>NC_090814.1:54920198-55242198 GCF_000390325.3 Nicotiana tomentosiformis | reverse complement strand
AACTTGACTTATAATGAGTGATGCCATTAAAGTTGAACTTTGTTATTGGATGATGTTATATGCAAACTTAACTATGTTAAAATTATATATTACTTTTAATATTTAAATAATATTCTCATTTTTCAACCTTTATGTTTTATGATTCCACGTAGTTGCTCATATTTTTTCTTTCTTTATTTAGTATAACTGTGCTGTTAATAAGAGCATTATGTTAATTTTTTTTTTGTAGATTATGGATTTATGTTATAATTTCGGTTCTATTTTATTTGCTTTAGTAGTATTGACTTATTAATTCAGATTGCATGCCAATTCATTTTTCAATTAGAATTGATAGATTATTTTTTGTAAAATATTTGAGTAATGTTATGGCATTATATTTATAGATATTAATCTTTTTATCAAGCATGCAGTCGATGATGTTCTTACAAAATATGTATTTTAGTGTTTATAATTAATTAAAGTAAAATATTATTAATTTTAAAAATATATGTCAATTGTTATTAAAATATTTAATTTAATATTATTTATAAAGGCATATATTTGTTAAATCTTAACTTTTAATTTTTGATAACTAATTTATATTTAAAATTTAATCTAACTGTGTAATCACACTTATTCAATCAAGCATTATACTTGTAATTACACTATAATTACATTATGACAAATAATTCAACAGGTCATCGTAATTACAATACTATGTAATTACTAGGTTGTGTAATCACTACCCTAGTAGTTACACCAGTTCTAATTACCCGATGAATTTCCAAACCTTCCCTAATTTGTAAGGAGTCTTTTCAATACCTGTATTTGATTCCTTTCCTAACAAACATATTTAAATGAATTAGTGCGAACTTTAACTTCTATTATACTTCAAATACAAATAAATATAGACATAAAAATGAGCTTTCTTATTCTTATAAATTTTTTGCAACTTCTGATATGTGGATCAAATTAAAGCCTGTCACACAGAATGAGTAAAGGGTCATGTGTACAAATGTAAGAACATGCGTAGATGGGCTAGTATGATCATCTGCAACTTAGACTGCGAGAAATGGACAAAAAGGCAAGAAAATGACCTTCCATTTTGAACAACATATATAAAGTCACTATATCGGAATTCAAATCTTCCTTTTTTTTTACAATTTTGCATGTCAGCAGGTTAAAGAGACACTACACCTTTTTTGCTTACTGTTTGAAAACTAAAAGAATAATTGGAACGACAATGAGGATGCTGCACTGACACAATTACCTAACTAAAAACTCGACGAAAAGAGTGCCTTTGATGTAACTTATATTTCAAAACAGTGCATGAGTTGTGAACGGATTATTATTGTCGTTGTTATTTTTAGAACTAGCAGTTTAAATATTTCTTTAAACAATTTTGTAGAGGCAGATTCATAAGTTAAATTCAACAAGTTTAGCAGATTAAACTGTTCTTTTAACAATTTAAACAGGAAATGAGCAGAGACGAATTCATGAATTAAGTCAATGGATTTAGAGTGGTTATATATATATATATATATGCACACATATTATCTTTATTTTTAATTTTATGTTTATTCATAATTCGAACAATGTGTTTAACTGAACTCACTGCAACTCCACCACTGGGTACGAAGTTGTAGAATTGCAGCATTGCTCATTCTACTTTTAATGGCAAGCAACGGTCAGTGAATTTACCATTTGTAGATTCTCTTTCTCTAGTCTATTTGGGAAAGTAAAAGGAAGCACTATTTACATACCTAAAATTTAATATAGATGGCGTGACTTTTTGGCTTTTTCCTGATTAACGGTAAAGAAGAAAGGACGTGAAGTTTTTGCCTTTTTCTTTTTGGGGTAATCTTTTCCAATCTTTGGTTCAAGTAAACAAAACTTTTAAACCAGTAAATCATCTACCCGTTGGGACTTTTGCAGTTCTCTAGCTACTTCTCCTTTTGTGCTTGCAAGTTTCAACTTTCAATTAAAGCGCATCAACTCTCATGCACGTTTTGTAGTCCGTTGATACACTTTAACTTTTAATTTCCCTCTTCTTCACTTTAATTGATTTTTTTTTATTATTTTCACACATATTAAGGAATTCACCATTTAACATTAATTAACAATACAATTGATTGTATTAACCTTATTTTATTCATTGAAAATATAACAAATACTCCTAGATTTTTTATTCCAATGGCAACTTAAAAAAAAAGAAGTTATTCCTTCTTGATATCTAGAGAAAATCAAATATTGTGGACCACAAAAAGAATACCAAAAAATCAATTAATGTAGTTCAGAGGGAGTACTATTATATTCCCATTTTTTTTATTTCCTTTCCTGTGTTTTTTTATATTCTTTTGCAGTGTTTACTTTATTTGAAGGAAGAGAAAGAGCGACAAAGATGAAAGATTAGTTACATTTTCGTTCTTGCGAGTTCAATCTTTAGGACGAAATTACTTCTTTTCTTTTGGTGCATTCTGAAATCAGTTTTTTTTTTTAAAAAAAAACTAATATACGAGAATACCATATCTCCACTGGTTTGCAAGATAAGCTTTAACCCAGCTTCAGTATATTCGGTCTAATGACGAAGAGAAGAAAGCTAGCAACAAATATTTTTACAACAAATAAGCATTTCTAATGCCTATTATTAAATCTTTATTAGTTTGTTGTAGTTTTTATATTAGTTTCAATTTTGGTTTCATAGCTTTTGCAAAATATCGTTTCTTTCCCATCTTTGTATCAAATTGACCATTTCCTGATTATTCGGGTACGAAAACCTTAGGACCTCCAATGATTATTTGGTTATACGAGGTCACAAGTACTACGGGTATTCCTTTCTTTTTCTTGATTAATTTAAGTTAAACTCATTCATCACTTAGTACTCTTTTTAATTATTATTGATTAATTATTTGTTACTGAAATGGTCAACAGCTCATAGGCCTTGTTTTCAGGCGACCAACAAAAGCTTATTGAGAAATCAAGAAGAATACATATATATTTAAATATCTCATGAAAATCAAGTCACGAAGGGGCTAATCCTAATACACTATTAGAAAAAGAGACAAGTAGATAGTCCAAGCAGCCCCCTCCTAATGGCCTCACTTTCTTTTATGATCAGCCGACTAGTTCAAATTAATCAGTAATTTAATTGAGGAATTAGGACAAATAGTCAATCCGTGTCCAACCTCGAGCTTCAACACTACAAACATACCCCAACTTTGTGTAATTCTTTTCATTACATTTATTTTCCCCCTAGAGAAAATGAGCTTTGGCGTAACTAGTAAAGTTGTTGTCATATGACCAGGAGGTCACGTGTTCAAACCGTAAAAACAACCTCTTGCAGAAATGTAGGGTAATGTTGCGTACAATAGACCCTTGTGGTCCGGCCCTTCCCCGGACTCCGCATATATATATATATATATATATATATATATATATATATATATATATGCCAGAAGCTCGTAACTGTTATTTGTGTATACAGATAAAATTAGGATAAAGTTATCCCCGATATCCCATTGTGAAACGAGGAACGACGTTATTTGTTACTAGCTCGAGTGAGACTGAAGGTACTCATAGATTGGAACCAGGGACGAACGATACAACGGGTCTCGGGCATGGCCGAACCCGGAAAGAATCAGGCTCGAGTAAGATAAAAGATCGAGGGTAGAGGAAAGACGGTTAAAAGAGACAAAACGAGGAGCCGAAATATCCGCCATCAGCCGGATACTGCGGCATGGATCGCGCTCGGTATATGCTATAGATCGTATTTTCGTGGAAAAAAGTGGAAAAAAAGGGAGAACCGATTTTTACCTTATTTAAACATATATTAGGGTTAAAACTCCTCTACTAGATAAAGAGGAGAACCCTTTTATTTTTTGGTCAATGTTGACACCCTTATTAAAGCAATAAAGTTTATTTAGGCTTTTAGCTATTGTTTAAGTGCTCTTCAGCTTTCATCCATTTAGTTGGAACCGGGCTCTATCTAGATGGCTCGACTAAAACCGACCATTAACATTTAGCCTAACGCAAGGCTTAATTACTTCGCCTCATTTGGTTTGATCGTTTTATCTCATTTCAATTCAATTACTTACTGTTTTTTGATTAATTATGTTTAATTAAACCATATATCCTTTAAACCGCGTCCAAATTTAATTGTTATCAAACATATAGGCCACAGTTAGGTGAATAAGTGGAGCAGGTCGAATTTCAAACCTCTCATTTTTATTTTTATTTTGCTTCTCCAATAATAATAATAGTAATAATTTGAGTTTATCTGATTTTCTGGAATTGGTATAAATATCACGGTTTTTGAGTAATTTCAACGGAAAATTCTAAAGTCTGTTTCCCCGGGATTATGCCATGTGAAAGTAATTAAAATCTTGCATAGGCACCAAAATAATGTGGAACTTGAGACTCCATTGAATGGAACGCTCCTCCGACATGGAACAAAATGTATTCACGTACATAACTAAATATATCCTCTTCATTGATTATAAAATATATCCTCTTCATTAATCATGTCCACCTAAAAAGTTTTACTTCTCAAACCTAAGTACCTTGAATATAAAATTTCTCCTCTTCAATTGTTTACTTTCTTGTATTACTAGTTCTCTCTCTGTGATAAAAAATTCACCTAAATAGGTTTTAAAAAAATTGAATTTTGCATCTAATCACTAACGTTTGAGTTCACTATTCTACCATTGAAGAACTTATAAAATTCAAATATTGGCTCTGTGTCTCTTTGTAAACGTTCATTGTGTATGTAGTAATGGATTAACCTCAAATTGTCTTAGACTAGACTGGGAATCCACGAAGCTAACGTGTGACAACTTGAAAATAGTTAAAGTTTCACTTCTAATTTAACTATTTTCCTTGAAGTATGATCTAATCATTGTTAATGGAACTTGCTCTTTTATGAGCACGACAAGCATAGGGAATTTTACCATAGTATATGTCACTTGAAAATATTTTAAAAGCTGACGTTTGTAAACACATGACACACAAAAGCATGTGTGCATTCTTGCTAATCTCAGTCACAATATATAGTTATCTATATATTGATCTTATATTATATGCTGCCAAATGTAATTAAGTAATCCAGATATAGATTATGTATGTATATATTCTATTATTTATATACAAATTAGGCGGTTGAAAAAGATCTAAATTCTTTTTTTAGAAATTCTAGAGCACGTTATATACACAACTATCGTATTTCACAATGAAATGAACCACATATCAACCGGAAAGAAATCGATTATTGAATATATTGAATAAGAAAGGAAAAATCTCTCCGTAAATGTAAGAAAAAATAAAACAAAATTAAGTAGATGTAAAACTTATTTATCATCATATTTAATTTTTGTGCTAATTATACCGATGCTATAGCTAGCAAATTAAGCAATAGTTGAACATATCACCTCCATATTATCAAAGTGTACCATTTTATGGACAGATCTAAAGTAATTTCGTCAAAGTTACACACATACTACGCGACTAGCAATTTAATGTCCCGTTATTGCATTCTCAACCGAAATTCTTTTTACTTTTAAATTTATACGATTAAAAAAAAAGGAGGCACAGTATTAATTTGGGTAATGTAAACTTACTTCCATGTTTGTTGTTTTTTGGGTAATGTAATAATTTCCTAATTCTTATTAAGGTAGAAATGTAAACTTAGCTAGAAATATTTATTGACATATCCGTCACCCATACGGCTGTAATTAATACCCCTATTATTTTAATTTAATTTTTAATAATAATAGGAGTATTTTGAAAGTGGGGTCAGTGGTCAGGGGGAGAGAGACGTTGGCGACTGGCCATTTGACAATTACCTTAAAATTTGAAATAAGAAATTGCAGACCCACATATAAAAAACAGAGAATAAAATCAAAACTCTTGTTCAGTACCCCATTCATTCGTGTCTATAGAATCCCATCCAAGAACCAAACATTAAAGGATCTCAGATTCTGTTTTCTTTCAGAAAGCTTTGGAATCTGAGATTGGTTTTCTTGATGGCATTTGATGAATCCGTTCAAGCGTTGTTGCCTTGTAAAGAGTAGTTTCACCATTTTGAATTTCAAAATTATCGAGCTGAGATGGAAAGTATAGCTGAAAAAAAGAACGGGTTAAGTGGGTCAGAGTCATTGAGTGACTCGGTGTCGAAAGGGAGTAGTAGTAGTACGGGTTCGAGTCGATCCAGTTCTGATGAGAGCAAGCTCGGAAAGGACTGTTGTTCTTCACCGGCTCCTTTGGGTTGGCCTATTCTCAAGGTCCAAATGACCAAGTCTTCCTCTAAAGATGCAGCTCAAGATGTGCGTAATTCCACCGTCAGTGAGCTTGATTCAAAAATTTCAGGTTTGTTTTTTAAAATGCCCACATTTAAATTTTATGGTAAAAAAATGCTTTTTGAAAGAAAAAAAGAAGAGATTCTTCTCTTTTATGCTTTTCCATTTTTGGGTTTTTATAGTGATTTAAACTTTTTTCCGCGTAATAAGACCATATATGTTCTGCTAAATGGAGACAATGTGCTTTTTCATATTCAAATTTGAATTTCTTATGGCGGTTCAGTTGGTCAATTTTACTTTCAATTAGCTAATTTACTGAGTTATTCTGTAATTGAACAGAATTGGAGATGATGAAAGAGAGATTTTCAAAATTGTTGCTTGGTGAAGACATGTCTGGTAGTGGGAAAGGAGTTGGCACATCATTGGCCATTTCAAATTCCATAACCAACCTATGTGGTAAGTGTATTTTTACTGTTTTTGTAAGAGTGGTCACAATTTTTTGCTTTTGAATTGTGACCTTCTAATTTCACAAAATTTTCATGTGTAGCTACTATATTTGGACAATTGTGGAGACTAGAACCTCTGCCTCTGGAAAAGAAATCAATGTGGCGAAGAGAGATGGAGTGGCTTGTTGCTGTTAGCGATTACATTGTTGAATTAATACCATCCTGGCAAACTTTTCCTGATGGAACTAAGCTTGAGGTACTTATTGTTCTCATTGAACCTAGTATTCTTTGAGTCTGCATTTTAGGTTTAAGAAATTGCTGTAAGAAACCAAATTACGTTCACATGGAATAATTGTATTTCTTTCAAGTGTTTTCAAGAATATTTGCAACTTGCTTGGGCCAGTTAAGTTGAGCCTTCTAGTTGAAGTGTGATACTTTCATGACATTCAAACATGTATTTCTTGTTAATGTGCTATTTATGTAGCTGGCATTAGGAAGCGTCATTAATTAGCTTTATCTTTATTCAATATTTCATCCCAAAATGAAATTTCACATTTAATTTCTTGTGTTATCTCCAGGTCATGACCAGTAGACCAAGAGCGGACCTTTTTATTAATCTTCCAGCTCTTCAGAAACTTGACAACATGCTCATTGTAAGAAGCTGCTCGTCCTATTTGTCGCAGTTACTGCATTTAGGGAAGAGATCCTTACATGATCCCTTTGCTATATTTTGCAGGAAATATTAGATAGTTTCACCAATACGGAGTTTTGGTATGTGGATCAAGGGATAATAGCAGCAGAGGATGATGGTTCAGCCTCTTTTCGGAAAGCTATCCAGCGCCAAGAAGACAAGTGGTGGCTGCCTGTCCCGAGGGTGCCTCATGGTGGTCTACTTGAAGACACAAGGAAGCAGTTAAATCACAAACGTGAATGTGCTAATCAAATACTGAAAGCTGCCATGTCAATAAATAGCATTACATTAGCTGAGATGGAAGTTCCTGAATCATATTTGGATGCTCTTCCAAAGGTACATCGCTAAAGGAATATCAACTTTCTCTTGATCATGCAAGAATTCTTTTAAACTTGTCCATTAATTTACTAGAGTTCTAAGTGTGAACACCAGTTTGATCTCTTTTGAATTGCTAACTCCGTGGTAACCTGTTTTCTGTTGACCTATTTATATAGTGTTGTCTGCCTCCACTTTGTGTTTGTCCATGGTTATGTTATTCTTGGCATTTCAACTAGACTTCGACTATTTTCTTGTCTTCAGAATGGAAGAGCGTGTCTAGGGGATGTCATCTACCGCTACATCACTTCAGAGCATTTCTCTTCAGAGTGCTTGTTAGATTGCCTTGATCTTTCAACTGAACATGTTGCTTTAGAGATAGCAAACCGCGTGGAGGCTTCAATCTATGTGTGGCGCAAAAGACATCATCCTAGACCTCCAACTAATCCAAATCGTTCTACGGCAAAATCATCTTGGGAGATGGTAAGGTATCTTGTGGTTGATGGAGACAAGAGAGAGTCGCTTGCTGAGAGAGCTGAAAATCTACTGCTTTGCCTGAAGCAGCGAGTCCCTGGCCTAAGCCAGACCACCTTAGATGCCAGCAAGATTCAATACAACAAGGTTTGTTACTTATGAAAAAAGTGCTTTCTTCTTGGCGCTCTCTATTGTATCATACATTTAGCGACCATAATTTTCTTAAATCTTTTCAGGATGTAGGGAAGTCTATTCTAGAGAGCTACTCAAGAGTCCTTGAGAGTCTGGCTTTCAATATTGTGGCACGGATCGATGATCTACTATATGTAGATGACTTAACTAGGCAATCTGATAAGCTGTCATCTGTTCCTACGGTCAGTGTAATTGCCCACAAAAAGGTGTCCATCCCATATTCAGTGCCTGTCTCAGGCACCCCATATAGAACATCTTCGGCGACACCAAACTTTTCACCTTTGCCTCTGATAAGCCCTGCAAGAGGAGAGAGAACTCCATTTCTCAGTTCAAATAACAATAAGTTGGCTCGACGTGGCTTTGGAGTGAAGAGAGTCTTGTCAAATTATCTTGGCTGTGAAGCAAAGTCTAAGAATTGTGGAAATCCTTTGGAGGCCTTTGCTTCAATTTCTAACAGGAGTTCTGAGGTGAATAGAAACAACAGTGAAGGTTCAGAGCTATGCAAGGAACCATCTTCCCTCCAAGCTGGAAATTGTCTACGATCAATAGACCGCTGATCTGTGGAACTAAAGTTAATTATTTTTGGGAATGATAGAGAAAAAAGGAAAAGATGATTGACAGCTGATAGATAGTTTTCTGTTGGACTTTCTTGTATTTCACTAATAACGCTCTGTTTTTTACATAATAGTGGAGATCATTTGTTTACACGCCCCGTCATTGTGTGACATGCGCACTCTGTTTGTTTGTATGTTTGTTCTTTTTCTCCTTTTTAAGTTATAGATCAGGAGAAGCACGCAATCATAATTAACTTGTTTGTATTCCTGCTTCTTGCACAGGAAAGAGTTATAATTGTTTTAGGAAGGCAATTTGTAATATATAACATACGATTATACAAATAGGAATCTCAAAACTGGATTCTCAAGTGTATGCCAATGCTGTCAAGCTATTGTGTCAAACTGAGAACATGGACAAACAAAATTGCTCGTGAAGATTAGAAGATGAAAACAAAAAAGATCTATCATTAGAGCCTTGATATTGGCATGTTGGAGTTGAAAACAAATAACAGCAGAGTAATTAGAAACATCCCATTTATAATTACCCGTGTTAAAAAGAACTTGTACAACAGACCAAGGGGGCATTCCGAGAATTGAACTCGGGACCTCTCGCACCCTAAGCGAGAATCATACCACTAGACCAAATGCCCACAGTTGGCTAGAGGTACATTTTACCTTTTTCATCAAAAATTCACAGCAAAAAAATTCACTCATTGAAAACATTGCTTTCATCTAACAATAATACATTGACAAGTACTGGATACTAATTTACTGGAGGTAATCCATGAGTATGGTTATATTTTGTTAACATGTCCTAATAACGAAGTACTATGGCAAGAAACGTTTGTCAACGAATTAACGGTTCCTACCTACGGCAGCTTTTGGTTTCCCCAGCAGCCTTAAAAAACTGCCAGTAGCATTTTAAAGGGGGACCAAGACCCAACTCCTAAATCTCCTACTTGGCCTCATTTGTTTACATCTAAGGGTGTGTTTGTTGGCTTAAATATTTTTGAAAATATTTTTCTCGTCAACTTATTTTTTTTCAATTGGAGAAAAATATTTTTTCTATCAAAAGAAGGGAAAATATTTTCCAAAACTCTTTTGCAAGCTTCCCCACCTATTTCCCATCCCCACCAACCCATCCCCACCAACCCCCCCAACCCCACCCCCACCCCCATCTTAAATAAAAATATTATTAATAGTATTTTCTTTTATATTTTTATGATTTTTAACGTTGTCTTGTGGAGAGTGGTACATTGAGGAATATCTAGAAATACATTTTCCGTTACACTTTAATTTTCACTGCAAACAAGTTCAACTATAGGCCTCTAGCTCCATTGTTAATTAATGAGTATTACTATCATATACCTTGGCTAAACAGAATTTAATCACTAAAAATTTAGCCATTTTTTCTCCATATTTAATACTAGTGTGTATATAAATTTTTTTTTCTTAAAGAAAGAAATCGAAATGGTTTGACTATATGACGTATACAGTTGTGTTTTTGTCATATGAGCAGTTCTGACTAAAACATAAATTGATGTAATCCCGTTTCTTTTATTTTCTAAAACTAAGTGTAATTTTTATACAATTAATGTCTAAAAAAATGTTTTGAATTTTTGTATTATTGCAGGGCACAAGTGGTGGGTTGGCCACCAGTCAAATCTTGTAGAAAGAATGTAATGGTTTGAAATAGAGTCAGGTATTTGGGGAGGGGGAAGAGCAAGGAAATACGGGGATTTGAGGGAAGGGGGTGAGGGGAGTAGTGTAAAAACTACTTTTCTAAAAGATAGAATAGTGTGACAGAGTTTCATCCGGATACTTATAATCGTTCAAAGTCAGTATTTTAAACCTTTTTGACGTCGCGTGTCTCTCAATCACATGATGCTAGAGTCCACGTCATATAAAATATGCCACATCACCTTTTTTTTTTTAATTTTACATGAAAAAAGAAATAATACTTCTATCTTTTTTCTTTTTCTAACTTTTTCTTTATTTTTTCTTTCTTCTCTGCCATCACCTTCTCCGTCTCTGTCACCTTTACCACCAGAGAACACCATGAACCCTCTTCTTAAATATCTTATCAGCATAATTTTTCTTCTTCTCCAAAACACATCGGGCTAGTCATAGTAGCAACCTAATTATGTTACTCATTTCTCTATTTTAGACAATCTTTATTCCTTCACTCATCACTTCCAATCTATCATCACGATTTCACTAATAATAAAAAATAAAGATTTTTATCAATCAAATTGCACGATTTTGTACTGAAAACAAACATTTACAAAGCAAAAAATAATGGCACACAAAGAAATAACTAGATCATGCAAAAAAAAAAAAATCAGATCTATCAAAGATATTTTGAAAAGAAAAAGAAATGGGGAAGGGGTTGGGGAAAGAACGAGAAGGGAACAAAAAAGAAATGGAGCAAGGGCTGTGGGAAAAAAGAGAAGGGAAGAAAAAGAAAAAGAAATTGAATGGGGGAAGGGCCGGGGGAAGACGGGAAGGGGGAGGGGGATAAAGAGAGGAGAGGAAGTGGGGTAAATCCGAGAAAGAAACTTATGTTTTTTAATTTTTTTTCTTTTCTTTTTATTTTAATCATTTTTATAATCACGCTTCTTGTACGCATGAAATATACGCATTTTGTACAACTCAACAATTAAGTTGCTACATATGCATGGTCAATGGTCAGAGGGGTTCAAAATACTGACTTTGAACAACTATAAGTGTTTCGATGAAACTCCCTTGACTACAGGGACCGGGATGACAAACACGATTCGACTCTCTAACCAAACACTAAAAAATATTTTACGAAAAAAATTTTCCACTCACCAACCAAACAAAGAAAAATAAGTGATAAAACCACTCATTTTCCATGGAAAAGATTTTCTTTCATACCAAACACACCCTAAGTCTTAGAATCTCAATCGTTTAGCTCTTAGCCATTTAATAAATTTTTAAGTTTGAATCTTAATTATTAGATTTCAATCTTTTAGTATTTTTTTATAACCACTTAATAAGTTTGAATAGAATTGAATAATTAAAATCTATAGTTTTAATATTATTAAGATGCTATTCATTCAAGGATTTTTTTCAAAAAAGTCATTTCACCACCACTACTACTATTTACTATCGCACTAGACTCACCGTCAACCAACATCGTTAACCACTATTGTCTGCTAATCATCACCACTAGTTACTATCCACAATTACCCACAATTACCAGTATTATCCATCGCTAACCAACAGTGTCATGAGCACTCACAACTATTATTGTTAGCCATCACCATCACTAAACTATTATTGTTAGCCATCACCACCACTAACCACCGTATAAATTTATTTTTTATAATTTTTTATTGATATATATACCAAAAAAAAAACAGACATTTTCTCATAGATTCTTCTCCTCGTAGGATGGATTAGGACTATTGATAGAATGATAAACTACCAACAGTAGGACCCTGAATTAGGAAAACACTAATATTCTAGAAAAAGAAACTATAATAAGTAACATCACACAAGCGTTACCACTTGAAACTTCGACAATACTGAATTATGACAAGCCAACAAAATTAGTGAACAAACATTTTCATGTGCTTAGAACATGAAAAAATTAGTAAAGTTGCTTAAGAGCAAAAGAAAAAGTTGTAAGCCAGTGGGACTATATTGGGTATATTGTTGTTGTTGGTGTTGTTGTTGTTGTTGGGACTCCTAAGGTTTCCGTTGAAGTACGAAAAAATAGGCTTTATTTCGATAGTTTTCTGTGGAAAAACTGAAAACCTTTTAACAGAAACTGTGTAAATTTTAAAATCACAATCATCTTTAAGTAGTTTTAGATTATAAATATTTTGAAGTTTAACGTCAAAGTTAAACTACATTCAAGTTTCAACCATGTCTTTGGGTTGTATATGTTTAAAATAGAGTTTTTTTACGTGCATAATCTCTTTATAAAAATTATTTTCTTAACTAATAGCACTTCTTGTTTATTCCAAAAATAGCAGATTTTATTGCAAATATGGCATTATAAAAAATCTATATAACTGCAATCCCCTAAATGACACACCAAATATTTAAGGAAATCGTTTTCATTTTTAATCGTTTCCATTTTAAAAGCCAAAATGCCAGCACCCAATATTTAAGAAATCGTTTTCATTCTCACTAACATCTTTTGTAAAAAGATTTTCCTAACCTTTCCATAAACCAAAGATTACCAAAAATATCAAAATAAAAAAAACTCTCTATTTCGCTTATTTATGCCATATTCTTCTAAAAAATATATTTATTCTTCAATCACACACTAAAGAGGAACTAAAAATGATAAAACATAACATTAATATATTTAGAATAGCACTGTGATTTATACAAAAAATACCATCATTATATTGGGTATGTTAACATACTAGAATTTTTTTTTGTAATTTATACACTAATAAATACCATCATTATATTGTGTATATACATATTTATACATAATTATTAACTATTATAATACTATATATGTATTCTACGTATATATTTATTATCCACTATTATTAATATTAATACATAATCAATATATATAATGGCTGAAAATTTATGATACAATATAACATTAATATATACGTGTTTTTACTTGGTACATTATCTAGTGTAACTTATATGTCATCTACATCGTGTATGAATTATCTATTGTAATTTGTATATAGTTTATTACAAATTATACATAATTTATTCATCGTATATTATCACAATTATGAGGTTATATTCCAGCCTGCTATATGTATATTATTATACATGTTATATTTCAGATTTATTAATTTTATTTTTTTTACTGTAAATGAGAACAAACAAATTATGTAATGTGAGCAATAATTAAGTACAAGACTTTTTGAATAGTAAATAATGGTTTGAAAACGTAATTATGGGTCTAGATTGCTGGGGAATATAATTAAGTAGTTACCATGTATGTAAAATAGCTATTGCTGATGGGTTTCTGAAAATATTTCTTAAATTTTCCCTATTTATGTTTTTTTCATAACTTTAAGGGGTCGATGAACGCTAACGTTATGTCTTTTTTCTTTTTTCATTGATATGTCAAAGTGTGAATTCACAAACCCGTTATCTTAGGCTGATAATGAATTCAAGAAATACAATTTCATCCAAGAACAAAGCCAAACAGTCGTTGTAGTATAGTGGTGAGTATTTCCGCCTGTCACGCGGGTGACCCGGGTTCGATCCCCGGCAACGGCGAAAATTCTGTCTTTGGGCATTATTTTTTAGGGGTTTTTCAATATCTTTCACAGCGATTTAAAATCACGGAGGACTTGACGAAAATGCTCCAACAGAAAAAGCCGGTGAAACATTTGTCAGCTAAATATATTCCTGGTTCATTGTCACCACTCTACCTCCTATCTCCTTATCAACATACATCATTTTATTTATATTCCGTTTTAGTGTTTGATTAGTCTTCTTGTCAAAATTTCAGAAAAGCTATGCGAACGCTTTGCTGGTAGCCTGCTACAGAGGTTGTCTGCCCTGGCCCATTTTGTTTGGGCTTACACTTAAGTAAATGAACCCTTTTTTCAAGTAAATAGACCCTTACGTCCTCTCAATTCATTGCCTCAATATCCAAACCAAAGAAAATAAAGACTTATACCTACTACCTAGTCTGTCAAAACTCAAAGGTAAGTAAGACATCAGTGGTCGGGATCTGATTCTGGGACACAAAATGTGCGAGGGAGCTGTCCCAAAACTGGGCACCACAATTCACATTACAGCCCTAGACGGCATCATCAACGTCAACTCGCTTTTCACACTAGCAGTATTCATCGGACTAGCTTGGAATCCCCACGATCAGAACAACAGCCTCGCCACTGACACCAACTGTTTTGCGAAGCCCAAGGTTGCCGAGGATCTCGTCGCCTTCCACGTCTATTCCTTCAGCTGTTTCCTCTTTTCTAGCCTCATTGCTTTGTGCCTTAAGCAAGCTATTCGCCTTGCTAAATCTGCCCACCATTTCCCCACCATCTATTCGCTTGACTTGGCCCAAATTAACAAGAACGCGCTTCGGGTCGGGTACCTTGTTTCTGCTACCGGTTCTGTTTGCGGGTCGGTGTTTTTGATGCTTGCTTTGATCAATGTGGTTCAGATCAAGCTTGGGATTTTGGGATGTGGGAGCAAACACACCTATGGAGCTGTTATTCCACTTGTGATTTTTGTTCCCTTAGGGCTCCTTATTAATGTTTGTACTGTTTTTTATGCTTTCACTCGTTAATTTCTTTTCTTTTCTTTTTTGTCCTTTATATGCGTGTATCAGTGTATCCTTAATATGTATTTTGTCTCTATTCCTGAGATAACTTCTTCTTCTCCTTACAAATCTTTTGGTATTTTCTCTACATTTGAATGGTTGATGGATTACTTTTCTAGTAACACAGAAGAAGAATTATATTTGAAAGATTACCAGCAAAATAAGCTGCAGTACGCGGCCAAGTAAAACAAAATTTTCATGATCAAATGGTGGAGGAACTAACCCTGAAGACTGGAATCTATTAAGTCCAATGCTTAAAGAGCATATTTAAGTTAAAACTTAAACGGTTTAAGTGAGTTGAAATGTGATAGAAACCTGTCTCAAGCGATACCGTGGGAAAAGGAAAATATTCGCCAAACTTATTTAGGTTTATTCAGGTAGTAACATTGATTAGAAGTTGCTTTCCATCTGGATTTTTGCTCATAACTTAAAACTGATTCCATGATAGAAACACCTGTATTAGCTATACTGCAATGCAACTTGATCAGCCCCTTTGATACAATTTTGCTGATTGAAATTTAGGTGATGCTTCACAGATTTCTCGCTATAATGGAAATGATGAAATATTTATCTATGAGTCAGTGTAACGACCCGGATGGTCGTTTTGAGAGTTGTAGTCCCGTTCCCCCTTTACTGCTCATTTCCTGCTTAATTGTTGTTATGTGACTTGTCGAGTAGCTGGTTCGGGGCCGGGAAGGTCTCAGTATGAATTGAGACACTTAGTCTCAAGGTTGGAAGTTTAAGTTGAAAATGTTGATTGGATGTTGACTTATGTGTAGACGACTCCGGAATGAGGTTTTGATGGTTCCGTTAGCCCCGTTGTGTAATTTTGGACTTAAGAGTGTCCGGATGGCGAATTGGAGGTCCGTAGTTGAATTAAGTTTGAAATGGTGAAAGTTGAAAATTTAGAAGTTTGACCGAGAGTGAACTTTGTGACTACCGGGCTCGGATTGGGGTTTCGGGAGTTGGAATAGGTCTGTAGTGTCATTGTGACTTGTGTGTAAAATTTAAGGTCAATCGGACGCGATTTGATAGGTTTCGGCATCGCTTGTAAAAGTTGAAATTCCTTAGTTTTTATTAGGCCTGAATTGGGGTGCGATTCATGTTTTTGATGTTGTTTGATGTGATTTGAGGGTTCGACTAAGTTCGTATCGTGTTTTAGGACTTGTTGGTATGTTTGGTGGAGGTCCCGGAGGCCTCGGGTGGAGTTCGGATGGGTAACGGATCAAATTTGGAGTTTGAAAGATTGCCGAAGCAGGGAGTCTTCTGGTGCAATTGCACCTGCAGAGCTTTGGTCGCAGGTGCGACCTGGTGAGGATTTGGGCAGTCGTCGCAGGAGCGGAAAGGTCCTTCGCATCTGCGTCTAGTCCTCCACAGAAGCAGAGAGGGGCATGGCAGTGTTGGAGTCTCAGAAGCGGACGAGGTCTTGCAGGAGCGCACCCGCATATGCAAGGATTTTGGCCGCAGGTGCGCAAGGTCGGGGGTCGAGTGGGCAACGCAGAAGCGAAATGTTTTTCCACCTACGGGACCGCAGGTGCGAGTAAGTTGTCCGCAGAAGCGAAGACCCCTGTGCAGAACCTTAAATTCGAAGGGTTCGTGATTTCCCTCATTTTGGACTTTGCAAACTCGGACTTAGGCGATTTTTGAGAGGATTTTCGAGGGGTTTCTTTAAGTCACTTGTGGTTAAATTTACTCAATAATTATGTTTCTCCATTGATTTTTCCAACTAGACTGTGCGGTTTTGAGTTGTAATTTTGAGAGTTGAGGCTAAGGATTTGGAGAGTTTAAATTGGGGATTTGGGTGTCGATTTCGTGTTAGATTTTGATAAATTTGGTATGGTTGGACTCGTGGTTGAATGGGCTTCCGATTTTTGTGACTTTTGTTGGGTTCCGAGACGTGTGCCTGGGGACCGGCTTTTGAATGAACTTTTTGACTTTTTAATTAAGAACTTAGTAATTTCATATGTAATTGATTCCTTTAGCTCGTGTTGATTGTATCGAACTGTTTGCGACTAGATTCGAGGCATTTGGAGGCCATTTCGCGAGGCAAGGGCTTGTTGGAGTAGAGTTTCGCAGAGTTTGAGGTAAGTAACCTTCTAAGCTTGGTTCTGAGGGTATGAAATCCCGAATTTCGTGCTATATGATTTATGCTGAGGTGACGCGCATGCTAGGTGACGGACGTGTGGGCATGCACCGTAGAAATTGTGATTTAATCGATTCCCTGAAACTGCGTAGCTATTTTATTTGAATAATTTGTTGTACTCTATGTGTTAGAACACTTGAGCTGTGATTCATGCTAGAAATCATATTTAGGCTATATGTTGGTACTATTGGGACCCACAGTGGTCGTTCTTTGCTGTTGAGTTATCTGCTTAATTGTAGTCGTGTACTCAGTTAGATTCATCATTGCGTGTCATATCTCAGTCTCTGTTATCGTATATTGTCACATCTCGTATCATTGATTAGGCATGCTTAGCATGAGTGTTGTGAGTCCGAGAGATTGGAGAGATTGGTGACTGAGTTGTGGCCTGAGTGCCGTGTTGTGAGTGATATTTATATATATGTGGATCGGGTTGCACGCCGTAACAAGCCTTATGGCTATATATATATATATATATATATATATATATATATATATATATATATGGACCAGGTTGCGCGCCGCAACATGCCTTATGTCTATATGTAGATCGGGCTGCACGTCGCAACAGATATCGTACAGTGCTGAGTGACTGAGCATGACGAGCGAGAATTGAGACGGGTAGATTTAGTGCTCTGAGAACGTGAGTACTTGGGATTTCACTGTGTTGCATCACATACGGTTCTCACATTTGCATGTAGCTATAAAGACGTCATATTCTTCTTATTAGTCACACTTGGCATATTTCATATGTGCTAAACTTAACTGTTGAACCTAGAAGTATGCCTACTTTTCTGTATTGTTAAACTATGTATCTTTGCTGTATTGTTTGAGCTCGTCGCTGTCTTCAGACCACTATGTTAGATTTGTTAATTATTGAGTTGGTTGTACTCACGCTACACCCTGTACCTCGTGTGCAGATCCAGGTACTTCCGGTCATGGCGGTTGCTGATTTGCAGAGTCCAGACCTTCGGAGATCATCGAGGTAGCTGCTTGGCGTTCGCAGACCTTGACTCTCCTCCCTTATCTTTCAGTTTGTTTATTCAGTTATACTTTCTAGAAGTGTACCAAACTTTGACATTTCGTAGATGCTCATGTACTCAGTGACACTCCGGTTTTGTGAAGAATTTATGTATTGAGTTATGATTGTCTATCCTGTTTTAAGAGATTTTCCTTTATTTAAACTGTTTTAGTACCTTTCAAAGATTTAAGTGTTGGAAATGTCTACATAATTGGCTTGCCTAGTACCACGATAGACCCATCAGGACGGGTTGGTTTTGGGCCATGACAGGCTACTGAAGACCAGCTGCGAATGTGTTTAATATAACTGCAATTCCCTTTGCACTAATGATTCTTCGTCCTTCACCTTACTTTCGTATGCTCTGGGAGTAAGCTTGCATTTGGTTATGTGTTTGACCTTCAATAATTGAGTTGCTAATCTTTAGACCACTTCTCGTTTTAGTTGGTTGGTGAGATGAAAATGGAGTTATAGGTGTCCGATTATTGATCATTTGCCAATGTGAACATCTCCATGGCTTTTCAAAGTGCTGAAACTCTACTAATAACTTTGCTAGCATTGCATGCACCACTCTTGATTAGCTTAAAATAGGAATATAAACCTCTAACCTAACTTTTGTTGAAGCAATTGCTTTATTAAAAATTCTGTATTCTTTAGTGCTTTGTCCACTATGGTGTTCAGTGGATTTCACGTGTCAACACCAGCCAAGCTAAGTGTCCAGTATAAAGTCCCTGGAGCGGCAAGAACTTAATTGTGTATTGAGAGTGAAGAAATGACAGCTCTAATGAAGTACTTGTGTGTTGTAGGATTTGTTGTGGTTTTGGGGATTGCTAGTTTCAATACAGCTAATGGAGCTGGTGGTGAATGCGGGAGAAATTCTCCAGATATGGAAGCTATGAAGCTGATACCTTGTGCAGAAGCAGCATCTGATCCAAATGTTTCTGTTTCCAGAAGCTGCTGCCAGCAGATACAGAAACTGGGACAGAATCCGAAATGTCTCTGTGCTGTTATGTTATCCAATACTGCTAAGGATTCTGGAGCCAAACCTGAAGTTGCCGTAACAATCCCTAAACGCTGCAACCTTGCCAATCGTCCCGTGGGCTACAAATGTGGACGTAAGTTGTCATTCACTATTATTCTTTCTTAATTCTCTCAGCATCATTTTTAAATTAGGTTACGATGAATAATCCTTTTTGAAAATAAACCACTAATCCGCCTTAGGGACGAGGGAGTGAAGTGACCTGTTTCTGATATAGTTAATTACTTATTACTATAATCGGTTGTTTGGTTTTTTTTTTGCAGCTTACACGTTGCCTTGAAGGCTGAAGATTTGGATGTGTTCACTGGATGTAAATGTAATGATCTTATTATGGTAGCACTATTGTGTTCCAATTTTCCTGGTTTTACTTAAAATCAGATGCCATGTACAACTTCTTACTAATAAAATAACAAGTATCTAGCATTCTGTTTTTTTCAATGAAGATGATGTGCATATCCCTTTTTGTTAGCAACTAGCAACTGCATTTTTGCTTTTTTTTTTTTTTTCTTCCAGATCTTCACTTAGCATTCCTAAGCTTTTTCAAATATCTATATAGAAGTTGGGCAACTAATGCTTAGGCAAAAAATTAAAATCATTGAGCACATCTATGTATGATCCTTTCTTTCTTGCTCTATCACTTTGATATACAGGGGCCTAAATCCTGGTTATGTTATTGGATATAATATATAAAGAACTCTAAAACATATCAATTGTTATTTCTCAAGGAAAGCTGAACAAGACCTAATGTTAGGTTGTCAAAAATCCTCTTTCTACGCATTCTTCTTCCATTTTCTGCACTCGTACTCTCCTTCAAGTTGACTCGGAGAGAATACACTTTTAGTTACTTAATTGTGTTAGAAATAATATAATCAATTGATTAAAAGTGTGTTCTCTCTAAGATTTTAAGTTTTTGGATGAGATTAAGCCAAAAGTTTTGTCTTGTGCTGGTTGCTATTTCACCAGCAATATGAATTCGACAATAATAGAAGCATATGGGATGCCAGCATTAGCAATAAAATTAGAGTTGATGTGGATTGGTAACAAATCGGTCAATTCAATTGTACAAACTAAAGATTGAATGACACACATTTATATAAGAAACTTCAAGCCTGAGACAAAAGTTTCCATTTGGGTGTTGACAGAATATGTGTGCAACTTGTAGTAGACAGATAATATGTGTTCTTCCACTGATGTTAGTTAGGGAGCCCACCTCAAAAGAGAGAGAGACAGAGAGAGAAGCTAGCCATTATTTAGTGTTAAACATAGTTGGATTATACAAGCTGGTTTAGGTAATCCAATACCATAACAAGAACAAAAGAGGAAAAGTGCTACAAGAAAAAAACCAAAAAAAGAAAAATAAAAGGGAGAAAATATAAATTTAAGAAACTAAGGGGACATTATAAGATGTTCCGCTCCTTGCTAACTGAAGATATAGTGTGTTCTGATCTCTCGACTTCCATCCCTGCAACATTTTCAACTTTTATTATACTTTTGTTAAGTCCTTTAATCCCTCAACATAAAAACATATGGAAATTTATCTCTTTCAAATACCTATATATGGTAAGGAAGAGATCAGATATGCATGAGGTAAGATCTCAGTAATAAAGTGATCCTGCAGAAAAGTTTTGAATTAATCTCACTACAAAGAAAATTTTCAAAGGTATATTCGTTTGCAAACAATAGCCATACCCTGCCACCAATTTCCTCGTGAAGCACAGTTTGAATTGTTTCCATTTTGATCATCATCTTTCCCATCTTTCTTGAACTGACCAAGCAAGTATAAAGGAACCAAGTTAAAAAAAGCAAGAATCATTTATTAAAAAGAAAAAAGAATACGTATATGGTAATTAGGCTTACAATATGCTGGGAACCAGGTTGGCTAGTTGGAGAATAAACATCTTGGCCACCATAATAGATGGATGAACTGAAATAGCATGGTTCTGTTTTTTCATTCTCATACATACAACTTTTGTCCTTGCTACTTATGTCTCCTCTACTTCTTTGAGACCCATTATCTGTTTTTGTTTTATATAAAAAAACCCCTCTAAAATGGTCAATAAAACATTTCCAGTTGAGCACAGAAATCAATATGTATAATTATAAATACCTGAAGTTCCATATTTTGCATTTTCATACTGGTAATTCCCTGAATTTTTCATGGTTGATGAACCTCCTACTCCAGTGTGAACGGAATCCCTTCTAAGTCCCTAGAAAAGAAAGAATGAATCAACAAATTAGTATATATTCATTCTAAAAGCAAGACTTATATTTTGTCATTTTCAATGCTACAAGTTAGAGAGCTCAATTTGCTATGCCTCTATTTTGCATGCAAGTGAAACATGTTTAATCCTACAAGCAAATTCTACTGACGGATGAATTTTAGAACGCTTTATATACATGTGTTTTCTCAAATGTAAATATATAAAGCTAGCCTATACTAGTACAGAATCCATCTTCAAGCCTTAATTTTACAAACAAGAAATAACACAGAACCAGAAACTAAAAGAAAGAAAAGGAAATGCATGATGTGTATATATATATATATCTATATATATACCGTGGAAGGTGGGCCAAAGACAGAGTTAAAGAGTGCAGAGGAAGAGGAGGAGGATTTAGGAGTTTCCTTAGGACCAAAAAGGTCGTTAGTAAAGGATGAAGAAGAAGAACCACCTCCCACTTGCTTATTTGCCTTCTCCATTATATATACCAAAGTCCAAACAAACAAATGATCGATCTCTACTTTCTTAATTTGTCAAGTTAGTTGTGTCGACCAACGAACAAAACTACCTTAGTCTTATAATAAAACTACTGCAGATTTGATGATTGTTGGAGTAGCAGTAGTTGGTGGAGTGAGTAAATCAACTGACACAGTTTCCAAAAAAACAGAAATGGATAAGGTATTGTTGAGATTTTAATTTGCAGAAATATGAGGACCGAGTTTTGAGGGAAAGAAGTTAATCAGAAAGAGAGCACGTGAAGTATTCAGTGTGGTACTGGCCCTGTTTGTGAGACATGTGAAATGGTCACTGCTATTTATAGGCACTCACGGAAAGATTTTAAAACAAGGGCACTAACCCATGCCACAGGGGACTTTCTCACCATGCCTACTTAAAGACCATACTTATTCTTTTTTGAGTTTAAATTTGGAAATAAAAAAAATTCTAGTACATAGAAGTATTTTCCTTTTTAATGGATTTAGCACAATGCAAATTAATTTGAATTAGTCGAATCAGTGGATATCATATATGGATATCAAAAACATACTCTTTTTATTTCAAATTAGATGAGGTGCTTTCTTTTTTAGTCTGTTCCAAAATAAATGACACATTTCTAAATTTGAAAATAATTCAACTTTAAACTCTTCATTTTACCTATTTTACCCTTAATGAGAAGCTTTTATAACCATATAAATGTCATGACCTTATAAAACTTTAAAAGCTTCGTATCCGAATAAAACTAGCTTATCTAAATTGAAACGGATGGAACAGTTGTTTTTTAATCATAAAAAACAATAGTTCTATTTCAAAGGGTCAAAGCTTTGGATCATGGATCAGTAATAAAGACGGGGCCATATGTTTTTCAATAAAATATAAATGTGAATGCACATGGTGGGACAGGGGGGTGACAAGTGGTCATGTTGCAAACTCCAAGCCGCTGCAACCACGTGTCATTTCTAAGCTGTAGGCTTTTTTATAAAGATAAAGATGAGTATGAAGCAAAATATTCAGTTTTAGCTATACATATATGATGTTTGTATGGTTATATCGAATAAACTTAAAATGTATTCTTTCATACAAATAAAATTACGACAGGGGACAAAGATACGCATATGATCGTATCTAAAAACAATATATCAACACATTGATTGCCTTCTGAAACCTAAAATTCCTTTGTTTCCGCTACTCTTTTCTATTTGGGGTCATTTTGCTTCAAGTATAAAATTTTAATCTTCGTCCACATAACAAAATTCATGTTCGTATCACAATTTGCATTACTTATGCAGTATTTGATCCTAAAAATAAAATACAGTATAACTTATATAATTTTCATATAACTAATATTTTATTCACTTCAACTTATATGTCTTACTTTCTTTCTTAGTCGGTTTAATAAAATGATATCTTTTTCTTAAATATCTAGTACTTCTTTAGTTCCAATATATCTGATTTATCCTTAATGACACCCCCTAAGACCACAAAATTAATAAGTGTATCCAGTGGCAGAGTCAAGGGGGATCAATACATAGTATATATACATATATTTTTTTTAAATTACCTAGCTACACAATATAATTTTCCGACGAATGGGTGCCACATGCAGGGGGCCTAATGATAAAGCAAGTCAAGCAATTGCTTGAGGCCCCACATCTCTGGGGGCCCCAAAATTTCTAATATTAAATAGTTGTATGTGATAATTCTTTTTTAAAAATATTTAGTTTATAAAAAAAGCATATTTTTTCATGAAAAAAATAATTTGGGACCGCTAGAGATATTGGGGTGAAAATAGCACGGGCTAGCTAGTTTTCGTACTGATAATTAAAAAATAGCCAACGTTTGTAAAGTCATTGAAAAATAGCCACTATTTTGCTGCAATACGGAAAGTTCCAGCATAAACTTTACGTGTGTATTCTTGCCTCATTTACACACCATCATCGTTATCACATGACCTATATTAATTTTACCACTTTATTACTCTCTTTTCAAACCATATTTTACTTCAATCTTTTATATTCCTTTTGGCCTCTCTACACTCACAAGTTCTTTATCTAGTAAATCATTCTCTCAAATAAGATAGCAGAAAGCAATTGCCAACACTCTTTTTTTCAAGCTTTCCCCACGTTACATCTTTTGTTCTTAATTATATATTGTCTTTTTGTTTATTTATTAGAATTTTAATATATATATCAACAAGAAAATATGAATTCGCATATTTAAAACACCAAAAAAAAATTATTTTTTGTAATACCGAAAATTTAAGGCCCTTTCATTGAAGTATGGCTTTAGGCCCCAAATATCATTGGGCCGCCCCTGGTTACACGTGGCTCCGCCACTGAGTGTATCTGTTGCTTATTATATATACACCTTTAGGTTAGTACTCCAAAATTTAAAAGTGTTCTCTATAATATCAAAGTTTATATCAAGTCCTTAACATGAACCGATGGAAATACTTTATTTTTACTGATACCCAACAATGAAAATGGGCCTTCAAACTCTTAATATCTAAAGAGCTAAAATAACATAACTGTAATGAAGGGAAATTAAAGAAGCCATTGCAATACAATGGGTTACGGGTTTCCCGTCGTCAGCCCCCTCATGACGATGAACTTGTAAGTATACTGGCGATATTTTATGTATACACGTACATATATATTTTGTATATGGGTGAACTCGGGGTCAGCACACACCCCGAGATTCTCGGTGAGTCAGACGAAGTACGAATGTATGAGATGTAACTCATTGGTTCGAGGCCGGAACGGGGTGCTCGCCACCGGGCCTGACACATCAACACCCCCCGAGCCCGGAACGAGTTCCAAGACCTCGGAAAGCATTACAAACAGTTGCACATGACTAACAGAGGGCCGCGATATCCACTATGCTCGCGGATGCCTTTGTAAAGGCTCATGCCGGGGCCATCAAGGTCGAGACCAAAAATCAGATCTTTTCAAGGTTAAGAAAAGGGACAACGAGATGCTCAGGAAATTCGTGTCAAGGTTTCAAATGGAACAGATGGATTTACCCCCGGTCGCGGATGATTGGGCCATTCAGGCATTCACTCAGGGACTTAACCCCCAAAGCTCCCTGGCTTCGCAGCAGCTGAAACAGAACCTGGTAGAGTACCCGGCGATAACTTGGGCTAACATCAACAACAGGTACTAGTCAAAAATCAAAGTCGAGGACGACCAACTCGGAGCCCTTTCAGGGTTCGTTTATCCCATTAGAACCGACGACAGGCCTAAGAGAGTCGTTGACCATGAATTAAGGCCGATCCGAGATCGGTACCAACCATACAATGCAGATCAAAGAGGAAACGGGTCCGGGCGCAACTCTACAAGGAATGAAAAGAGAGGCGATCGGGGGCCCAATAGCCGAGGTCTGATGAACAAAAATGGTTTCGACAGGCCGCTCGGGGGAAGGGAAGCGCCAAGATTATCAGAGTATAACTTCAACATTGATGCTGCCTGCATCGTATCACATCAAGGAAATCAAGTGGCCTCGACCATTGCAGTCCGACTCTACCCAGAGGGATCCTAACCTGATGTGTAAATATCATGGCATTCATGGCCACAGCACCGAGGACTACCGACAGTTGAGAGAAGAGGTCACCCGACTGTTCAATAACAGGCATCTTCGAGAATTTCTAAGTGATCGAGCCAAAAATCACTCCAGGAACAAGGACTCCAACAAACAGACCGAATAAGAAGAACCTCAGCACATCATCAATATGATCATTGGAGGGGTCGATGTCCCTCAGGGACTGATGATAAAGCATACTAAAGTATCCATCACAAGGAAAAAACTCACCCAAGATTACATACCGGAGGGAACCATTTCGTTCAATGACGAGGATGCCGAAGACATCGTACATCCTCATAATGATACACTGGTGATATCTGCACTTATCAACAAATCTCGGGTTAAACCTTTATTAATTGATCCGGGCAGCACGGCCAACATTATCAGATCAAGGGTCGTCGAGCAACTGGGGTTACAAGATCAAATAGTACCGGAAGTCCGGGTGTTGAACGGATTTAATATGGCATGCGAAACTACTAAGGGAGAAATAACATTGCTAGTGAATATCGCCGGGATAATTAAAGATAAGAAATTCTACGTGATCGAAAGAGACATGAGGTATAACGCCTTATTCGGAAGGCCATGGATTCACAACATGACGGTAGTACCCTCAACACTGCACCAAACAATAAAGTTCCCTACGCAGGGAGGAATTAAGACGGCCTACGGAGAGCAGCCGACCGTAAAAGAAATGTTTGCGATCGACGAGGTGATCCCAGTGCCCGTGATCTCGACATCAAAGAACACAGAGCTGACCAGGAAGGAAGAAATTAAATAGCAATCACCGATATTGGCCCTGACTGAACCAGAAGACCGAGGAGTAGGCGAGGAGGATGATTATGGAGTTCCTAGGTCGTTCATTATTCCTGATGATTCCGATGCCACCAAATCGCGATCGAGGAGTTGGAGGAAGTCATATTGATCGAACACCTGCCCCACCGGAAAGTATACCCGGGCACGAGATTAACTCCCGAGCTCAGGAAAAAACTCATTAAATTTCTTATAGCTAACATATATTGTTTTGCTTGGTCCCATCTTGACGTGACAGGGATCCCGCCAGAGGTAACCATTCATAAGTTGAGTTTGGACTCAAAGTTTCATCCGGTTAAACAGAAAAGGAGACCGCAATCCGAAGTCAAGCATGCTTTCATCAAGGACGAGGTATCTAAACTCCTGAAAATAGGATCCATTCGGGAAGTTAAGTACCCGGACTAGTTAACCAACATAGTGGTAGTACGTAAGAAAGGAAATAAGCTAAGAATGTGCATAAATTATAAAGAACTAAACAAGGCATGCCCTAAGGATTCTTTTCCTTTACCTAACATCGATCGGATGATCGACGCGATGGTCGGGCACGAGATACTCAATTTTCTCGATGCCTATTCCGGGTACAACCAAATTCGGATGGACCCGGGAGATCAAGAAAAAAAATTCCTTTATCACTAAGTTCGACACTTATTGTTATAACGTAATGCCATTCGGATTAAAGAACGTCGGTGTCACCTATCAACACCTAGTAAACCGGATGTTCGAAGAACAGATAGAAAAATCAATGAAAGTTTATATTGATGACACGTTAGTCAAGTCCCTGCGAGCACATGACCATTTGAAATATTTGTAGGAAACCTTCGACATATTGAAGAAATACAATATGAAGCTAAACCTGGAAAAATGCGCATTTGGGGTTGGATCCAGAAAATTCCTCTGCTTCATGGTATCCAATTGAGGGATCGAGATCAATCCCAACAAAATCAAAGCCACAGAAGACATCACCGTGGTGGACAACGTCAAGGCCATTTAGAGGCTGACCGAGCATGTATCCGCCTTGGGCCGGTTCATATCAAGGTCCTCGGACAAAAGCCATCAATTCTTCTCACTATTAAAGAAGAAGAATAACTTTTCATGGACCCTGAAATACCAACAAGATTTGGAAGAACTCAAGCGGTACCTCTCGAGTCCCCCTGCTCCACACTCCGAAGGCGGATGAACAATTGTACCTTTACTTAACGGTTTCAGAGGTGGCAGTAAGTGGAGTCTTAGTCCGGGAAGATTAAGGTACATAATTCCCTATTTACTATGTCAATAGGACTCTAAGCGAGGCCGAAACAAGGTATCCTCACCTGGAAACATTGGCGTTCGCTTTGCTAAGCGCCTCCAGAAAGTTAAAACTGTACTTTTAATGTCACCCCATATGTGTCGTAACCTCTTACCCACTGAGGAAGATTATGCACAAACTCGAGCTATCGGGTCGATTGGCCAAATGGGCCATCAAAGTTAGCGGGTACGGAATCAAGTATCGACCTCGAACTGCCATAAAATCTCAAATTTTGGCTGACTTCATAGCTGATCTTACACCAGCCCTAGTGCCCGAAGTCGAAAGAGAATTATTGTTAGCCTCAGGGAATTTCTCGGGAATTTGGACCTTTTTTACGGATGGTGCCTCGAACGCAAAAAGGTCCGGGCTCGGTATCGTACTGAAGCCCCCTACGGAAAATGTAGTTAGGCAGTCTATTAGAACTGTAAAATTGACTAACAATGAGTCCGAGTATGAGGCCATGATTGCAGGTCTCGAATTGGCTAAAAGCCTTGGGGCTGAGGTGGTCGAAACTAAGTGCGATTACCTCCTTGTGGTAAATCAAGTCAATGGGACGTTCGAAGTAAAAGAGGAACGAATGCGAAGGTATTTAGACAAGTTACAGGTAACACTACATCAATTCAAGGAATGGACCCTAAAGCACGTGCCCCGAGATCAAAATAGCGAGGCTGATGCTCTAGCTAACTTGGGGTCATTGGTTGATGATGATGAATTCAGTTCAGGAACAGTCATACAAATCATGAAGTTAGTGGTAGAAGAAGGCCATGCCGAAGTAAACTCTACTAGTTTAACTTGGGATTGGAAGAACAAGTACATAGATTACTTGAAAACTGGGAAATTGCCCTCGGATCCCAAAGAATCGAGAGCCTTGCGTACCAAGGCTACCGGATTTAGCTTGGTCGAAGGGGCATTGTTTAGAAGAACGTTTGATGGCCCGTTGGCCAGATGCCTGGGGCCGGGAGATACCGAGTACGCCTTGAGAGAAGTTCACGAGTGCACTTACAGAAACCATTCGGGGGTAGAATCTTTTGTTCGGAAATTAATCAGGGCCGGCTATTATTGGACCGAAATGGAGAAGGATGTGAAAGACTTCGTACGAAAATGCGACGGCTGTCAGAGACACACACCGATGATCCATCAACCGGGGGAGCTACTACACTCTTTCCTGTCCCCATAGGCATTTATGAAATAGGGGATGGACATCGTCGGTCCCCTACCATGGGCACCCGGTAAAGCTCAATTCATACTATTAATGACTGACTATTTTCCAAATGGGTCGAGGCCCAAGCTTTCGAAAAGGTCCAGAGAAAGAAGTCACTGACTTCATCTGGGACCACATAATATGTCGATTTGGGATACTGACTGAAGTCTTGTGTGATAATGGAAAGCAATTCATCGACAGCAAGGTAAACAATTTTTTCAAAGATCACAAGATTAAAAAGATAATATCAACATCTTACCACCCTAGTGGGAATGTACAGGTAGAGTCAACAAACAAGAACATACTTCAAAACCTAAAAAGGAGGTTGACCGATGCCAAAGGGAAATGGAAAGAAATCTTGCTCGAAGTCCTATGGGCATATCGTACAACCTCGAAGTCCAGTACCAGAGCCACTTCATTTACGTTGGTCTACAGGGCCGAAGCCTTGATATTGGCCAAGGTGGGCGAGCCAAGCATCAGATTCAATATGCAACCGAAGAGTCAAATGGCAAGGCCATGGTCATGAGCCTAGAACTATTAGACGAAAGGCATGAGACAGCTTTAGTCTGTTTGGCTGCCCATAAACAGCGCATAGAAAGATACTACAACCAAAGAGCCAACCTCCGACACTTCAACATCGGATACTTGGTGTTGAGGAAAGTAACATTGCACACCCGGAATCCGAACGAGGGAAAGCTGGGATCGAACTAGGAAGGACCGTATTGAGTCATCGGAATTACCGGCAAAGGCTCATACAAACTCGAAGGGGGAAACGACGTGCAACTATCGAACAATTGGAACGTGACACATTTAAAGTGGTACTACTGCTAAGGTATGATCTCAACTACTCTTTAATCATGTTATGAATCGAACTAACACTTGCAGGCAACGCTCAAGAATGGATGTGGCTATTAGGTCTGAAAGCACGCGTTGCACTATTTTTTCCTTGAACCGGTTTTGTCCCAAAATGGGTTATTCGGTAAGGTTTTTAACGAGGCAACAATAAAACGTGCTAACTTAGATTCAAAGGCCAATATCAAACCGGAGTCAATGGGAATTCATTTCGCATCAACAATATTCGAGCCCTCTCAAGCTCGATCTCGAAAACTGGGGGCCATTACCCCCGGATTAAGATTTTCAGCAAGGGAAAATTTAGCAAGGAAAAGAGAAAACCTTGTATGCTATAAGCTAAGACTCGATGGTTAGGATTAATTGTAAGGGCCAAACGGTCGTGTGAACCGTGCCCACACAGTCCACTTTAGTCATGACACGAGCTTTTACGCTTTTTCGATCATGTACTTTACACACAGAAATGAAAGAAAGTTCCGCCTTGCTATTACACATTTTCTTGCCTCTTAAATTCCGGATCCTAAGAGCCTACGGGCTACTCCTATTCAGGGACTATCGAGCCCAAGGGCTACCCTCGCTCGGGGACTGTCGTTCGAAAAAGGTTTGGACAATTCAGGCTACTAAATCCCGGAGGCACCAAACCTATTAGGCGGTGCCTAAGTACAAAAGGCTACGACCACCCTAAAAATGGCTCAGAGACGTCCGAAGCTCGTAATCACTTTCTTAAAAATTCAAAACCTGCTAAAAGGTCACCCTCAGCAAAAATATCGTCTAAAATCACTTAAGCATCTTGTCACATCAAGTTTTCAAAACCTCGAACAAATAAAGTTGTATCGAAGTCAGGCTCCATTCGGACCTCTAAAAATCGAATGTCCTATAACTACATTTCATTCTATGCTAAGCCATTAGAAATATTGCAAGAATAGAAATTATGAAAAAATGCTGAAAAAGTAAAGACTCAAAATTTTCAGAAAGGGAAAACTATACATACATATATATATATATATATATATATATATATATATATATATATATATATATATATACGGAATATACTTATAAAGGCCCAATAAAATGGCCTCAAAATAAACAAAAAATGTACGTAAGACAAAAACTAAAAAAGTACTAAGGCATATATGCCTAATCTTCACTAGGGCCCAACTCGTCGCCGGAGCCGTTAGAGACTTTGGATCCCTATGAGCCCTTGGAACCCTGTCACGCCCCAAAACCGAGGAGCGCGACCGGCGCTCCACCGAGTGAACCTGGCCAAGCAAGCCTATTAGATTTCCTTCTACCCAACTCATTCATGAATAAAGAGAATATATGTTTTCATTAATTTCAAAATAAAGCTGTCATGCCTGAAATTACCAATTTCTTGCCATAGGTTTCATCATTTTTAAAGTCTTAAATGGACAAGTAATACAACCACAACATAGTATAGTTTAACTTTCCCAGCACCAAATACACTACCCACACTATATCTACGGAGCCTCTATGGATAAATAAGAGTACAATGATACTGCCGGCAACAAGTCCCTGGCTATACCTCAAACAAGATACACAAAGTACAAAAGATACATGACCCCGAGATGAAATGGGGCTTACCGAGTCTGCTGAGAAGATGATGATGTACCACTAACTGCGATCAACATTGTCTGCTATGTAACCACCTGCATCCATTTAAAGATGCAACGCCCTCGGCAAAAGGGACATTAGTACCGTTGAATAATACTAGTATGTAAAGCTAAAACACCATCTCAATAGAATGGGCAATAATACAAAGGGGAAACAGTCATGAGTTAGATAAGAGCTTCAAAACAATACTAAAACATCAAGTAAGGATCACATAAGTTCTCAAGTCAATTTCCATCTTATTAGGTTGGGTAATCTTTAGTGCCATATGCCACAATCCACAATACCACCGTGTTCTTACACGGAGTCCGATCTCGACCCGATGGGCTAGGTCATCTCATTTGAGACATCAACCATATCCACATTTCAATTATTATTTCTAGCACAGTGCCACAATCCACAATACCACTGTGTTCTTACACGGAGTCTGATCTCGGCCCGATCGGCTAGGCCATCTCACTTGAGACATCAACCATTTTCTGTCAATCATTTCACATCGTACTTCTTTCATATACTTTCAATTCATTGGCACTAGTGATTTCAATTACAAAGTCATTCATGGCACTTGGCCGTATTTCATAGTTTCAGTCCCCTTTTCCACATTCAAATATCATTATCATAATCATTATCAACAACAATAAGGCTTCCCATTCAAGACAGTAAGTTCACATAACACAACAATTTGGGAATCTTAGGCACATAAAGGCTTTTCATACAATTTGGCATAACAACCTTTATTTCGATCTTGACATGAAGTCATAACATTTCTAACATATATTCCACATTTTGAACATATCCTCAAATGGAAAGATGACATGATAAAAACATTTAGAATAAATATTGAACATATATACTTCGACACAACCACATTAGGAATAGCCAATTCAATAATGATCAAGGTCTTACTTCAATTACATGAACACCATAGAATTCGATTCTAAGAAGAAGGGGGTTTAGCCATACATACCTCAATTCGTCCCTTAATAATACTACAATGATGCACTACAAGCAACTTCAATCTACAATAACAACATCCAATGAGACCAAAATTAGTAACAAATCTCATGGGTTCATTGTATTCATAAATTTTATTGCCAAGATTACCATTCACCTTCTCTCTTGTTTTCTAAAAGTACTATTCATGCCATGAACTAGAGTCTTATAATCCAATCTTTCAACCATTAAAACTTGTAACAAATGCTTCAAATACTTCTAACTACTCATAATAAACAAGTTTGAAGCATTGGAATTACCTCTAGTAGATCAATCTTGAAAAATCATAACTTTGATGATTTTTGTGTTTTTGAGGATTTGATGATGAAATCTTGTATTTGGATGTAAGAATGATGTTAGAACTCATGTATATTGAGTAATAATCAACCCAAAGCATCATTAATAACTTACCTTGGTTTATGGGACTTGATTTGGGCTCAAAATCATCCCTTCACCTCAAGAACCCTAACCCCCAAATACTCAAAATATCCCCCTTCCCCGACCTTGTATTTATAGGCCCAGATTTCTGGGTTTCGGATACGGCCCTGGATGCTTCGCATCCCCACTTCACTCCTCTTTGAAGCTCGGATGCGGACCTGGACACTATGGCAGCACTTCACTGCCAGCCTCTCTTTCAGACGCGGCCTCGGATGCTTCGCATCCGCAGGCTCCTCCGCCAGCCTTTGGCAATTTGGTCATAACTTCTTGTAGGAATGTCCAAATGACAAACGGTTTGAAGTGTTGGAAACTAGACTCAAAGACCTTTAATATGATAGGTCATACATCACCTAAATCCTTACATATATATATATATATATATATATATATATATATATATATATATATATATATGAGACCGTCCAAAGTTTAGTTTTGTGCGTACTCATTTGGAACTTTAGTCTATCATGAAATTTCCAACTTGACTTGGACTTAGGGCTCTCCTCAGACCCCACATCACTTATAATATGACTCGTACACTTATTATCGTATCCAATTGATATCCATTCCATTAATAGTTCTCGTCTGCACACAAAATAATATAATTAGCGCACAACAACTTTCTTAATAGCGCTTAAGTACTTTGAAATTTTTCGGGGTGTTACATTCTCCCCCACTTAAGAATGTTTATCCTCTAAGAATAGATTTATCCTTATACCTCCAACCATTATACATAGGAACTCATGACTACATCGATCTCATACTTCCTTTCCAAAATTTCAACTTACTTATGGCCCTTAAAATTTGGCTATCTTTACAAATTCGTAAGAATTTCGGCAGAGTTTCCCCTGTAACTGGGCATGTCTACCTGCCAGAGAACCCCGGAAACTAATCCTAACAACATATATATAATCCAATGATGTAACATCATGCAAAACAACACCAATTGTGGCCTCATAAGCAATATATTTCCGGAAAGGAACTCCCTTAACACCAATTGTTCAAATGATACAAAATTCATAGAAAGCAACTCTTAGAATATTTTTCGTAGATCACAACTTTATAAATACATGGCTATTCAAACTAATAAGGATACTTTTTCTTCATTTCCTCCTCGGCCTCCCAAGTAGCCTCTTCCACATGTTGGTTTCGCCATAACACTTTTACAGATGTAATTTCTTTATTTCTCAACTTTCGGACTTGCCGGTCAATAATAGAAATCAGAATCTCTTCATAAGTTAATTTTTCATTAACCTCAATAATCTCAATTGGAACAATGACTGTCGGGTCTTCAACTACTTTCTTTAACATGGACACATAAAACACCAGGTGTACTAGTGACATCTCAGGTGGTAGCTCAAGCTTGTACGCCGCCTCACCGATCCTCTGAATGATTTTGTATGGTCCGACATACCTCTGACTCAATTTTCCTTTCTTACCAAATCGCATTACACCCTTCATAGAGGAAACTTTCAAGAATACCCAATCATTTTCTTTGAACTCTAAATCCCTATGACGAACATCCGAATAGGATTTCTGACGACTCTGAGCAGTCTTTAACCGCTCTTTTATGATTTTAACTTTTCCCATAGCCTGATGTACGAGGTCTGGTCCTATCAACTCTGCTTCCCCAATTTTGAACCACCCAATGGGAGATCTACATCTCCTACCATATAAAGCCTCGAACGGTGCCATTTGAATGCTAGCATGATAGCTATTGTTGTATGCAAATTCTATGAGTGGTAAATGATCATCCCAACTACCTTTGAAGTCTAGAACACAAGCGCGCAATATATCCTCAAGTGTCTGAATAGTCCGCTCTGCCTGCCCGTCAGTCTGCGGGTGAAAGGCTGTACTAAGATTCACCTGAGTACCCAAACCTTGCTAAAAATTCTTCCAACAATTAGTCGTGAATTGTGCTCCCTGATCAGAAATGATGGAAACTGGGGTGCCATGCAACCTGACTATTTCTTTGATATACAACTGAGTATACTGCTCTGCTGTGTCGGTAGACTTAACCGGCAAAAAGTGTGCTGATTTTGTGAGTCGATCCACAATCACCCAAATTGAGTCAAACTTGCGCGGAGTGCGCGGTAATCCTACCACAAAGCCCATATTAATCATTTCCCACTTCCACATTGGAATTTCTATGTTCTGTGCCAACCCACTAGGCCTTTGGTGTTCGGCCTTCACTTGCTGACAATTTGGACACCTTGCCACAAAATCCGCCACATTTCTCTTCATATCATTCCACCAATAGACTTACTTAAGATCATGATACATTTTCATAGAACTTGGGTGCACAGAATACCTAGAAGTGTGAGCTTCGATCATAATTCTTTCCCGAAGATCATCCACATTTGGAACACATAGTCTCTCTTGGTACCTTAATGTGCCATCATCCATGCCAAGAGAAAAGGCCAGGGTCTTATGTTTGTGAATCCCCTCTTTCAATTTCACCAACAATGGATCATTGTATTGCTTCTATTTGACCTCCACAACAAGCGATGATTGAGCCCTATTTTGCATAATTACCCCTTCTTCACTAGAGTCCGCAAGACGAACTCCCAAACTAGCCAATCGGTGAACCTCCTTGGCCAATGGCCTTTGATATGCCTCCAAGTGAGCCAAACTACCCATATATTTTGGCTAAGAGCATTTGCCACAACATTGGGTCATACAGGATATCGATGTCATAGTCCTTGAGTAACTCAAGCCATCTCCTCTGCCTCAGATTCAATTCCTTCTACTTGAAAATATATTGAAGACTCTTATGGTCCATGAATATATCAACATGGACCCCACATAAATAATGACGCCAAATATTCAATGCAAATACCACTGTCGCAAGTTCCAAGTCATGTGTTGGATAATTCTTTTCATTATTCTTGAGTTGCCTAGAGGCATAAATGATTATCTTGCCACATTGCATTATTAGTGGAACATCTATATCATATTTCTCTTTCATATGACCTCCTAGGAATTGAGTTCTACAAAAATTTCTTTGATACAGTTACAATCTTATTAGTACTTGCAACTTGTTTTTTTTTCTTCCAAATTTCTCAACAAAAGACATTACTAGGTCAGTTTTCTTATGGGACCATCTTTTTCAAATGAATAACATCTACTAGCTTGCGCGCACACCCTGATAACATCAACCTGCATGGCATTGCCTCAATATGTGAAGTAACATCGTGCTCAGATCTTTCTTAGCCACCCTCTTCCCTCATTATAAGTCTTATAGGATTTTAAGAAACCACTCTACTTCCCTTGTAAACATTCTCACGATTCCTCTTTACTGCTAAATACTTCTCAAAACATATATCGATACCCTTCATATTCAGATCTTTCTTAGCCACCCTCTTCTCTCATTATAAGTCTTATAGGATTTTAAGAAACCACTCTACTTCCCTTGTAAATATTTTCACGATTCCTCTTTACTGCTAAACACTTCTCAAAACACATATCGACACCCTTCATATATTTTCAATAAAAAAAAATCATTGGCTGTAATATGCCCTTTTCTGAAACTTGAGATCCTCCTAAATTCTTCAACGACGACTTCTTGTTTTCCTTATAAGTGTAGGACTTACTCCACCTGATTCCATCCTTGATGAGTAACTCACCTTATTCCCAGTATTGTAGTCACCAATAGTGTTTCCTGGTATTGCAGCCTAAGAGCTATCATGTTAAACATGTTTGGTTCGTAACAAGTATTCATCCTCTTTCAATCTGTTTCAAACATTTCCCCTTTTGGTCTAGGTAATATGTTGGTACTATATTTTCTTTGTGACTGGAGCATTCACTCCCATCCCATTTTTCCCTTAATTCATAGTTGACAACCTTATTGTGCCACACACTTGTTTGTCTCCCATGAACTCGTAGTATCATTGTGCCTGGTTTGTTGATTTTATCACACCACCACTTCATCACCAGTAGTCTCACTTTCCAATGTAATATGCAGACATGAACTCCCTCTAAATCTTTTAGTCGATATTCAGTGCCACTCAAGTCGGCTGCATTACAGCTAATCCTTTATATCTACTATTAACACTTGTGCTCTAGGCGAGTCCACCTTTCTAATACGAACTATTTTGAGATAACCATGTCCATCTAAATTTATAGATTTTTCTTCCAATTCTTCTCGCCTCATTCTTCCTAGTTAGTGAATAGCCATGCGCTCTTCCATACGTTACGTGGTCTTTTCCCTTAGTTGGGAATTCATCATGTTTGCCTCTCGACACTTGTTGGGATATCCGTGGGAAAGTGTGTTCATTTGTGTACCACTTAACACTTCCTTGCTTGTAAGATTCTTAAAAGACTCTCCATCAAGTCCAGATGCACTCTTGGGTTATTATAACATCATATTTATCTCTCCCACTCGTTCTGTCTTTCTTAAAGCCTTGGAACTTTAGCTAAATCGCAAATCTGTGATTAACTCATTCCAAGAACTCGCAAGTCTTTCATATTTGATATGTAGTACTTCCTTGGGTTCCATTGTCCCTGACTCTTTAACAAGTATAAAACACTTTTTCAAACCTTACTCTTAGTTTCTAGTGTCGTTGACCTTGTCATGTATATTTCCACGTACAAAGAATTTACATTTCCTAACCTTCCACATTATTTTTGTACTAGTGGTTTATCTTTTGCATTCCCTTTTAGAGAATCACGTTATCCCTTACCACTTTTCTAGACTACACATGTCTTCAATAAAATATCCAAACATCATAGTTACATGTCCCTACTCTCGTTTTATTGCACTTAAGTAGCCTCACCATGGTCCTTTCCTCCCCACTTGGGGTGAATGTTTCACATTTCGACATCAGTCTTGAATTTAGCAATTTGATGGATACATGTTTCACATCTCCAGTCCTCTTGTATATGATTGACTATTAGGGAGATTTAAGTCCCCATGGTATTAACCTCATAAGTTCTCTACTCTTATTCAGCCACATAGGCTTGGGATCCAAATCCCTCGTGTCAATATCCTTTTTGGAGTGTAACACCACTTCGCACATTCCTGGGATTTTTATAATATTCATAGTGCTAGGGTCTTCTCATTGTGGGTTCACTTAACTCTCCTTTCATAACTTCTTGTCTCCCGTGAGAGAACTACACATTTATCATTACTCTCCAGGCCATACCTTTCATATATCACGTGCCTATGTAACAAATTTACATCTTAGAATCATACACATGGTTCCCACACTATCCACATATACTAGTTAAGCTTAGGTCTCATTTATCACGTCAATGCCTCTTTGGAGGTGGGTAATCACTTCTAGCATTCTTCTCATATAAAGTATGCTCATGGTACTATATATTTGTCTCATATGGCCATACCATCCATTCAACATGATACATGTGCCATCTGTTTAATATTCAGACCTTTACCCATTCGTTATGTCACATGACAACATTACTTGGAATAAACCAAAAGAGCATTTAAACTTACCTTGAACCTCAACGTATGAGTTAGAGGAAGAACAATTTCACAACCAGTTTCATCGCACGATTCAGAATATCAAAGAAGGGTATTATTCCTAAATGCCCATGTAGCATCCTAATTATAGATGTGCAACACATCGATAATAAGGACTTTACTAGACACGGCTCCGAGATATCCTAGGACACTTTAAAACCTTAGGCTCTGATACCAAGTTTGTCACGCCCCAAAACCGAGGAGCACGACCGGCGCTCCACCGAGTGAACCCGGCCGAGCAAGCCTATTAGATTTCCTTCTACCCAACTCATTCATGAATAAAGAGAATATATGTTTTCATTAATTTCAAAATAAAGATATCCTGTCTGAAATTACCAATTTCTTGCCATAGGTTTCATCATTTTTAAAGTCTCAAATGGACAAGTAATACAACCACAACATAGCATAGTTTAACTTTTCCAGCACCAAATACATAACCCACACTATGTCTACGGAGCCTCTATGGATAAATAAGAGTACAATGATACTATCGGCAACAAGGCCCGGCTATACCTCAAACAAGATACACAAAGTACAAAAGATACATGACCCCGGGATGAAATGGGGCTTACCGAGTCTGCTGAGAAGATGATGATGTACCACTAACTGCGATCAACACTGTCTGCTATGTAACCACCTGTATCCATTTAAAGATGTAACGCCCCCAGCAAAAGGGACGTTAGTACCATCGAATAGTACTAGTATGTAAAGCTAAAACACCATCTCAATAGAATGGGCAATAATACAAGGGGGAAACAGTCATGAGTTAGATAAGAGCTTCAAACAATACTAAAACATCAAGTAAGGATCACATAAGTTCTCAAGTCAATTTCCATCTTATTAGGTTGGGTAATCTTTGGTGCCATATGCCACAATCCATAATACCACCGTGTTCTTACACGGAGTCCGATCTCGACCCGATCGGCTAGGTCATATCATTTGAGACATCAACTATATCCACAATTTCAATTATCATTTCCAGCACAGTGCCACAACCCACAATACCACCGTGTTCTTACACGGAGTCTGATCTCGGCCCAATCGACTAGGCCATCTCACTTGAGACATCAACCATTTTCTATCAATCATTTCACATTGTACTTCTTTCATATACTTTCAATTCATTGGCACTAGTGATTTCAATTACAAAGTCATTCTTGGCACTTGGCCATATTTCATAGTTTCAGTCCCCTTTTCCACATTCAAATATCATTATCATAATCATTATCAACAACAATAAGGCTTCCCATTCAAGACAGTAAGTTCACATAACACAATAATTTGGGAATCTTAGGCACATAAAGGCTTTTCATACAATTTGGCATAACAACCTTTATTTCGATCTTGACATGAAGTCATAACATTTCTAACACATATTCCACGTTTTGAACATATCCTCAAATGGCAAGATGACATGATAAAAACATTTAGAATAAATATTGAACATATATCCTTCGACACAACCACATTAGGAATAGCCAATTCAATAATGATCAAGGTCTTACTTCAATTACATGAACACCATGGAATTTGATTCTAAGAAGAAGGGGGTTTAGCCATACATACCTCAATTCGTCCTTTAATGATACTACAATGATGCACTACACTAAGCAACTTCAATCTACAATAACAACATCCAATGAGACCAAAATTGGTAACAAATCCCATGGGTTCATTGTATTCATAAATTTCATCGCCAAGATTACCATTCACCTTCTCTCTTGTTTTCTCAAAAGTACTATTCATGCCATGAACTAGAGTTTTATAATCTAATCTTTCAACCATTAAAACTTGTAACAAATGCTTCAGATACTTTTAACTACTCATAATAAACAAGTTTGAAGTATTAGAATTACCTCTAGTAGATCAATCTTGAAAAATCACAACATTCGTGATTTTTGTGTTCTTGAGGATTTGATGATGAACTCTTGTATTTGGATGTAAGAATGACGTTAGAACTCATGTATATTGAGTAATAATCTACCCAAAACTTCATTAACAACTTACCTTGGTTGATTGGACTTGATTTGAGCTTAAAATCATCCCTTCACCTCAAGAACCCTAACCCCCAAATACTCAGAATATTCCCCTTCCCCGACCTTGTATTTATAGGCCCAGATTTCTGGGTTTCGGATGCGGCCCTGGATGCTTCGCATCCCCACTTCACTCCTCTTTGAAGCTCGGATGCGGACCTGGACGCTATGGCAGCACTTCACTGCCAGCCTCTCTTTCGGATGCGGCCTCGGATGCTTAGCATCCGTAGGCTCCTCCACCAGCCTTTGGTAATTTGGTCACTACCTCTTTTAGGAATGTCCAAATGGCAAACGGTTTGACGCATTGGAAACTAGACTCAAAGACCTTTAATGTGATAGGTAATATATCACCTAACTCCTTACATATATATATATAAAAGGAGTTTTATATATATATATATATATATATATATATATATATATATATATATATATATATATATATATATATATGTATATATATATGACCGTCCAAAATTTAGTTTTGTAAGTACTCATTTGGAACTTTAGTCTATCATGAAATTTCCAACTTGACTTGGACTTATGGCTCTCCTTAGAACCCACATCACTTATAATATGACTCGTACACTTATTATCGTATCCAATTGATATCCATTCCATTAATAGTTCTCGTCTGCATACAAAATAACATAATTAGCGCACATCAACTTTCTTAATAGTGCTTAAGTACTTCAAAATTTTTTGGGGGTGTTACAAACCCTTAGAGACTTCGCCACCTTTAGGCTCGCAAAGCTTTTTTGCCTCAGCCTCAGATTTTTTGGCTTCCTCGATCTCAGCCGACAGGTCAAAACCTTGGGTGTGGATCTCCTTGAGTGTCTCTCTCCGAGATAGATGTTTCATATATTCAACCTTTGCCTTCAGGCGAACTTCGGCTGCCTCCACATCGACCTTGTATTGGGCCACCATTTCATCAGCATCGGTGGAGGTTATATCCAACTTGGACTTCACTGCCTCGTATTCTCTACTGAGGGCGTCCCGCTCTGTGACAGCAGAGCTCAGCTGTGCTCAGAAATCGTCATTCAGCTGAGACCACTTGTCAGATTCTCCTTCGCCACCCGGAGTTGGACCTCTACCGATGTCAACTTCACCTTGGCGGTTTCTTTCTCTGAAGACAGCAATTCTATTTTGCTTTTCCACCCATTAACCATGGCTTGGACCTCGTTCGTCTTGGCTCAGAGTTGGTCGATTAGGTAGATCTTCTGTTGAACCTTCGAGGTTGTGTTGTTAGTCACCACGACTAGCTCCTCGTTTTTAGCTTCAAAGACCTTTACCTTTTCAACCAGGTCGGCATGTACCTGCCTCAGGGCTGAAGCTTCATTTTGAGTCCTGTCCAGCTCTTCCTGAAGGTCCTTGAGGGTCCCGCTAGGACTGCTCCTTAAGCTCGAACTGGAGCTGGCTAATTTTGAAGCGGTATTGGAGGAAGCTCTATGGTGAAGTACCGAGGCCTTCAAAACAACGAAATTAGTAAGAGATAGCAGAACCTAAGTAGAATTCAAGAGGGAGTATTGATGCCTTACCTGGTTCAGCACCTACTGCGCCTCATTAAAGAGACACGACGTGCCCATCTTATTCATCTTTGCCTGGTCCTACTCGGTCACCAGGCATTAGAAGTAGCTGGCTATGCCCACAGTAGCAGACATAACTCGGGCATCCTCTGGGACTGTAAGAATAACCGTTCTCTTGCAGCCGGGGTCCACACTCAGAGCAGGAAACCACTTCACCAATTTTGGTCTCGAACTTGGCCCGCCAACTTTCGAAGACACGTCCTTCTTCGGGACCTCCAGGTCGCCATCCCGAAAAAGTCTTCCAAAGTGGACGAGTCCACGCCATCGAAGAAGGAGTGGAGAGGGACGTCCGCGCCATGAACCCCTTCACTTGACCTCTCTTTCCCTGCTTGGGCATCCTCAAGCATGGACTCGGTGTATGAGGGCGTCTCCATGATGTCTATTACACCAATCTCCTCCTTCAGAGAAGAAGTGTCTTCTTGGGAGGTCTCAGCCCCCATCTCCATCTTGGCCTCTCGAGTCGGAGAGAGGTCGGCCTCATGGCTCTTCCCCTCGGCTGCCGCCTGCTCCCCGACAAGGGTCGATCCATGAGAAACAAAAATATCATCTTTTTCTGACTCATCCCTGAGATGGAGAAGTGAGTTAGAATCTGGCACCCGGGAGTTGGTGGTCTTCTTGGGCTTACGAGCCCAGGAAGCCGCTCTCTTCTTTGGCTTTACCTCGGGGCCCGGGGATCCCGACGACTTTCTCTTCCTCTTCTTCTTCTTCTTCCTCGTGGCAGCCCCGGGCTGTCCCGTAACGGAGGGATCAACGGGTAGGGATGCATCATTATCCCCTTTAGGGATCAATTCTTCTGTCTTTACCTGAACGAAGAGCCTCTACCAGCCTCAGTCTTGATCCTCATCGATTCTCAAAAAGGGGCCCTTGCTGGCTCGGCGAGTCATCTTGATTATTCCCCCTCGAAAAATTCGGGGATTATATAGATGGAGAAGATGGTCTAGGGTGAACCGAGGAGACTAAGTGTTATTCACAAAATAACAAAGGAGGATCACGATCCTCCAAAGAGACGGGTGGATTTGCCTAAGGCACACCTCGTATCTCTTGCAAAAGGTCAAAACAACTGGGTCTACCGGGCCTAGTGTGAAGGGATAAGTGTAAACACTTGAATACCCTTCCATATGAGAGGTGACATCGTCCTCAGGTCCGGGGACTACCACGTCTTTACCTCCCCAGTTATAGTCCTCTCGGACAATGGGAAGGGTATCTTCGGTGACAGAGCATATATATCTTGATGCCCCTTCACCTCAGTCTTTATTGGATGAGGCCTTCTCGACTTTGAAGTCGTTGAGGATTAAACAGGCCCTGGGAATAAAGCTTTTCATGGGGGGCTCTGGGGCCGCTTCGATGGAAGCCATTCTGGAGCAACCACCTCGGGAGCAACCGTTTCGAGAACAACCACTTCAGTAACGGTCGCCTCAGTACCTGTGGCCGGATGGGAAGATGAAGGGGCAGCCTGCTGAGGAATCAATTTGGAAGTCTTGGCCATCGCGATATGAGAATAAGAAGATTTGAAAGAAGGATATGAAGATTTGAAGGAAAGAGATGAAGGTTTTAAGGAAAGGATATGAAGGTTTGAAGGTAGGATGAAGATCTGGGTAGAAACTTAAGAACAATTATGAAGATTTGAAGATCAAAGGTAAAGAGATGAAGATTTAAAAGAGTTGGTAGCTTCTAGGGAATTCGAAGATAAAAGCTAAGATCGGAAAGTGGAAGAACTAAAAAAGGTCAAAGCTTTTATAGGGGAAAATGTAATCATTACGCAATGTTTCACATTCGAAGGCGACCAACCGTTGGTTGACATGTGTCCGAAGTCAAAATGACGCGACTGATGGGACATTTCGGCTTCTCCGTCGTGTCGGTTGTAACGTACGAAGGAAGAAACCGGGGTACATCTATCGTTTCTCATCGTTTTGGCAAACCTATTCTCTGAGATACGAGGGGACTATCTGTATACGGGTGAACTCGAGGTCAGCATACACCTCGAGATTCTCGGTGAGTCAGATGATGTACGAATGTATGAGATGGATACCGAATCTGAGAACTCATTGGTTCGAGGCCGGAACGGGGTGCTCACCACCTGACCTGACGAGTCAACACCCCCGAGCCCGGAATGAGTTCCAAGACCTCGGAAAGCGTTACAAAAGGTTGCACATGACTAATAGAGGGCCATGATATCCGTACCCAACCGGATATCACGGCCCGGATCTCCCTCGATACCGGTAGCGTATCAGTGATTGATGTACAAGGATAATTTTTACTTTTTTTAGAATTGTACTAGGGGTAATACTCCCCTACTATATAAAGGGGATGTCTCTTATTCAATAGACACATGCTAATATGCATATCAAGGCAATACTAAATTATTTCTCTGCTTTCTAGTTACTGAAAGGTTCTTATTTTAATTATAGTTCTTCATCGTATTTGACTTCGAATCGAGCGTCCGGTCGAGGGAAAAACCATTGTTAAGCTAAAATCTGAGCCCAGGCTCAACGTCACAACTGGTTTGGTTATTTATCTCATTTTTAATTCATTTATCTAACATTGTTGATTACTTGTGTTGAATCAATCCACATATCCTTAAATCCGTGTACAAATTTAATTGTTATCCGTTTTAAGGGTAAATATATTTATTTTCACAAATAGCAAATCCTGCTTATTCAAACCCTATAAGAATAAGCAGATACAAATATATATCACCCATACTATGTTATGGATAAATAAAATAAGCTCACCGAATTAATGGGGCACACACCCAACTAAATACAAAAGTCTCTCTCAATATATATATATATATATATATATATATATATATATATATCACGAAGCCCTTTAGCGAAATGTCGTTCACCTATTAAACCCTTTAAAAGTAGATCTTATATTAGACAAAATTATAATTGAATTATTTTCCTAGTTTTATGACATTGAAATCAACTAAACTTTTATTATTAAATATTCCTTATTTGAAGTCCTAATATATATATGACTTTAAGAACAACTAAAATGTTATCTTATATAAATATTTTAACCTATTTCAACTATGTAACGTTAATTCCTTACATTTAATTTTACTACTATATATGAACTTTGAAGTCTAGTATAAATATACCACCCTTGTATAGGCCAAAAAATATATTTCTTGGTCAAACAATTTGGCGCCGTCTGTGGGAATTTTCTAGCTAAGTCTTTTAGTTTCTTCTAGATCTACAACCGACACTGGTTACTAACGCAAAAAAAAAATGAAAAGGAGAACCTTCTTCTCTTTGTATGCATAGATCTAACATGGCAGGTAACAGAGAAGAAAGAATAAGAATAATGAACGACCTCCCAACCAACCTCATGGACATCATCCACGAGATCTCTGAAGCAGTGGAGGAGGACACAACGCCCAACACCTCTCCTAGGCGAGGTGGATCACCCCTCCCCACTGCAGCATCACAAAATCCCATAGTAAGACCGCCTCCACATCCGTGAGAGAGGAGACACCACCAGCAATAAAGAAGCTCCTTGAGGCTTGGCTAACTGATACACTCACCAGCGTCCTCCACAAGCCTGTTCAGGATGCGGCCGCAGTAAAGGCGAGAACTTGTGTCGCACCATCAGTGGACGAGCAACACGATCAATCTCCTCCACCCACGACGACAGGTATTACTCACAGTATTGTTAACAATGTAGGCGATGACACTCTCACTGCCATTCTGAAAAGGATGGAGGAAATGAAAAACGAGAACAAGGCACTTCGGGATCAAATGAGAGAGCACCAAGAAAGGGTGGATAAAATACCGGGCGCTCCTAAGTTATTGCCGAAGAGAGATGCCGGTTGGTTCATTGAGCAGCCGTACAGTGATAGCGCTACCCCACATGCCATACCAAAGACCTTTAAAATGCCGCCTTATCTGAAAATATACGATGGCACAACCGACCCCGAAGATCATGTGACCCATTACGTCACCGCCGTAAAAGGCAATGATCTCGCCAAAGGACAAGTATCCTCCATTCTACTAATGAAATTCGGTGAAACCCTCACGGGAGGTGGATCAACCTGGTACTCGCTTTCCACGTTCCATCGAAACCTTTGAGGAAATGGCCGATAAGTTCGTGACGGCCCATGCCGGAGCCAAAAAGGCCAAGGAAAGAGTGAATGACATCTTTGCTATTAAACAATCCCCGGCAGAAGGACTGAGGGACTACCTCACGCGTTTCAACTGAGTAAGAATGACTTTGCCCAATGTATCAAAAGGAATGGCGGCAGCTGCATTCCAAAACGGGCTGAACAGAAATGGTTCAAGGGTGACAAGAAAATTATTAAGTCGGCTTATGAAATACCCCCCAACGACTTGGGACGAAATCCATAATGCGTACTGTGCCGAAGTCCGAGCAGCCAAAGACGAGCTCAATGGGCCTACCCATCGACTGACCTCAGTGCAAGCAGAATCCAGAAAATATCGGAGAAGTGACATCAGAAGAGATCCAGCAGCCTCACGGCCAAACCGGGAATGACATCTCCCGAATATTAGAACTACTGTCGTATCCTCACCTCGCCATGAAGAAGGCCCACCCCGATCAAGAACAGGGACTCATCGGAATGAAAGAGGTAAGCCCCATTTACTATCCTCTCATAATATTTGTGTGTCACCTACAAAGATCATCTATGCCTTGGAGAAGCTCGGACCAAAGGATAAGTAGCCACAAAAGATGAGGTCGGACCCGGATACCAGAAAATCAGATGTTCTCTGCGAATTCCTTCAAGAGTGAGGACATAAAATCGAAGATTGCGTTGCCTTAAGATAGGAGGTCATAAATATGTTGCGGCAGGGACACCTCAAAGAGCTGCTGAGCGATCGGGGAAGAAACAACTTTGCCAGGGGATGCGAACAACATCTAGGGCCGCCAAAGCTGCCTTCGCCAGCCCGCACCATCCACATGATCATCGGTGGCGGAGACGATGCTTCCATTAACAACATGAAGTTCACCACGACCCACAAACTCAAACGACCGGTCACCAGCGAACGGTATGATGAACTCGAAGAAAGTATTATCTTTGTTAAGTCAGATACCAACGGTTTGACATTCCCTCACCATGACACTCTTGTTATTACTTTACAAAATTTAGATACTGATGTGAGACGAATTATGGTAGATGATGGGAGTGGCACATGTATTATCCATCCTCGAGTACTCACGCAAATGAAACTCGAGGACAAGATAATACCACGCTGTATCACACTAACAAGCTTTTACAATGCAGTTGAAAGAACATCTGGCGAGATCACACTCCCCGTCCTGGTGGGTGGCATCACTCTGGAAACCACATTCCACATCATGGACCAGGACATGGCATACAACGCCATAATAGGACGACCATGGATACGCACCATGAAAGCTGTACCCTCCAGCTTATACCAGGTCATCAAATTCCCAACTCCATGGGGCATATTCAGCATACGCGGGGAACAACACACATCCCAAGAGTGCTACCGCATTGCCCAGGACTACACGGCTACCCAACAAATAAAAGAGAAAGAAAAAGAGGCATAACAATCAACAGGGTCGAGGTCGGTAGGCGATGACAGCAGAGACGTCATCGAAGATCCAGATTCGGTCAAGGCCGCAGGATTGACCATAGAGGACCTCGACCCCATTTATTTAGATGGCAACGACCACAGCAAGAAAGCTTACATTGGCTGCAAACTTCAAAAATCGGGTAAGTTCCGTGAATTTTTAATTGCTAACTCGGACTTGTTTGCTTTTAGCCATGCAGATATGACAGGTATCCCAAAGAAGATCGCCACATATAAATTAAATGTCGATCCACTCTACCCTACAGTGAGGCAGGTTCGACATAAGTTTAACCCCGCAATCAATGACGCAGTGCGCGGAGAAGTGGAAAAACTATTGGAAAATGGTTCCATCAAGGAGTCGAAGTACCCTCAATGGGTCGCCAACGTGGTCATGGTAAAAACGAAGAACTGGAAGTGGCGGATGTGTGTAGACTTCACCGACCTGAACAAAGCCTGCCCCAAGGACTCGTTCCCATTACCCCACATCGACCAACTCATCGATGCGACAGTCGGGCACGTGTTACTAAGTTTCTTGGATGCCTACTCGGGCTACAACCAAATCCTTATGGCGGAAGAAGACCAGGAAAAGACCACCTTCATCACCCACCAGGGGACGTACTGCTACAGGGTCATGCCTTTCGGATTGAAAAATGCGGGGGCAACTTACCAAAGGCTGGTGACAAAAATGTTCAAAGAACAACTCGAAAAACTGATGGAGGTATACATCGACGATATGCTGGTCAAGTCCAAAAAGAAAGAAGATCACATCGACCATTTAAGAGAAGCCTTTGGCATACTCAGGTAATACGACATGAAATTGAATCCCGAAAAGTGTGCTTTCGGCTTGGCCTAAAAAATATTCTTGGGTTTTCTAATGTCGCAGCGGGGTATCGAGGTCAATCCCAACCAAATAAAGGCCATTGAGGGTATACCAAAGCAATTGACCACCAAAAAGCAAGTCTAGAAGCTAACCGGCCGCATCGCTTCTCTATCAAGGTTCATCTCGTGATCTTCCGATAGGTGCCACAAATTCTTTGCATACTCAAAAAGGAAAACAGTCTCCAATGGACCCCTGAGTGCGTCCAAGCACTGAAGGAGTTGAAGGTTTACCTATCCTCGCCACTGTTGCTTTCAAAATCGGAACCAGGACAACCTCTCCTCATCTATCTTGCTATGTCCAAAGTAGCTGTGAGTGTAGTCTTAGTCCAAGAAAATAAAGGTACGCAATCTCCCATATATTATATTAGCAAGACACTAGTCGACGCCGAGATGAGGTACCCCCACCTTGAAAATCTAGCTTTGGCTTTAGTCGTAACTTCATGGAAGCTTAGACCGTATTTCCAATGCCATCCCATCTCGATCATCTCGACTTTCCCCTTAAGAAGCATTTTTCACAAACCCAAACTTTCGGGCAGATTGGCTAAATAGGCCATCGAACTAAGAGAGCAAGATATCATATTTCGACTGCGAACGACGATAAAATCTCAGGTCCTCGCCGACTTTAGTGCGCACGTACTGCCCGAAGTCGAAAAGGAAGCCCTCCACGCTTCTTCTCAAATACACAACCTCTGGGTCCTATACACCGACGATGCATCTAACGCATCGGGGTCCGGGCTGGGACTCGTACTCGAAGTCTCAATAGGCGAGTTGATTCGCCAGTCCATAAGGTACCCAGACATGACTAACAATGAGGCCGAGTATGAGGATGTAATTGTAGGACTAAGACTAGCACTCAAATACGGGGCAAAGCGGCAAAGGCTGCACTGCGATTCTCAGCTCGTGGTCAACCAAGTCACATGAACTTTCCAAATCAAGGAGCAGAGGTTACAAAAATACCAGACTGAAATCTGCAAACTACTACCCGAGTTCGACGAATGTCAGCTCGACCAGATCCCTCGAGCACAGAATATTGTGGTGGACGGCCTCGCCAAATTAGCAGCAACCACCAAAAACATCACAACCGGAGACCAATATGTGGTCCACCTCCTCAACTCGTCGATAGACCAAATCGAGGTAAGAACCATAAACCTAACTTGGGACTGGCGCAACTGTATTATTACATGCTTGCAGGACGACATACTCCCCAATGGTAAAAAAGAGGCCAAGAAGCTGCGAATGCAAGCAGCCAGATATAGCACCATTCACAATGATATGTACAAAAGGACATATGGAGGCCCCCTGGCAAAATTCTTGGGCCCAAATCAGACGCGACGCATCCTTGAAGAAGTGCATAAAGGCCACTGTGGAGCTCACTCCAGCAATCGAGCATTGGTCAGGTGCCTCATAGGAGCAGGATACTACTGGCCCAACATGAAAAACGAAGCGGTAGATTTTGTGAAAAACTGCGAGCAATGCCAGAAGTACGCCCCAATGAACCACCAATCAGGCGAACATCTACACTCAGTAACTTCCCCTTGGCCGTTCATCAAATGGGGAATGGATATTGTGGGCCCCCTCCAAACCGGACGAGGTAACGTACGATTTCTCTTGGTTTTAACTGATTATTTCTCTAAATGGGTGGAAGCAAGAGCATTCGCCCAAATTCACGAACAAGAAGTAATCACCTTCGTATGGAAGAACATCATATGCCGCTTCGGTCTCCCCAAAGAAATCAGCTGCGACAACGGACCTCAATTTGAAGGAAAGAAGATCGTCGAATTTTTTGAAAAATGGCACATCAAAATAATACTGTCAATGCCTTACCACCCCACAGGTAACGGGCAAGCGGAATCCTCCAACAAGTCAATACTGAACATCATGAAAAAGAAACCTGACAATGCCAAGGGACTGTGGCCGGAGGTGTTACCAGAAGTACTCTGGGCCTACCGAACAACGCCAAAAACAAGCACCGGCAAAACGCCATACTCGCTAGTCTATGGGACTGATGCAGTAATACCAGTCGAGGTTGGGGAACCCAGTCTATGATACTTCTGTGAAAGCGGATCCCAGAGCGATGACAGTAGAAGGCAAGAACTCGACAAAGTCGAGGAACGAAGAGATATGGCTTACGTAAGAATGGTTGCCCAAAAGTAACAAACACAACGCTAACAAGAGGGCAAAGATCAGGCCACTTAAAGTCGGGGACTACATGCTTAAAGCTAAAATACAAGCAAGCAAAGACCCACGGAAAGGCAAACTGGGAACAAACTGGGATGGCCCCTACAAAATCCCGGCAGCACCAAGCAAAGTGTCATTCACACTAGATACAATGGAAGGAAAGCGACTACCAAACAACTGGAACATTACACACCTCAAGTACTTTAACTTTTAAAGGACGAGGTCCCCAAAGTCGCACTCTTTTTCCCTCACTCGAGTTTTGTCCCAATTGGGTTTTCTCGAGGAGGTTTTTAACGAGGCGATGACGGGGATACTTCAGAATTGAAGAGCACACAGATGAAAAGCACCGGACGATCAGTTCATTGCTCAATCTCTCACTATTTTTCCAGCTTGACCAATGAAGGGACTATATAGACCGGGACTGGGACTGAACTACCAGACAACGCTCGGAAAATATGTAAATGTCTCCAAGAATATGAATAAAACACAAGTACATGAAAGTTTATCTCTACTCTCCAGGCAAAGGTTACATTCGACCTCGTTCGAATTAACACCTCTTCGGCCCACGACCTCAATTAATTAAAGGTTACATTCGACCTCGTTTGAATTAACACCTATTCGGCCCACGACCTCAATTAATAAAAAGTTACATTCGGCCTCTTTCGAATTAGCACCTATTCGGCCCACGACCTCAATTAATTAAAGGTTACATTCGATCTTGTTCGAATTAACACCTATTCGGCCCACAGTCTCAATTAATTAAAGGTTAATTCAACCTCGTTCGAATTAACACTTATTCGGCCCACGGCCTCAATTAATTAAAGGTTACATTCGACCTCGTTCGAATTAACACTTATTCGGCCCACGACCTCAATTAATTAAAGGTTATATTCGACCTCATTCGAATTAACACATATTCGGCCCCCGGCCTCAATTACTTAAAGGTTACATTCGAGTTTGATTTAACACCTATTCGGCCCACGACCTCAATTAATTAAAGGTTACATTCGGCCTCGTTCGAATTAACACCTATTCGGCCCACGACCTCAATTAATTAAAGGTTACATTCGACCTCGTTCGAATTAACACCTATTCGGCCCACATCCTCAATTAATTAAAGGTTATATTCGACCTCGTTCGAATTAACACCTATTCGGCCCACGACCTCAATTAATTAAAACTCATTCGAATTAACTCCTATTCGACCCACGACCTCAATTAATTAAAGGTTACATTTGACCTCGTTCGAATTAACATATTTCAGCCCACGACCTCAATTAATTAAAGGTTACATTCGACCTCATTTCGAATTAATACCTACTCGGCCCACGACCTTAACCAAATGAAGGCTACCTTCAACACCGTTCAACCCACTCAAACTAATTTGTTACGATAAAGGAAATCAAGCAACAAAATCAAAAAAGCGCATAAATCCGAACAAAGAAAAGAAATCAGGTACGAACAACAAAACTAACGCTTCATACTTAAGAATATTTTTTACAAAGGCTGCACACCTACAGAAAGTACACACGTCCGTGGCTAAAACAAAAAAGAACAACTAATCACCATCCGGCTCAACAGCACCACCTGCTTGATCACTAAGACCGTTTTCACCCATCTCATCGACATCGCCAATGGGAAATTCATCCTCATACCAGGCATCCTGTTCAATCCGATCCACGCTCGCACCTTCCACGTCATCGCCAGCTTCCAGTATAGCGGGGTCATAGCCACAAGCAAATCAAGCTTTACGTGCCTTAGCACGTGCATCCTTGAAGTCGGCTTCTGAAACAACCCCCGCCCCGTCAGATCCCTGAATATATCCAGCTGAGCCTCGGCGTGAATCCATTCCTCGTACAAATCCTGAGGAACATCAGGAAAAGCAGAAGCGCGGGAGGAGGACGGCTGAGCCAATAACTGTACCTTTTCGGCCTCAAGAGTCACAACTCGATCGCTAAGGCCCAAAGCCTATGTTTCTAACTCTCCTATCCGCTTATCAAGCTACTCCTCTATGAGCCTGACCATCTCCAAAGCACAATCCCGCTCAGAATGGAGAACACGGATCACGACCTCTAAAGCTTCCGTTCTCCTCACAACCGATAACTGGGCCGACTCTGCCTTCTCAAAACCAGCCACCTTCTCAGCAACCTCGCCACTTAAAGCGACCACTTGGAGTTGACACTCCTCAAGCTCGGTGCACAATGAGACCACTTGGGCTTGAAGGTCGGCGCATTGGGCCTCGACCCCCTACTTAACTGGATCTTCTCTTCTTTACCCCTCAATGCCCCCTCGAGCTCACTACATTTTCTGATGACCCTCACCAACTCGTCATCCTTCTCCTTCAGTTCGTCTCGGAGATCCCGAAAATTGCTACTCCCACCAAGCCGCCTTCAAAGCTCGCAGTGCTTATCACGATATTCACGATACTTTCGTTCCATCTTATGGAAATTGGCCTTACGCCTCTCTTCTCGACGAGCGCTTTTGATCTCCAAGATGATGGTCTGAAAGAAAGGCAGTGAGAGTAAGAAAAAAACTAGATTCGACATAAAAAATAAAGAAAACATAAAAAACGAAGAAAGATCAAAGGCTTACCCTAAGAGCAAGGCTGGCTATGCTCCTCGACAAAGTAGCATCCTTCAGTTTCTCAAGGGTCTTACCCTCCATATCGGAAAAAAAGGGGACCACGAGAAGGGACCACGTCCTCCGTATCAACTAGCAGATCCCAGTCCAAAGGGATCGCAATAGTCTGTGTGGTCCCCTCCAATCCCACCTCGAGTCGGGTGAGTCCTTCCCCCATCATCCTAACTTCCTCGGTGTCCATATCGGAGCCCGTCTCGTAACCTTCTTTGGCTACACTTTTTCCTTTTGTGTCATCCTGGGAAGAACGATCCTCAGCTGGTAACGAGGCTGATGGCTCGTCCGCTCGTAAAGCGTCAGGGACTCTCGCCGACGGCCCTTCAAAATCCATTATGGCCTCAGGGAGCAACGTATATTCCTCAGCCCCCAATGATGGCGGAATCGTGGGCGGTAACTCGGCGCCATCTCCAAGGTCTATGGTCGCCGTTTCTCTGAGGAAAAATCCTCCATCATCGAATTCCCAGCACGAGCAGCTCTTTTACCGATATCTATAGATTGCTTCTTGCGTAGAAGAAAGTTATCATCATCCGGCGATGATCCTTCCTCATCGTCCTCGTCTATTAGATGACGCAAAGGGGAAGTCGAAAGCCCCACAACAAGAGTAGTGATAACGACTAGGTCGGGAATCCAAACTAGATTAAGAATTTGAAAAAGTAAATGCGGAAATAATAATAATAAGGAATTGAACAACTAGAACTAAAGGGCAGAAAATAAAGGATATGGAAAAATTCAAGGAAAGAATTTCAAGAACTTCCAAGAACGCAAGTTCTATAGCCTTGACAAGATCAAAGCAACAACGTCTTGATTTATTGAAGAAATCAAACGCCTTTACTTAAAAGTAAGTCAAAATAATAGATTCGGATCTTGACCGCTTTACGAGTAACTTGAGATAATAATTAATAACTAGTATTAATCGCCTTCTAAGAATACCATAAAGGAATCAAAGATATCAAAATAGAGAAGTAATCTTACTACCTTGAACTATGAACTAGTAAAGGCTGAAAGATAAATCTCAAAGCACAAGTAACAAAGGTTAAAAAGAACTCTCAATGTATGATATACTTAATCGATAATGAAGTATCTCAATGAATGAGAAGAACTCCTTATTTATAGGAGTACCAAGGCATAAAAAGTCCTTAAAATTAGGTAGGGTGGCTGCTAAGGCATCAAAAAGTCATTATAATTAGGTAGGGTGGTTGATAAGGAGTAAGAAAAGTCATTAAAATTAGGTGGGGGCGGCCAAATCCCTTTGGGGCAGATTTGGACTTTAAACTGCTAGTTTGGGCCATTGGTTTGGACTCCAATTGGGATCCTTTTGATACACCCCCTTTTGAACCTCTTTTAAGCTCATTTTGAGCCATTTTGGTGGACTTCATGGGCTGATTTAATGACCCAATCTTCCTCCTCTTGGACTTCAATATGCACCACCAAATAATTGTAAAACTTGGACAATTCATCTCCTTTGGGCTTGAGCTCTTCCTCTATAATTAAAAGCTTCTTTATTTGTCATTGAAGTCCAGCAACCTTAGTCTGCAACTCTTTAGCTTGAGATCTCGTTAATGGCTTTCTTGGAGCTTCCAAAACTCTATGTGTCCTTGATGCTATCACCTAGCCAATTCACATCCTTTATCCTTGAGCTCTTCCTCCCAATTAACAACTTCTTTATTTGCACTTGAAGTCTAATGGCCTTGTTTTGCAACTCTTTAGCTTGACATTTTGTTAAAGGCCATCTTTGAGATTCCAAAGCTTCATCCTTGTCTTTGAATAGATTTGAGCTTCCCATGATGCTATCAAGTAGTCGACGACCAAACGGACCTCACCGCAGCAGAAAGAATAGAAGCGGCCTTCCTCTTACGGAATGCCGGAGTTGGATCCTTCTGCCTTCTCGAAGATCCTCGGGCTACAAAAGAAATGTTAGAAGACTGTCACTTCCTGCTCAAAATCATAACGAGCAGGCGACCATAAGGTCAAAACGACATGGACAAAAGATTACGACGTATAGATGAATACAGATGAACGAACTCACCGGTCACTGAAAGCTTAGGCCCGAATTTCTTGATAAAAGCCGGCCATTCTCGAATCCCCACAGTGTAAGGCAAGACCTGGCTGGCCCAGTCATTAATATCCGTAACCAAAGGAGGGGGAAAAGTCTCGAATAAGTGAGGAAAAGACAGAATGTTAGACTACAATTAAAACAGGCAAAATAAATGCTTAACAAAGGATACTTACGGGCATAGTTCCATGCCTCAGGGAATCCGCTCGCGTTGGCCACCACGTCCTCGGTCTTGACGAAGAAGTAGCTGAGCTAGAATTGACGATTTGCTTTATCATCCATCTTCACTTCAAAACCTTTACTTCCTCGGTGACGAAGATACAACATCGTCCCCCTATAGAAATTAGGGGCGAAGAGGTGCATCAGGTGGCGAAGAGAGACCCCACGACCAGTCAATTCCGCGTATTTCGTCAATATGCGGATAAGCTTGTAGATGTAAGGTAAAAGTTGGGCCGGGCAGACACCGTAGTAGCGGCAAAATTCCTCCGCCAATGGGAGAAAAGGAAAGGAATAGCCTACATAGAACGGATACGCATAGAATGCGTAGTATCCGGGGCGATGTATCTGCACCACGTCGCGCCCCGCCGGAACCAGATCGATGTGAGTCGAAATTTTGAACTTCGCCCTAAAATCAGCAAGAGCGACCTCGTTCATCACCGTTTCCGAGGCCTCAGGGTCGTCCTCGGGTAACTTTGAAAAATTAGATCTAGGCTTTTCACTATGATGAATTATTTTCTCCACCATAGGAAATCTATCATCCTCAAGGGAAGCAGAAACACCGTCACCGTGAGGAGGCATACGTACCGACAAGGGGGTAGGGTTAGCCTCCATACCGGAGCCGGAGGTTGCGTTAACCATAGTCTTGAAGGAGAATATTTTAAGCACAGAAGTGGGAGCAACAAAGGTCACTAGAATTGGGGGAGTGGACACGCAACGATGAAGCAGAAAGGAGACTAGGGTTCAATGTGGAGAATGAAAGAGAGTAACGCAGGGGATTCGATATTTGAAGAAAGCAAAACAAACACAAATGGCCTCAGATCCCTATTTATAAGAGTTCAAGCGCCAAAACCAAGAGATCAGTCCATCATTACCCAGTGCAGATATCGAAAAGGTAGAGGCGCAAAAAACGATGCAAAGCGTTAAGAAAACCCGTCATAATGACGCATGATGTCATGACGTCATTCTGAAACAACGCATCCCCAAAGTTTGCAACTTACGAAAAGTCATGTTGCCACCTCGCCTAAAGCACCGCTACCCAACTTGCTCGCCCAATTTTGTCAACTACGACAAACGAATTCCGCTCATCAAGGCTATCTGACTCGGCCTTAATAAGCGGAGGGACTAACTGTATAGGCCAAAAATTTGCCTTCGGAATATTTAGCATAATATGGCATTAAAGAAAATTATCGGTCGAGCTCATCCAAGACATAACAAGATCGATGGCCGAGGTGTTGACATGAGGAGTAGTCGAGATATCGATAGAGATCGCAGTCAAGATGTCAACAAGGGTCAAGGTCGAGATCGACTATTAATGATAAGACTTGTAACGATTAATTTGTCAGGATAGGATATTAAAAGGGAATATTCTAGTGGATATTCCTGACGTTTGTACTATTAGGGTTCCCTAAGAAAAATGCCCTATATATATAGAAATAAGAGACAATGATATTAGCATGTAATATTCATTTTGATAAGAACACTTTTGAGAGGAAGCCTTTCTTTCTAGAAAAAACACAAATATTACCTTTTTATAAAGATTCTTGTTCACATTATTCCCTACTTTTCCATTAGATCCAAGGACCGTTCATGCAAATCTTGGATCTATCTGTCATTCATCATTGTCAGGCAAAACATTCGCCTAACCCTTTCATTATTGGGTGAATCATTCTCGGTATTTACTTAAATGTCATTTATTGACATTTATTGTTAGTTATATCTCCATTAATGTTCTTGCTCTAAGAATATTTTATATTTATTGCCACCAATCATATACAAATTCTGTCCCAATCATTACACGTCTATATGCTTAATATCTAGAGTTATTATCCTTAACTAGATTTAACCCCCCATTATATAAATTTAATAGTTTGATCGAAAATTATATTTTTTGCTCAAACAACCCTCAAGTATAATAGTTGTAGAATCAAATTTATGCTACATCACGTACTAATACGCGTAGAATCAACTAGAACTTTAGTAGAACACAGAATATATACAACAATAGAAGATCCAAAGGCTCATTTAATTTATTTTCATCATCTTCTCGACTATGACATGTTTCTAATATTTTATTTTTTATAATTCTGTTTTTTCTAGACAAATTTATTCTCGAGACGTAGTTCATCAGTTTTTATGTAGATAAGAAAGTCGGAAAGTATATATATTTAGATACTTTAATTTATATCTTATAACTAACTCAAACAAATGGTTTTAGAATTAAAATATAATAGAAATATCACTATTACAATACTGAATGCCACGATTGAAAAATATCTCTCTGACTACAAAATCAATTCATACTACTATTGTTCGTGTTATGATATGATTTGTATGGAGTTGTACGAATAGATAACTCTTATGTACGATTAGCTAGGACGAATTTATTTTTCCTCTTTATAGGAATAGAGGTCCGTTGAACTGAAGAGCAGCATTTTTCTTTTTGGTCATTTTTTCTTTGCGGTTATTAAAAATAAAGTTTATGCAAAGTTTAAGCTACGCAAACCAACACCCTACGTTTTAGAATCTGTTCTGCAATTCTTCATTTAAATGAGCATTATTGAATAATTATAATCTAACTCTTGTAGTCATTTGCTCAGAAAAGATTACATCTTTAATTTTGCTTAATGAGGATTGACATTTAAGTGTTAACTAAGATCTTTTAAAAGTCTTTCAAATTTCTTGAATTGAAGCAGAAGTTTACCTCAGACAATCAAGTTAAAATGCAACCGTCTTTGTCTAGAAGCTACTCAAGTTGACTTCTTAGAAATGATATGATGAGCTAATTTGAAAGAGAAAGATACACAAGAAAATTCTCAAATCTCTTTTGAAAAAGTAGTGCTAAGTCAAACTAAGTACTCCTTCCATTCCATTTTATGTGGCAAAGTTTGAATTATCACAAAATTTAAGTAAAAAAAAGAAGACTTTTAATATTTATGGTCCGAAACAAATTATAAATATTTGTGTGACTATAAAAATTTCTTGTTAAAATAAAATGGTAAATTTTAAATTGTTTCAAAATTCTAAAAATTATCATTTTTTGGAACGAATTAAAAAAAGTGTTGCCAAGTGAAACGGAGGGAATAGAAAAAAGAGGGCAAAGGAGCGAAGACCCAAAAGGCAGATAATAATAGATGAATGGATAAGGTCGTCTATTTTTGTCCTACAAGTTGGGGTTATTCGGATATGTTGGAGAGGCTCTCACCCTAAGAGACAGTTGACCCTCGGAAAATATTTGCTCGTACTTAATGTTAACACCAAATTAAACAATTTAATTTTAATACTTAAAAATTAAAATGAGAATATATAAACTTGATCATATATATTTATTTAAATAACAAATAACTTGTATTTATTGATTTGATATAAAACATCAGGGCGCAAGTAATAATTTTTTTGGAGTTGACCCCTTTGAGGCTTTCCCTTTGATGGTTCAACTCTTTCCTTTGAGCAAAAAAGCACCAAAATATACCAAGGCTTATATAAGACGCAGATATGATATACTCAATTCTTGTGTTCTTGAGTATATTTCTCTTTTGAAGAATCTTTGCTAGCTTGGAAAGCATAGAATATTTCCAAAATTTGATTTTGTGAAGAGCGACATAAGCATGTGATCTCAATGTCAAAACTCTCTTCCTTCCCTCATTTTTGCTATCGTGGAGAATCATTGCATTCAAAGGAATACTTTAATTATTCTCTCGGACTTGGAGGATAATTTATTTCCAAACTCTAAAAGTTCTAATCCAGAAGCACAGTCTCTTAGTTTCCATTTTCCTGTTTGTATTGTATGCTCTACCCTAAAGTATTTTGTTCCTTTTGGAGTATATAGAGTTACGTATGAAGTCATAGTGGAACATGGACACGTAAGGCTATTCTATATTTAATGGTTTCAACTAATTTAATATTTTGGCACAAGATACATATAGATATATACATACATGAAAATTACTAAATAAAATTTAAATAAATAATAAAAATTTGTGTTGGGCTATCTGATGAGCAGTCCCACTTAGGCCCAAAACAAGAGCACAAGACTTAGTGGATCAACACAATTATTTATACTGTGGCCAGTTATTTCTTTTGTAAATATACATACAGTTGGCTATTTTTATAATTGGAAGACGGAAGTATAAATAGAAGTTGGGGCCAAATGTTTAAGCGGCTCATTTCATTTTATCTCTTTTCTTTCTTACTTTTTCTCTGAAGCAAATTCCAGAACCCTAAACCTCCATTGACGATTTCTTCAAATCGAGCTCATTCATGAGTGTTAACATGGTATCAGAGCAGAGAAAACACATCTCTTATTCGTCCTCTATCGACCGATACTAACCGTGTTCAATTTTGTCCGGTTTTCAACCAAGGTTTGCAATTTCATTTTTTTTATGAAAGTAGTTGGAGCGTGTTCTTTTGTTTATGGAATATTCATCGATGAAGTTGAAGATATCTTCTAGTTTGAGGTGTTTATATTTCAAAGAAGTTGAAGATTCCGTTCTCATATATCAGACCTAGGGTTTCTACACGACCTAGGGATTTTTTTGTGAGCTGATTTTTGGGGATTCTGTTAGCTGTCACCTTCTCAAGGCCTTTACTTCTTCAGGTTGCGAAGAAGTTCGGTATTTCTTCTATCTCGCTGATTTCCATTTGAGAATATAGTAAATTTGTGACTTTGTCTGAATTTGTCATTGATATTGGTAGTTCCGGACCTAGTGCGTCTACTTCTGTGTGTACTTCCAATATTGATCCTTCTTCTCCATTGTTCCTCTCATCTTCCGATGTTCCTAGTATTTCCCTCACTATACCATTCTCAGGGGTTGGATTTGGAGGATGGAAACACAATATGATAGTCTCCTTATCTGCTAGAAATAAAATAGGATTCATTGATGGGCCATGCATCAAACCTCCTGAAAACTCTCCTCAATATAGACAATGGGATCGTTGTAATAATATGGTCATTTCATCGTTGACTCATTCTTTGTCACCTGATATTGCTGAAAGTGTACAGTACTCAGAAACAGCTGAAAGTATATGGAAACAAATTAATAATAGATATGGGGCTGTAAATGGGACCAAGGTTTTCGAATTAAAAAGGCAACTTGCCTCCACTTACCAAGGATCTCTTGATATTGCTTCTTATTTCAATAAACTCAAGAAGGTCTGGGATGAACTGGGGGTTATGTGCACCACTCATGCAAATTCATGTGTTTGTGCTGCAAAAGAAGGTCTTCAAAGGGAGAAAGAGGGGGATAAAGTCCATCAATTTCTCATGGGTCTGAATGAGGTGTATATAAGGGTTAGGAGCAATCTGTTGATGATGTAACCCCTGTCCTCTCTTGACAGTGTGTATAATATTCTTCTCCAAGATGAAAAGCAAAGACAAGTGAACCCAAATCCTTCCTTTCAATTTGAGTCAGCATCCTTTAATGTGAATTCTTTTTTAAATAAATCCATTCCACCACACTTTCAGCAAAAGCAATTCAATCCTCAAGCTCAACAAAGATAATTTCATCAAAGAATAACTTTTGATCAGTCTAGAAATGCTGCTTATTGCAAGTATTGCAAGAAACCTGGGCATATGGTTGAAAATTGTTACAAACTCATTGGGTTCCCCTCCAATTTCAAGTTCACCAAAAGAAGAAAGGGAGCAGCCAATATGGTTGAAAATTCTGATCTTCCTTATTCTGAATGTGTTCCTGCTACTCAGCCCACACAACCTAGTGTTAGTCAACATGATCATGGATCTAGGGTGCCTAGTCTGACCAAGCAACAGTATAATCAACTGATCTCTTTACTTCAGCAAGCTCATATGTCTAATTCTGGATCTTCACTCAATATCACGGCTTCTGCTAACTTTACTGGTACATACTTGCCTAAAAATATAGCATATAGTTTTAATTCTGCCTTGCTGACTCAGTCTTATTCCTTAACTTGGATAATTGATTCTGGTGCTTTTGACCATATGACATCAAATAAAGATTTCCTTATTAACATCAAACCACTACCAATTCCTTTTTTAGTTTCCCTTCCAAATGGTTATAAGGTCAAAGTTACTTGTACAGGGTCTTTTGTACTAACTGATTCTATTATCTTACAGAATGTACTATATCTTCCTTTTTTCAAACATAACCTAATTTCTGTGCACAGACTTACTGAACAATTTGATTGCATAGTTTAGTTCACCAGAATTTCATGTATTCTACAGGGCCCTTCTCTGAAGAAACCTTTGGATCTTGGTAAACTGGATAATGGTCTATACAAGTTCATTTGGGAAAAACCTTCTCAATCTCAGAGTATTCTGCCTTCTGCTCACACTAGTAGCTTATCATCTTTGTGCACTTCTAGTTCTCCTTTCTCTCTTGTACAAACTGTTTCTTCCACATGTATTAAAGCTACTATAAATAACATGGATTGTGTCTGGCATAACATGCTTGCACATGTTCCTTTTGCTAAAATGTAATGTATTTCTGAAATTTCGCATGTTATCTCATTTGTTCAGTCTTTCCCTTGTGATATTTGTCCCATGGCAAGGCAGACTAGAATTCCCTTTCCTGATAGCTCTATTCATACCTCTAAGCCTTTCCAATTGATTCATGTTGATACTTGGGGACTCTATCATACTCCCACTTATTTTGGTTCTAGATATTTCCTTACAATTGTTGGTGATTTCTCTAAGAGTACTTAGACTCATCTTCTGGGATCCAAGAGTAATGTCTTTTCTCTTTTGAAGGCATTTGTTGCAATGGTTAAGACTCAATTTCATGTAACTGTACAAAACATAAGATCTGACAATGCACTTGAACTAGAATCTAGTCATGTTGCCATTTCTTTCTTTTCAGAAAATGGTATTACTCATCAAACTACTTGTCCACACACCCCCCAATAAAATGGTGTGGTGGAAAAAAAACATAGGACCCTACTTGAAGCATCTAGAGCTCTTCTTTTTTAATCTAAACTTTTATTTTAATTTGTCACCTCTCATTTTCTTAAGGTATGTGCAATATGATGTTAAAGTTCAATTTGCTACTTTAAATATTGTCCCTTCTATTCTTTTGTTGTGTCATGTTATCTGACTAGATGAAAGTGATAATGTAAGTTTTACCTCTGCGGCCCCTATATGCTTAATTAAACAAATGAAATTTATAATTACGGTTACTATCTCTAAGTGAATAACAAATCTAATACCGGTGGAACTAGTTTCTTGAGTCACTAGTAATATATATAAAATTATGTTTGAATATTTTTGTAACAAATTGAGCATGATTAACATTTATATTTTAACTTGAAAGAGAGTGTTACAGTCTTATTAAGTTCTGGGGTGACTGCCTTCTAACAGCCACATATATCATTAACAGACTCCCTTTCAGATTACTGCACAACAAGTCACCCTATGAAATCCTTTATAACAAACCTCCATATTATTCATATTTAAGAAATTTTGGTTGTCTTTGTTATGCTACTGTTCCAATACCTCAAAGAGACAAACTTAAACCAAGGACATTACCTTGTGTCTTTCTTGGTTACCCTTTTGCCAAGAAAGGCTACAAATTATACAATTTACAATCCAAGCAGTATTTTATCTCAAGGGATGTCACATTTCATGAGAACTTGTTTCCCTTTACTTCTGATTTTTCTTTCCCTAACTCTGTTTCTCCTCAAATCTCCATCTCTGCTACTATGGTGGATGATGACTTTCCACAAGCCTTCATTCCTTCTGTTGTTCCTCCCGCTCCTTCTCCTCAATGTTCTATTGATTCTCCTAATTCTTCTACTACTTCTGTTACTCCTCTCCCTATATCTTCTATTTCTTACAATCCTGATGCCTTACCCTCTACTCCTGTCATCTCTACTTCATGTATACCCAACCTTAGAAAGTCCACTAGAGTTCATAATTTTCCCTCTCACTTAAAAGACTATGTTCTGCAGTTTCCTTCTTCTTCATGTTCCAATGCCCAGCAGGTAGAATTTGAACCATATCACTACTCTCAGGATGCATCTGTTCTAGCATGGCAGGATGCCAAGAGGAAAGAGTTTGAGGCCTTACAGGCAATACATACCTGGGACATTATGGAATTACCTCAAGGTAAGAAACCCATAGGTTGTAAATGAGTGTATAAAATCAAGTATAAGGCTGATGGTAATGTTGAAAGATATAAAGCTAGGTTGGTAATTAGGGGTGATACACAAGTAGAAGGTGTGGATTTTAATGAAACCTTCTCCCCTGTAGTTAAAATGTCTACTGTCAAGTGTCTTATTGTTGTAGCTGTTAAAAGAAATTGGCCATTATTTTAACTTGATGTTAATAATACATTCTTGCATGGTGATTTGGATGAGGATGTCTATATTAAGTTGCCTCATGGTCTTGTTGTTTCTTCTTCTTCCTCTATTACTTCTTCCTCTTTGGTTTGTAAGCTTAATAAATCACTCTATGGGTTGAGACAAGCTTCTAGGCAATAGTATGCCAAGCTCTCTCAAGCACTATATTCCAAAGGTTACTCTCATTCCATGAATGATTATTCATTGTTCATCAAAGGCAATCTTGGTCATCTAGTGGTGTTGCCAGTCTATGTCAATGACATAATCCTCACAGGTGATGCATTAGATGAGATAAATGCATTAAAACAGTTCCTAGATCATGAGTTCAAAATAAAAGATCTAGGGTGTCTTCACTATTTCTTGGGAATTGAAGTCACTTCTCATTCTACTGGTGCTCTATTGAATCAGAAGAAATTCATTCATGATTTATTGCAAGAATACAACTGTTTGGATGTTACTCCTGTCATTTCTCCCTTAGAGTTGAATCACAAATTGCAAGCCAATGTTGGTGAACTGCTGCCCCAACCTGATAAGTTCAGAAGTCTTGTTGGGAAGCTATTATTTTTAACCCATACTAGGCCTGACATTTGCTTTGGAGTACAACATCTCAGTCAATTTTTGAAGGCTCCCAGAGTCCCTCACATGCATGCTACTCTTCATATGTTGAGGTATCTCAATGGAACACTTGATCTTGGGTTATTCTACTCTAGCTCTCCTGATTTTTCTATCCGGGCTTACTCTGACAGTGATTGGGCTACCTGCCCTGACACACGTAGATCAGTCACTGGTTTTTGTATATTCTTGGGGCACAACCTCATTGGTTGGAAATCAAAGAAGCAGCCAGTGGTTTCTTTGTCATCAGCTGAGTCTGAATATCGAGCTTTGAGTAAAGTATTCGGTGAGTTAACTTGGTTATCCAGGATGCTTCATGATATGGATGTTCCTATTTTTTCTCCTATTTCTGTCTTCTGTGACAATGCAGCTGTTGTTCATATAGCCAAGAACCCAGTTTTTCATGAGCGCGCAAAGCATATCGAGGTGGATTGTTATTTCATACGTACCAAGTTACATGATGGCTTAATTCAATTATCTCATGTATCTACTTCCAACCAACTTGCTGACATTCTCACCAAGCCTCTATCTGGAGTTCTTCATCATTCTTTTTTATCCAAGTTGAAGGTGTTATCCCCCTCCAACTTGAAGGGGGTGTTGGGCTATCTGATGGGCAGTCCCACTTAGGCCCAAAACAAGAGCACAAGACTTAGTGAATTAACACAATTATTTATACTGTGGCCAGTTATTTCTTTTATAAATATACATACAGTTGGCTATTTTTGTAATTGGAAGACGGAAGTATAAATAGAAGTTGGGGCCAAATGTTTAAGCGGCTCATTTCATTTTATCTCTTTCCTTTCTTACTTTCTCTCTGAAGCAAATTCCAGAACCCTAAACCTCCATTGACGATTTCTTCAAATCGAGCTCATTCATGAGTGTTAACAATTTGAAACCACGATTTCAAAAGTACAATAATTTAGGTGTTTAAGTTTAAAGGTAAACCCTAACAAGTTAATCTTTAATACACCTCTATTAATAATACATGTTATATAAATATTGTTCAAGACAAAAATGGTGGTTAGAAAGAGTTGGGTAACTAACAACTAGATCGACCGTCTCAGTCAATATTTCGAATCTCAATAGAACCAAAAATTGAAGTAAGAAAGATATTTCCAATCAAAAGTTTGTAGTGTATTTGGCTATGATAAAATAATTAATAGCAAGGAACTTTACGTTAATGCTTTAAAAAACAAGAACACATCTAAAGAATTTTCTTTTTACTTTTGAGTGAAACCATGTGATAAGGTATATGATTATAATTTTGATAATTTGTCAAACTTCTTTGGGAAACTAGATAGGAACCTGATACAAACCATTTCCTTTGTGCATGGTGGATAAGCTAAGTTGTTTGGTCAAACACTCGAGAAACCAGAAAAGGGAACAGATAAGAGAACAGATGGGATAGGTTTCCTCAACTGTCGTACAATCAACTCTACAGCTGTGAGAGCTGTTTCACTATACCGACTGCCAGTAGTGCAGCGGCATATCGTTGCTGCTAGAGGCCAAAATATCTTTATCCCTTCACACATGCTCTCTCATATATAAACAACTGTTGCGACCAAACACACACGCAAGTATACGTGGTCGTCAAGTAATAAAGTAGCGAGTAAAGTATCGTTCTCATAGAGACTTATGATTAACTTTCGACTGATTCAAACTCAAACAAATTATCTATCAAAGAGATTTCTCTCAAAATATGTAAGTAATTAATTAACAACCAAAAAAACTATCAAGTAGTTAAATAGACTAGAGATCGACTAAAACACATAGGCAATCTCAGATAAAAATCAGTAGGAGAGGATATTCCAGGGTCATAGGCGAGCTAACAATCTTGTTGTGTTCTCGGCTTAAACTGACTACTTGATTTATCTGGTGTGTTGATTGACAGGGTTAATGTTACTCGTAAGAATCTGTCGAGTTCTTACTCTCTTATTCAAGTTAACTTAATGCCTATATGTATGTGAAATTAAGACTAACAAGAACGCATTTACATTTCCTGTATTTCAACCAATCAAGACAATTAGGTATATTTCTATCCTAATTGCAAATCTGTTCTCCGATGCCCGGGTTCAAGAACTTTCTCTATTTTATCCTATATGCAATCTAGAATTCTCACTTTCGAGTTCAACTCTAGATTTGTAAATAGTATTTCACTGTTAGCTACGCAACAAAATAATTAAGAACCTGATTAAATAAACAACCAATATGATAAAATCAAACTCGTCAATTTAAACTTCAAATATCAACATTCATGTAGCACCCATAACCGCAAAGCGAATGAGTTTAGCAACACATGCTCATGGTAGCAATCTCAAGTAATTCCCATGAATACATAAAAATTAATAAAAGACAGAAAAAGTAAGAACTCAAGACGAATTCCGTGGTTTCCAAACTCTGTGATGGATTTTCTCCGCTTCTCCGTGTGTTACATGACCTAAAAAGGCATTTTTGGCTTATATATTGCGTACAAAAGTGGTGGGCCAAAGATTTCCTTTTCCTATTCCGACTCAGCTTCAACTTCTCAACTCGGATGTTGGAGTGGATGCTTCGCATCACCCTCTGTTCCCTCATCCTTGCTGTGCCCAGGTGCGGATGCCTTCTCCCGACTTCACTGCCAAGGATGCACCAAATACTCTTTTTTCCTATGTTGGATGCGACACATCCACCCTCTTCTCCTATAGCTGGACACCTTTTCTTCATATTTTTGCACTTCAAACATCCTAAATCATCACACACAACTTAATTAGTCATAAAATCAATAATTAACATATGTTGGGCATTTTAAAGATCAAATAGCACCAAAAAGCGGTTAAAATATGAGTAAAGTAACATTATAATATATAGAAATATGTCCAACATCACCGCCCCACACTTAAACCTTTGTTCGTCCTCGAGCAAAGTAAAATTAACCTACAATAGATCGAACAAAATTAAGCTTATCGCTATCAAGCCACACATTTTAATTAAGCTCAAGCACCATGAATTTGGTTGATACCAACAATTAGCCCTTTTCATATGCATTCTTGGACTTTCTTCCCCATGTTACAACCATGCCTAGCACACTGTTGAATAGTTAAAACTAATCAAATAGCAAATTCGGGACATCTCAACCTCATAAACTGACTCCCTAGCATAACTACTTTCAGGCCAACTTACTTACTCCGAGTGAAGAGCCTAATAAAGTCACCTATCCATCATGAAACATGTGCCCTCACCATAAAATAAAGAGAGATAGTCCACACACTCAAATAAAATTCGAACATAATTTAAGGACTTCAAACAATAGAAGAAATCCCTCACTCTCTCAAAGAAGTTCACATGCGCACAAAATGTACCATATGCTTGCCCATTATGTAAATCTCTACTAATGTAGGCTTGCTCAGTCTAAAATCAATTAGGACTTTATCTGATTGTAACGTGGGCTAAGTAACGAGTAGGCTATATATAGAAAATAGTGGTTAACCCTCCTAAGCACTTTAACACGTCAAGTAATCACTTCAAGTGCAACTTTCTTCGACCCAACTTCAATTTCACAATAATATCACCCCCAAAACATTCCCTCTTTTTTTAAGCACTACCTTAACTTACATCTCACTAGCAAGAACAAGACAACAATTTATTCATCCATATATTTTTATTTTTTATTTTTTTATTTTTTCGATATTTCAATTTTCGCTAGTGATGTATTATTTTACAAAATAAGTAAACCTTTTCCCCTTTCATTGGTTCCACTCGAAAGCCACCTAAATCCCCTCCTTACTTCTTTTAGCGCTCATTTCAAAATTAAAGTGCTTTAAGAGGTAAAAGGATCAAAAGTTTTAATTAAGAACAAAAAGGTATAAACTCGTAATGTGGGTGCCAAATAAAAGGTCTACAGGCTCAAAGGGTTAACTAGGGATAGAATATATTTGTGGTAGCATTACAATTCAAAAAGGATCAAAAAAGGCCTAAAATTATATTTCAAACCGAGCAGAACCTAGGATGTCGTGTCAACTCACATGCAAGGCAAGTTCTAGACACAAATGTACTACATGAAACTACACAAAATATCTCACCACACAATAGCGCATGATTCAATCAGGATGGCTACATTCTAACTCTCAATCAAAGCAAGTATAGAGTTAAGCCACAATTTTAATGCACAAGGCACAACAGTTAGCACAGGAGTCAAGAAAATGAGCCTAAACGTCACAAAAAAACCATTCTACTTTTCAAGGAAAAATTAGTTCTCAAAAACTCATGGAGAAAGTTATAATCCACATGCTTAGGTGTAACTCTGTTGGTATCAAATAAGTCACTGAATGTGCTGAATTCAGTCTGAGTCTTTATATCCTACACTACTCTAAAAATAAAAAATAATACTCGATTCAAAATTCATCCCTTGAAAAAGAACCGATGGACAAAGAAAAATCAAGGGATAGATTAAACTTAAACTAACTACTCAAAGCAAATAAAATATTTTTGTGCTTGGTCAATTTCCTAATACTAACACTAATTCCTAAAATCAAACAAAAATCTTTCTGTTTTTCTCCAAGGACCTTAATCCCTCGAAAGAACTGTCCAAGTAGTCCGTCATCAGGAAAAGTCCACTATTTTCTGGTTTATTTTTTAAATAGTTGTATCTACCAACTATTATCAGGCTACCTACTACAAATAGAAACAACAAGATACTGAGAGTGACTACTTATAGACGAATTTACTAACTATTACAGGCCATTAATTCAGTGAATATTACAGCCCCAAAGTACCAAAAGCAATAAAGATTGTAATTGTTAAGTACATTCATCCACACAAAAAATGAATAACCCCCCAACCCACACTTAGAACCGTGTATAGTCCCCAATGCACACAAATAAAGTAGAGTAGGGTGAGAAGAAACTCCCTCAAGTTGATGTGGAGGGCTCCTCTGTGGTCTGTGAAGGAGCATCAAAAGCAGTGGTCTGGAAAGCCGGGATAGAAGTAGTGGCAACAACTGAGTGAGTACTCGAAGCATCCATGACATCTATCATGGCCCCATCTAGCATAGCACTAGAATCCTCACGAATAGGGGGGCTCAGTCACATTCCTATCATCACCAGGTGGAGCTGAGTCTGTAGCATGCGGTATGGCAGTCTCAGTGGGTATGGTGGATGGAGACCCCGAGACTATAGGAGGAGCAGAAGTGTATGGTCCAGCAGCGGATGGTGCAAGAAATTGTGAAATATATATATTTGTATGTTGGACCAAAGCACGGAGGAGTAGTGATACCTTGTTCATCATCATAGCCTGCTCAGCTGGACTCGGCTTAGATTTGCATGAGTCTGAATCAACTCACCTCTAGTGGCACTCATTTGCATGAGTCGCGATCAACTCATCCATGTTCTCTTGCATATCATCTCCCATCTGCTCAAACAACTATTGAATGGTGAAGTTAGAAGCCCTCCCCTTGTTCAGCTCTTATACATGAGTAACATCATATGGCTGCGGAGCTTTAGCCTCGATGTCATCATTGTCCTTGTCCCATAGCACTCCCATCTCCGTCAAGTAAGCCGATAATGTATTTGCATAGAACAACCTCCACTTGTAGTTCATCCTGGTGTGCTGTATTTGGCTGTGCATGATGGCTCCTAAGTTGAGAGGGATCCCCTCCAATAAAGGATACAACACTAGTGCTCAGTATTGAGGGACGTGAGTTTTGTGTTGGCACGGCATCGAGCGATTGCATATGAACTTCAGCACAACACGTGCTAATGCGCTCATGAACTCTTTGGCCAAAGAATGGTACTCTACACTTCCATGCTTCCAATTTGCATCTTTCCTGGTAGGGTAGAGGATGGACTGAACATGTGAGTAATCAGGTACTTTACATATAGAGTCATACCTGTCCGTTGGTGTGTGTGGCACCCATAAGAACCCATTCAGAGCCTTTGCCGAGACATTAATATCCACCCCTCGTATTCTCACAATACTGACCCGCGAATGACGCCAATTGGCATAGAGCTCTCTGACAATAGTAAGGTTGGCCTTGTCGTGTCCCTTGAAGATAGGTACCCATTGTTGTACCTATCAGATGGATTTCAGAAGATCTGGGTAATTTTTCTTCAGTGCTCCAATGTTGATTGGCTTTTTTGGAATGTATTTCTTAGAATCCAGGATTTTCTCATAAGCCCGGAATGCTTTTTCACTAACAAAATTCTTCTCCCAAACAGCTCGGTCAACTGGCTCACCCTCATATTTGTTGTTCATGTTGACATTTGTGAGCTCATAGTCCGAATCATAGTCGGACTCAGATTCTGAGGTAGCCTTCTACTTCCCTTTATCTTTTGGATCAACCTGCTTTGTGGATTTGGTCTGGTGCGGCACAAGTTCTCTAAACTCTATTCCCTTACTTGGCGATCTTACTGATGTTTTTGTGGTACCCATTTTTACATTTCTCCTCACTAATGGTTCCTTTTCTTCTTGCCCTGACTCATCAATTAGTTGCCTAGTCGGTTGTGTCTTTGCTTTCTCAGTCCGCTTTCTTTTGTTCTATAGGTTTGGAGAACCTGTTGCCTTTCCAATAGGCTTTTTAGGAGGTTGCTTGTCATTATCTCGTTCTTGTTGCTTAGACATTTTTCTTGTTGCCGCCATTGTGAACCTATGTACCTAAAAACCAAAGAGGTCAACAATTAATTCTCAAAACAGTGAAGTTTCAGATATGAAGCATCTGTGCAAAAGTGTGCACTTCCAATCATCCGCATACTTATGCCATTCAGTACTTCATTCAAACATAGCCCATGGCTTTCAGCAGGAATCAATTAACTCATAGTACATGAGTGATCAATGCACTTATACACATCATTATGCACAATGAGAGATTGATTCGAGTGTTGCTCACACATACCGCATCAACTTACTCATCTATATGACTCGCAATGCCACACTTAGTCTCAAAATATACCACTATGTATAGAGTACACATAATGCAACTGCAGGAACAATGTATGTCACAATACAAGTAGTTAAGCACTTTAATGGCATTTAATTCAGCCCGAAATTTGGTCGCTCGGAAGCCTAATGACCATCAGATGCCTCCAAATGAAAGGTAAAAGAGTGGCGAGCACCCGTAGCTCCTACACTCTAACATTGCTGTACAAAGTCACTTAAACGACCGCACACTTATTCAATAGCATATACTAGTGTCGTTCAGTTACTCAGACTTCGCCAATGCCTAAATATACCTCACGGGCAATTTATCGAACATATGGGGTGCACTATTAGTGACTAGTTTCTTCTCACTGAATAGCACGCTCATTACCCTCCCAAAATTATTTAGATGATGAGAATTATAGTTTTTCATCATCAACCATCAACAACCAATCAGAGGCGGCACGCAAAGCCTCGAAAGTTTCTAGTTTCCCTTCTTAATTTCATGGGGAAATATCAATCTGATTAAACCTAACCTAGGGGAATTGGGGGTGTGAATTCTGCTGTTACTTAGAGAAATAAGAAGAGATGAGAGTTGAGGGAGAGAGGAGGATGAAGTAAATACCTGGGCGTCTGGAATGAAGGCAATGGTGGTGCGTTTCTGTGGAGGTGCATCTGGTTTGATAGGAAGAAGGGTGGGAGAAGAATTTAGGGGTTTTTGGCATGTGGAGTGTATTAAAACAATAACACTAGTGGATCCTCTAATTTTTGCACGGATGCGCCTGTTGGCGCTATGGGCAGACTTCACGCCTAGCACAACTGGCCCTCTAATTTTCGGCGCTCAGGGGGGTGCGATGCATCCACCCTGTTTTCCCAAACCTGGAGCTTTTTTTTTTATAAAATAAATTACATTAAATAATTAACTCCTACAAAATAAAAAAAAATCAAAACTACAAAACGAACGGGAAAAGTTAGTAAACTACGGAAATAAAAGAAAGTGCTTCGGTTGCCTCCCAAGAAGCGCCTGATTTAAAGTCGCGACACAACACAACATATTTTTCAAGCATCGGCCAAGTCCACCAAGGTCTTGTGACTTGCGATATCACCACCCCAATAATGTTTTACTCTCTTCCCATTTACCAAGAATGTACCACTTGAACTCGTACCAAGTAATTCTACCGCTCCATGAGGCTTCACATTAACCACTTCAAAAGGACCCGCCCATTAAGACTTAAGCTTTCCAGGAAACGCTTCAACCTCGAATTAAACAAGAGAACATCTTGACCTGGCTCAAACTCATGATGTAGGATGTGCTTATCATGCCACCTCTTGGTCTTTTCTTTATATAATTTGGCATTTTCATACGCGTGCAGTCGAAACTCATCAAGCTCGTTGAGCGGTAACAACCTCTTCTCGCTAGCTAAGTCCATATCCATATTTAGCTTTTTAATCGCCCAATAGGCTTTGTTTTCAAGCTTGACGGGCAAGTGGCATGCCTTCCCATAAACCAACTTATACAAATATGTTCCAATGGAAGTCTTGTATGCAATTCGATACGCCCATAATGTGTCGTCAAGCTTTACGTCCCCGTCTTTCCTTTTTCCACTTGCCAGTTTCTCCAGAATTTGCTTCACCTCTCTGTTTGACACTTCCACTTGACCGCTAGTTTGGGGATGATAGGCGGTGGCAACCTTGTGCTTAACTCCATACCTTGATAGAACGTTGTTCAACAACTTGTTACAGAAGTGAGTCCCTCCGTCACTTATCAGAACCCTTGGAGTCCCAAAGCGTGTAAAGATGTGCTTTTTTACAAAGTTTACCACTACCTTTGCGTATGGGAACGATACCATAAAATCAATCCCCCAAACATCAAAGATCTCTACTGCTAGAATATTTTGCAAAGGCATCTCGTGCTTCTTCGTGATTGTTCCGGTTCTTTGGCATGTATCACACTGTTTAACAAATGCCTGTGCATCCTTAAACAATTTTGGCCAATGAAAACCCGATTGCATCACCTTTTGGGCGATTCTATCCCTACCGTGAGGACCTCCATATGAAGAAGCGTGCCAGTCATGCAAGATTGCATTCATCTCCTCCTTAGGAACACACTTTCGTACTAACTGATCTGTGCACTGCTTATACAAGAATGACTCATCCTACAAGTAGAGCCTCACATCATGTAAAAATCTTGTTCTATTATCAGGTGACAATTATGGTGGCATCACCTCACTTGCAATTAAATTCACGCAGTCTTCATACCACGGGGTTTCACTCGAGGTGATTGCCAATAACTGCTCATCCGAAAATCTTTCCTTAACCGAACCTCCCTCAGCCATATGGTTTCGATTTTCTAATATGGACAAGTGATCAGCCACTTGATTCTCTGTTTCTTTTTGATGTCGTATCTCCAAGTCAAATTCTTGCAGAAGGAGGACCCACCGAATCAGCCTCGGCTTGGCGTCCCTCTTTTCAAACATATACCTTATAGCTGAGTAATCGGTGTAGACGATGACTTTGGTTCCCACTAGATAAGATATGAACTTGTCAAATGCCCACACCACTATAAGCAAATCTTTTTTAGTAACAATGTAGTTTATCAGGGCTGGATTCATAGTTTTTCCCGTGTAGTAAATGGAGTGAAAATTTTTATCCCTCCTTTGCCCCAAAACAACTCCTATTGCGACGTCACTCACATCGCACATCAACTCAAATGGCTGTACCCAGTCCAGTGCAATGATAATTGGTGCAGTCACCAATCGTTTCTTCAGCTCCTCAAATGCTTTCGGACAAGAATCATCAAATTTAATGGGGATATCTTTCTCAAGAAGCCTGCACAGAGGAGAAGAAATTTTTGAAAAATCTTTAGTGAAACGACAATAAAAACCTGTATAGCCCAAGAAACTATGAATGACATTAACGGATGTTGGTGGGGGCAATTTTTTAATCGCCTCCACCTTTGCCTAGTCCACCTGCAGACTATTTTTGGATACCTTGTGCCCCAAGACTATACCTTCTTGTACCATGAAATGATACTTCTCCCAGTTTAGCACCAAGTTTATCTCTTCACATCTAGCAAGCACTTTATCAAGGTTCATTAAACAATTATCAAAAGAACACCCAAACATAGAAAAATCATTCATAAGCACTTCTACAAATCTTTTAACCATGTCATTAAAAATAGCCATCATACACCTTTGAAAAGTCGCAGGTGCATTGCAGATACCAAAGAGCATTCTCTTGAATGCATACGTGCCATAGGGGCACGTAAATGTGGTCTTCTCTTGGTCCTCTAGGGCTATATCAATTTGATTATACCCCGAATAGCCATCTAGGAAATAATAATACTCCTGTCCACCTAGTCTATCAAGCATTTGGTTAATAAAGGGGAAGGGGAAGTGGTCCTTGCGGGCGGCATTGTTTAATTTTCTATTATCTATGTAAATTCTCCACCCAGTCACAATTCTTGTGGGAATCAAGTTATTATTTTCATTAACCACTACAGTCATCCCATCATTCTTAGGCACACATTGGACATCGCTTACCCATTTGCTATCAGAGATTGGAAATACAATACCTGCATCAAACTTGGCTTGTGTCCTTCCTCCGTGAGGATTTTATGCATGCAGAAGGTCGAACTAATGCCTTTAATGTCATACATCGTCCACCCAATTACTCGCTTTTGCTCATGCAACACTCTTAACAACTTTTCTTCCTGCAATTTAGACAAGTCAGAGGAAACAATAATAGGTAGAGTGTCAGAATCACCCAAATAAGCATATTGAAGGTGAGGGGGCAAGGGTTTAAGTTCCAATTTTGGAGCCTCTTTAATCGGAAACTTTGGTGGAGGCCCACTTGGCCTATTTAGGGGCTCAAAGTGGTTTAATCCCTGTATGTGGACACATAATGCATCTAGTATATGCATCATCTCCTCAACCTCATCATCAATCTCCAAGCTGTCGAACATCATGTGTGCTTTCTCTAGGTATACACTTGGGGCAGGGAAGTTGAATCGCCTTGTAGACATTGAAAACTGCTTTCTTGTTGTCCACCCTCATAATTATTTTTTCCTCTGTTACTTTAATAATTGCATCACCTATAGCCAAGAGAGGTTTTCCCAAAATGATTGGAACTTGTTGATCACCCTCATAATCTAGGATAATGAAGTCCGTTGGGAAGATGAATTTCCCATTTTCAACAACACATCTTCTATCACTCATTCAGGGTAAGCTATGGATCTATCAGCTAGTTGCAATATCACAGTGGTTGGTCTTGGAGCTCCCAGACCCAATTGCTTGAACAAGGACAAGGGCATCAGATTTATGTTCCCCCCCCCCCCCAAATCCGCACATGGATGGTGAAGCTGCCAGGGTCCTTAAGATTTTGAGGAAGCTTGTTTGGACCCTCAAAGTGCACTCCTCAGTAAGTGCGACCATCTTGAATTCAGTCAATCTCCTCTTGTGAGCCACTATATCTTTGATGTACTTAGCATATTTTGGAATTTCACGAAGTACATCCACCAATGGAACCTGGCTCAACATAGAGAGAAATTTGTTAAACATGCGATCATCATTCTTCTTTTGTAACCTTTGGGGGAAAGGTGGCGGTGGCCTTGCAGCACTCACTAGCTCAGAATTTGCATCATCTTTTTTTAACTCGTGTGTTGCCTTAGGAATCAACTCTTCCTCAGGTATAGGCTTATCACTTCTCTTCTTTGGCGCTTCTTCTAATTCCTCCCCCCCATTTCTGAGTGTGACTGCGTTAACTTGAGGGTTCTTCTCTAAATCACTGGGAAGAGCACTTGTAAGCCTAGTATTTTGATTTGATGCTAACTACCCAACTTATCTCTCATGATTTCTGAAATCAGTCCTGAGTTGTTGATAGTCAAGCAACAACTTCTTCAACAGGTCATTCGTACTCTCCTCGACTTTCTGGGGTGGTTTCTGAGGTTGTTTGTAATTTCCTTGGGGCCTATACTGATTCTGAGTCGCTTGATTTTGCACCCAAGGAGAAGTTAGGATGATTCTTCCAATTTGGGTTGTAAGTTTTCCCATATTGTGCATGCCGATTCATCAGACCTCTGCTTTGTTGTCCCACATAATATATGGATTTAAGATTCGTAGGACATATGTCACTCGTGTGACCTTCACCACATAACTCGTAGGAAGTAGAGATCTGTTGCACATGTTTCATCTATTGCGTTTGGTGCATTGTCATTCTATTCATCTGATTTGCTAATTTCGCTATATATGCTCTCATGGCTTAGAAATCATCAAGCCCAATCTCTTCGTGATTCTCCATCTCCTTACCAATTATTATCATTAGCAGTGAAAGTTTTTAGCAGGAGTTAGATTTCGCTATACGGCCTTGCCATGCAACTACCCCCACAAGATGAGTCAAGATTCATCTTTGATGTCTCGTCCAACCGATCAGCGAAAGTGTGACCCAATACCTCATCAGTCTGACAGTGATGTGGGCAGTCTCTGAGTAGCTTATTGTATCTTTCTAAGCTTGACGAAGAGTCTCTCCATCCTGTTGTTTGAACCCAAGAATCTGGCTTCTCAGCGACTTTGTCTTTTTAGTGGAAAAAAACTTGATTAAAAATTTTCTTGGTAGATCATCCCAAGTGTGGATCGAGTTCGCTGACTCCTTTAGCAACCATTCTTTGGCTTCTCCCAAAAGTGATAAGGGGAACAATGTGAGCCTGACGTAATACTTGGAAATGTTCATATAATTGTAAGTATTCATAATTTCCAGGAAGTTCTGAATATGCCGCTGTGGTTCTTCATAAGATAGACCCACATACTGCTCTGTGGACTGAATCAGTTGGACCATGTACTGTTTGAGTTCAAAATGACCCGTGATATCAGGCTTCACAGTAGCCTGAGTCATATTAGAAAGATTGGGCCTTGTGGTTTCTATCACCGGTCGCTCTTCATTACTTGCCGTCTCTATTGGTTATGGTTGAACTACATTGTCCAACTCTCTTTTTGTTCTAGTTCTAGCTTCGACTTCCCTCATTACTCTGTGAAATGTTCATTCTATTTCAGGATCAGGAGGAAGGAGATTGTTCGTGTTTTACTCCTACGCATTCAAGAGAAGAGCCTGCGTTAACACAAGAAAGGCAAACTGAAAATTAAAACTTGAACAAATAACTAATAAAAGCTTAACTCAGACAAGTAGCTAATTTCTAAGTCCCCGGTAATGGCGCCAAAAACTTGTTACGACCAAACACACACGCAAGTATACGTGGTCATCATGTAATAAAGTAGTGAATAGAGTATCGTTCCCACGGAGACTTATGATTAACTTTCGACTGATTCAAACTCAAAAAAATTATCTATTCAAGAGATTTCTCTCAAAATGTGTAAGTAATTAATTAACAATCAAAAAAACTATCAAGCAGTTAAATAGACTAGAGATCAACTAAAACACATAGGCAATTTCGGATAAAATCCGTAGGAGAGGATATTCCAGGGTCATAGGCTAGCTAACAATCTTGTTGCGTTCTTGGCTTAAACTGACTACTTGATTTATCTGGTGTGTTGATTGACATGGTTAATGTTACTCGTAAGAATCTGTTGAGTTCTTACTCGCCTGTTCAAGTTAACTTAATGCCTATGTCTATGGAATTAAGACTAACAAGAACACATTTACACTTTCTGTATTTCAACCAAGCAAGACAATTAGGTATATTTCTATCCTAATTGCGAATCCGTTCCCCGATGCCCGGATTCAAGAACTTGCTCTATTTAATCCAATATGCAATATATAATTTCCACTTTTAATTTCAACTCTAGATTCGTAAATAGTATTTCACTGTTAGCTATGCAGCAAAATAATCAAGAACAAGATTAAATAAACAACCTAATATGATAAAATTAAACTCATCAATTTAAACTTCAAACGTCAACATTCATGTAGCACCCATAACCGCAGAACGAATGAGTTTAACCACGCATGCTCATTGTAGCATCTCAAGTAATTCCCACGAATACATAAAAATCAATAAAAGAAGGAAAATGTAAGAACTCAAGACGAATTTTGTGGTTTCCAAACTCTGTGGTGGCTTTTATCCGCTTCCCCGTGTGTTAGATGACCTAAAAGAGGCATTTTTGGCTTATATATTGCGTAAAAAAGTTGTGGGCCAAAATTTTCCTTTTCCTATTCCGACTCAACTTCAGGGATTGATGCTGTGGTGGATGCTTCGTGTCTGCCTCAACTTTAACTTCTCAGCATCGGATGCTTAGGTGGATGCGAATCCTCATCCTTGTTGTGCCCAGGTGCGGATGCTAAGGCAGATGCTTTCTCCCGACTTCACTGCCAAGGATGCACCAAATATTCTTTTTTGCTAGGTTGGATGCGACACATCCACCCTCTTCTCCTATAGCTGGTGCATCCTTTCTTCATATTTCTGCACTCCAAACATCCTAAATCATCACACACAACTTAATTTGTCATAAAACTAATAATTAACACATGTCGGGCATTTTAAAGAACAAATAGCACCAAAAGCGGTTAAAACATTAGTAAAGTAACATTATTACATATAGAAATATGCCCAACATTAACAACATTATACAAGGTTTGACTTACACTTGAGAATTTGAAAAACCCTATCATTCAAGTTCTAGCCTCCACTTTTTCCTCCTGGTGCATTCAAGAACAAAGCTACTACAAACCAAGGACCAGATCCCAACATTGTAGATGTCTTGAGTCCTTAAGTTCGTTGTGTATTTGTCTTTTGTTCTTTACTTGTATTCCTACATAGCTTTTTAGAAGTATTTTGTAGGACAACTTTTAACCATTATTGTTTTTGTTGTTTCACTAGAGTTAGTCAAGAGTGTTGGTTTATAATAGAGTTATTGCAAAGGGCTTACTATAGAGTTATTGTAAGGGTGGGAGATTAAGAGTTTAATTCCTAGATTGCAATAGGTTGTAATATTAAGTTTTTTTAGTTTTAGTGGAGTTGAAATCCTACTGGGGTAGGTCATGATTTTTAATCCCTTGAGCAGGGAGTTTTCCACGAAAATATCGTGTGTTCTTTATTTACTGCTTGTTTACTGTGGGAACTAATAGAGAACCTGGTTCTCTATATTGTTTGGTGGACCCTTAGTTTCTATCAATTGATATTAGAGTAGCTTCTTTCTAATTGGTTAACACCTAGAAAGAATCTTCATCATGGCTACTCCACCAAACCTTGAGGAAGGACAATCGACCACAAGACCCCTAAGATTCAACAGCAAGTACTATGGATGGTGGAAGAGAATGATGCATGACTACATTATGGCTAAGGACTCAGAGTTGTGGGATGTGATTTGTGATTTGTGATGGTCCATTCGTTCCCATGAAGGCCACTGTAGAGGTTTCAAGACTTGTTCCAAAAACAAGAAAAGAGTATAATGATGCTGATAGAAAGGCCATTGAAAAGAAATTCAGGGCAAAGAAGATTCTTGTGTGTGGCATTGGACCACGTGAATACAATTGAATCTCGGCCTGTGAGTCTGCCAAGGAGATCTGGGAATCCCTCAGAATTGCCCATGAGTGAACTACTCAAGTTAAGCAGTCCAAAATTGATATGCTTACTACTGAGTATGAGCTTTTAAATATGAAGGAGGATGAGTCCATTCAGGACATGCACACGCGTTTCACCTCCATTATCAATGAGCTTCACTCGCTTGGAGAAGTCATCCCAACAAACAAGCAGGTCCAAAAGATATTCAGCATTCTACCAGGTTCCTGGGAAAGTAAAGTGTCCCTATCCAAATTCCCAACCCATCGTGATGGCGCTTAACACACTTGCTAAGCAGGCCTGACATAACAATAAAGAACAAAAATAGCAAAATTTATAGAAATAACATAAGTCTGAAACCTCAATATAACAAAATAAGGCAAATACATGATTAAACCCCCAGAACAGGTAAGTATAGAGTCATGAGCTCTACAACAGAATACAAGTCTGAAAGCTAAATAATATTGTCTGAACTAAAAACAATAGTATATAAGAAAAGAGACGTCAAGATTGCGGGCGAGAATACAACTCTACCTTGTCTCTCAATGCTCAGCTCAACAAGCAACTCCGCTACTGATGACTGGTCCCAACACCTAGATCTGCACAATTAAGTGCAGAGTATATCATGAGTACAACTGACCCAATGTACTTAGCAAGTATCATAACTAACCTCACCGAAGTAAAAGAAGCAAGAATTATTAATGATACTTGCTATAACCTGCACAATTTCATCAATTTAATAAGTACAGAACACTAATGTGATCAAGTCGTAAAGCATAGAAAGAACCCTCTGTGTGTGCACACAATTACTTAAGTTCTCTGTTTAGTCAATGATACAACATAAAAAGATGAGATGTAAATAATTCAGGTAATGAACCATGGAAATTGCATGTAAATATGAAATGCAAAATCCAAAAAAAACACCAGCCAAAGTTTCCTTAACAATTCCATGTTCGTACCAAACCACTTATCAGTTTCCTCAAATCCGCATGTACACAATCAAGAGAGAAACATGAGAGAGTGACCCCAGGGGGATGGATCCTATCCATACGCATGCACATCTAATTCAATGTGCTACCATCCCGGTATGGTCACAGACTCCATATCATAATCCTCCTGGCGTGGTTATCGGCATAACTACACAATCCGCCCGGCGTGGTCACATGCGTAACTACACAATCCGTCAGGCGTGGTCACAGACATAACAACACAATCCGCCCGGCGTGGTCACAAATATAACAATACAATCCGCCCGGCGTGGTCACAAGCATAAAAACACAATTCGCCCGGCGTGTTCATATGCATCCAGTCCAAATAACATATCTCATACTCCTGGACTGGTATAAATAACATATCTCATGCTCCTGGACTAGATTCGAGGACTGGTATAAATGACCCATAGCATGTAGCTATTACAAATAATTCACGCAACTAGTGCCTCAACCAAGTTTAGGTAAGATACTTACCTCAAGCAAGCCAAATCACTCCTCTAACAAGACCTTCCCGTGCATATCTATCTCCGTACAGCTCGAATCTAGCCAAAATAACTTAATACCATCAATAATAGCCATAGGAAACAATTCCAAATGATAAAGCTAAAGTCTTGAATCAAATATGCAAAGTCAACCCAAAACGTTAACCCCAGGCTCGCACTCCGAAACCTGATAAAATCCATAAATTCCGAAAAGCCATTTAATTACGAGTGCAACCATACTAATTTCATCCAATTCTATCGACAAATCAACCTTCAAATCACCAAATCTCACTCTCTAATACTATGGTCTAAAATCCCAAATTTCACGTCAAATTCACATAAACTAGGTGTAATAATCAATGGATAATCAATATTCATTAATAAAAGTAATTAAACTTCACTTACTTCTTCAATTGTAGCAAAACCCCTCTCAAACATCGCCCTTAGCCGAGTTCCAAACCTCCCAAAATGAGAAAACACTCGAACATAGGGCTTTTACAACCCTTCAGCCGCACATGCGGCCAATCCCACCACAGATGTGATCACACTAGAAACCATAAGGCCTCAGCAATACACCAAGTCCAAAACTGAATCTGAATTCAATCTGAATCACACCCGAGGCCCTTGAGACCCCCATCCAAACAAACCAACAATTACTAAAACACAATATGAACTCGCTCGAAGCCTGAATTACATCAAACAATACAAAATTCATGATTCACGCATCAATTCAAGCCTAATGAAACTAATGAACTTCCAACTTCTAAAACTAACACCGAACCATAACAAATCAACTCCAAATGACCACAAAGATTGCACATTAGTCCCAAATGACACAACAGACCTACTGTAAGCCCCGGAACCAAAATCCGAACCTGATATAAACAAAGTCAACTCTCGATCAAACCTCTAAACCTTCCAAACCTTCAACTTTTCAACTTTTGCCAAAAAGCTTCAAACCATCCTACGGACCTCCAAATCAATATACGGGCATACACCTAAATCCACAATCACCATATGAAGCTATCAGAACCATCAAAATTCCATTTTGGAGTCGTTTACATAAAAGTGAAACTCTGATCAACTCTTCCAACTTAAGCTTCCAACCTTGGGACTAAGTGTCCCAATTCACTACGGAACATCCTCGAACCCAAACCAACTACCTCGGTAAGTCACAAAACCACAATGAACATAGAAGAGGCAATAAGTAGGGGAATGAGTCTACAATACACGAAACGACCGTTCGGGTCGTTATATTCTCCCCATCTTAAACAAATGTTCATCCTCGAACGGGTCTAGAATCATACATGGAGTCTCAAATAGGTATGGATATCTACTCCGCATCTCCCTCGTCCTCCCAAGTAGCCTCCTCTATTGGCTCACCTCTCCAATGAACTTTCACTTATGCTATATTCTTTGATCTCAACTTCCGACCCTGCCGGTCGAAGATGGCCACCAGCTTCACATCATAAGTTAAATACCCATCCAACTGTACATTGCTGAAGTCCAAAATATGCGACTGGTCCCCAAAATACTTTCAGAGCACATGAAACACTGGGTAAATACCTAGTAGACTAGGTGGCATTGAAAGTCAGTAAGCTACCTCTCACACTCTCTCAAGCACCTAAAAAGGACCGATATACTAAGGGCTCAACTTGACCTTCTTCCCAAACCTCATCACACGCTTCATGGGCGTAACTCTAAGCAAAACCTTCTCACCCAACATAAATGAAACATCACGAACCTTCGTATCAGCATAACTCTTCTGCTTGGACTATGATGTACGAAGCCACTCTTGTATCACCTTCACCTTCTCCAAGGCATCACAGACTAAATAAGTATCCAATAACCTAGCCTCCTCAGGCTCAAACCAACCAAACGGAGAGCGACATCTCCTTCCATATAAGGCCTCGTAAGGAGCCATCTGAATACTCGACTAGAAGCTATTGTTATAGATGAAATCTGCTAATAGAAGAAACTAATCCCATGAACCTTCAAAATCCATAGCACAGGCTCATAAAATATCCTCCAAGATCTGAATAGTGCGCTCGAACTGCTCGTCCATTTGAGGATGGAATGTTATGCTCAACTCAACCCGAGTTCCCGACTCTCGCTGCACTGCTCTCTAAAACTGTGATGCAAACTGCATGCCTCAGTCAGAAATGATGGGAATGGGCATGCCATGCAAGTGGATAATCTCTCGGATGTAAATCTGAACTAACCGCTCTACAGGATATGAAGTCACCACCAGAATAAAGTGTGCAGACTTAGTCAACCGGTCCACAATAACCCAAACTGCATCGTATTTCTTTAAGGTCTGTAGTAAGCCTACCACAAAATCCATAGTGATGCATTCACATTTCCACTCCGGTATCTCCAATCTCTGAATCAACCCTCCTATTTTTTGATGCTCATACTTCACCTGTTGACAATTCAAACACCAAGAGACATAGGTACAATATCTTTCTTAATTCTCCCCCACCAATAGTGTTGTTTCAAGTCAAGGTACATTTTAGTGACACATGGGTAAATGGAATAGCGCGAACTGTGAGCCTTCTCAAGTATCAAATATCTCAACCCATCCATATTTGGAACACAAATCTGGCCTTGAAGCAGCATAAAACCATCATCACCAGTCACAACCTCTTTAGAACAACCTCGTTGCACCATGTCCTTCAACACCAACAAGTAAGGATCATCAAACTGGCAAGCCTTGATACACTCCAACAATGATGACTGAGCTACAATGCACCCAAGAACTAGGTGGGGCTCCAAAACATTCAATCTCACAAACTGATTGGCCAAAGCCTGAACATCCATGGCTAGTGGCCTCTCTACTATCGGTAAATATGCCAAACTGCCCATACTCTTAGCCTTCCTACTCAATGCATCGGCCACAATATTGGTCTTCCTCGGGTGATATAATATGGTGATATCATAGTCTTTGAACAACTATAATAATCTACACTGCCGCAAATTAAGATCCTTCTACTTGAACAGGTGATAGAGACTCCGATGGTCGGTATAAACCTCATAATGAACATTGTACAGATAGTGCCTCCAAATCTTTAATGCGTGAACAATATCTGCCAACACTAAGTCATGCACATGGTAATTCTTCTCATGAACCTTCAACTGCCGAGATACGTAGGCAATCACTCTATCGTCCTACATCAATATCACTCCAAGCCCAATACGCGACGCATCACAATACACAGTGTAATATCCCGAACCTGTAGGCAACATCTACACTGGGGCTATAGTCAATATAGTCTTGAGCTTCTAAAAGCTCATCTCACACTCATCGGACCATCTAAAGGGAGCACATTTCTGGGTCAATCTAGTCAAATGTGAAGCAATGGATGAGAAACCTTCCACAAAACGACGATAATAACCTGCCAAACCAAGAAAGCTTCAAATCTCAGTAGTTAAAGACGGTCTGGGACAACACTGAACTATCTCAATCTTCTTTGGATCTACCTTGATCCCCTCACTAGACTCTACGTGGCCCAGGAACTCCACTAAATCAAGCCAAAACTCACACTTGGAGAATTTAGCATATAACTTCTTCTCCCTCAAAGTCTGGAGTACAATCCTCAGATGCTGCTCATGATCCTCCTAGCTGCGTGAGTACACCAATTTATTATCAATAAATACTATGATGAAAGAATCAAGATACGTCTGGAACATTGTTCATCAGGTGCATAAAGTCTACTGGGGAATTGGTCAGCCCAAAAGACATCACAAGAAACTCATAGTGCCCATAGCAGGTCCTGAATGTCATCTTCAGAATATCAAAATCCCGAATCTTCAATTGATGACACCCCTACCTCAAATCAATCTTTGAGAACACTCTAGCACCCTGAAGCTGGTCAAATAAATCATCAATGTGCGGTAGTAGATACTTGTTCTTAATTATAACTTTGTTCAGCTGCCGATAGTCAATACATATCCTCATAGTACCATCCTTCTTCTTCACAAATAGAACTGGCGCACCCCAAGGTGATACACTAGGCCTGATGAAGCCCTTATCAAGAAACTCCTGAAGTTGTTCTTTTAACTGTTTCAATTCTGCTGGTGCCATGCGATATGGTGGAATAGAGATGGACTGAGTGTCCGACACCAAATCAATACCGAAATCAATCTCCATGTCAGGTGGCATGCCCAGCAGGTCTATAGGAAACACATCTGGGAAGTCTCTCACTATCGGAACTGACTCAAAGATAGGAGCATCAACACTAACATCCCTCATGAAGGCCAAATATGACAATCATCCCTTATCAACCATCCATTGAGCCTTCAAATATAAAATCACTCTACTATGAACATAATCCACAGAATCTCTCAACCCCACCCTAGGAAACCCCGGCATCGCCAATGTCATTGTCTTAGTGTGACATGGTGACAACCAATCCATGCCTAAAATCACGTCAAAATCAACCATGCTAGGCAGTAAAAGATTGACTATCGTATCTAATCCCCCAATAGTCACCATACACGACCCATACACACGGTTCACAATAATAGAATCATCCACCGGTGAAGATACATGAACATGCATAACTAAAGAATCATGGGGCATATCCAAACAACGAGCAAAGTATGATAGCACATAAGAATAAGTGTAACCAAGATCAAATATTACTGAAGCATCCCTGTGGCATACTGAAACAATACCTGTGATCACGGCATTGGAGGCAACTGCCTCTAGCCTGGCTTGAAATGTGTAGCAATGGGCTTGGCCACCACCTGATCGGCCTCCCCCTCTAAGGCAACCTTAAACTGCCTGAGTCCTACCCTAGCTGGCTGTGCAGGTGGTGTGATGCTGGTTCTGACATCATAGAATAAGAGCTCTAATATGGGACCCTACTTAACAGTCTGGGGCAATCTCTCTTTAGATGACTCAAGTGTCCGCACTCATAACAACCCCTTCTGTAAGGTTTCTTACCTTGATAGCCCAAAGAACTGCATGTGGAAACCTGGGCAGATGGAGCCTGGTAAGAACTCTATGCCGGCAGCACACTGAATGATTATGGCTGTGTATTGTAGGAACTATGGCTAACTAAAGATCCACGTGGAATATGACGAGCTACTTGAACGGGTCTAGAAGGATGACCTCTACTATAATAGGAATGACCCTAAGATGAGGCACTACTGAAACCACCTTAACTATGAGGCCTCTTGGCCTCCCTCTCCTCACACTCCTGCTTGCGAACCTTCTCTAAGTGTCTAGTAATCTCAACCACATGGTCAAACCTAGCATCTATTGCAACCTCTCGAGCCATACTGAAATATAAACTATAGTTGAGGCCATCAATGAACCTCATAATCTTTTCCCTCTCAGTGGGAACCAACCATACTGCATGACGAGCCAAATCTTTGAACCTTATCTCATACTAAGTCATTATTATACCCTCCTGGCGTAACTGCTCAAACTGTCAATGCAACTCCTCTCTGCGAGTTTGAGGGACAAACTTCTCTAGGAAGAGAATTGAGAACTCATACCATGTAAGTGGCGTCGCGTCAACTCGCCTGCTCAACTCATAAGTCTGCCACCATTTGTAAGTTGGCCCTGTCAGCTGAAAAGTAGTAAATGCAACCCTACTAGTGTTCAAAATACCCGTTGTGCAAAAACTCCGCTGACACCTATTTAGAAAATCCTGAGCATCCTCTGACTGTGCTCCACTGAACTCTGTAGGCTTAAGCCTCCTATACCGCTCTTACCTATTTTGTTCCTTATCACTCATAAGTGGACCAATCTCGGCCCGAACAGCGGCAATTGGCTGAACTAGCAATACACATGGTGTCTGGTGACCTTGAGCTAGCTGCTTTAGAGTACAGGCGACAGGAGTTTGGGAACCTCCCTCAGCCTGAGAGGTGGTTGGTGCAGCTTTGAATCAAAACTGCCTAAGCCAGGCTCGTGCACACAGTCAAAATCTGTGCTAAGGCCTCCTGAAGGCTAAGAATAACAATGGGCACTACTGGTGCCTGAGCTGGTACCACCGGCTCAACAACATCTGGTGCCTGATCCTCAGCTAGAGCAACTGGTGGCTCCAAAGGTGTCGCTCTGGCTATATTACAAGCCACACCTCGGCCTCTATCGCAATCTCGGCCTCTCACGGCCCTAACTGGTGGTGCTGGTGTCCGTTCATCTGATCCTCTCGCACGTGTCATCACCATCTGTGAGAGAATAGAATGGTCAAGTTTCAAACTTAGGAAATAACAAACCCACACGACAATAATGCAAGAAAGTGAAGTTTTCTAATAATTCGGTAGCCTCCCGAAGATAAGTACAAACGTCTCCGTACCGATCCACAAGACTCTACTAAACTTGATCATGACTCGTAATACCTATGAACCTAGGGCTCTGATACCAACTTGTCACGACCTAAAATCCCAATCCGTCATGATGGCGCCTAACACACTTGCTAGGCAAACCGTACATAATAATATAGAACCAAAATAGAAGAATTTATAGAAATAACATAAGTCTGAAACCTCAATATAACAAAATAAGTCTAATACATGATAAATCCCCCAGAACTAGTAAATACAAAGTCATGAGCTCTACTACAGAATACAAGTCTGAAAGCTAAATAACAATATTGTCTGAACAAAAAATAATAGTACATAAGTAAAGAGACACCAAGACTGTGGGCGAGAATGCTGATCTACCTCGTCTCTCGATATAAAGCTCAACAAGTAACTTTGTTACTGATGACTGGTCTCAAGACCTGGATCTGCACAATTAAATGCAAAGTATAGCATGAGTACAACCAACCCAATGTACTCAGCAAGTCGCATAACTAATCTCGGCGAGGTAAAAGAAGCAAGAATTTTAAATGATACTTGCTATAACTTGTACATATTCATCAATTTAACAAGTATAGAACAATAATGCGATCAAGTCATAAAGCACAGAAAGAACCCTCAGTGTGTGTGCACTTACTCAAGTTTTTTTTTCAGTCAATAATACAACATATAAAGATGATATGCAAATAATTCAGGTAATTAACCATGGAAATTGTTAGTAACGATGAAATGCAAAATCCAAAACAAACACTGGACAAATTTTCCTCAATAATTCTGTATCCATACCAAACCACTGATCAGTTTCCTCAACTCTGTGTGTACACCATCAAGAGAGAAATATGAGAGGGTGACCCTAGAGGGATGGATCCAAATCCATATGCATGCACAACCAATTCAACATGCTACCAGCCCGGTGTGGTCATAGGCTCCATCTCATAATCCGCTCGGTGTGGTCACATTCATAAAAACACAATCCGCCCGATGTGGTCATATGCATAATAACACAATCCACCCGGCGTGGTCACAGGCATAACGACACAATCCGTTCGGCGTGGTCACAAGCATAACAACATAATCCGCATAGCATGTTCACAGTATCTAGTCCAAATCATATCACACAGAAGCAAATATATAATTATACATGTATATGATGAAACAATAACATATCGCATGCTCCTAGACTAGTATAAATGACATGCTAAAGTGTAGGCATGTGAAAAGTGTGCTATCATAGCTCAAATTTGTAATTTTATCACACAAATAGCAGTTATCGAGTTCCCTCAGGGAAATAGCCTCTATGTAACCTCAAACATGGCTCAAATAGTTCACAACAAGGTTATAAATTTGAGAAACATTATAGCTTAAAGCTTAATAGTCAATTCTAAGCATATCATAGCCTAAGCACCTGCCCGAGCATTAATGATACCCGGGTGCTCGCACATGAGCTCAATCCCCACACATATGCGCACCCATAGCACGTATCTATCACAAAAAGTTCAGGCAACTAGTGTCTTAATGAAGTTTAGCTAAGATACTTACCTCAAGCAAGCTAAACCACTCCTCTAACAAGCCCTTCCAGTGCATATCAATCTCCGGACGGCTCGAATCTAGCTAAAATAACTTAATACCATCAATAATAGCCATAATAAATAATTCCAAATGATAAAGCTAAAGTCTTGAATCAAATATGCACAGTTCACCCAAAACGTCAACATCGGTCTCACACCTCGGAACCCGACAAAATTCATCAATTCCGAACACCCATTTAATTACGAGTGCAACCATACTAATTTTATCCAATTCCATCTACAAATTGACCCTCAAATCACCAAATCCCACTCTCCAATACCATGGTCTAAATCCCTAAATTTCACTTCAAATTTATACAAACTAGGTGTAATAATCAATGGGTAATCAATATTTATTAACAAAAGTGATTAAACTTCACTTACCTCTTCAATTGTAGCAAAATTCTCTCAAAAACCTCCCTTAGCCGAGTTCTAAACCTCCCAAAAATGAGAAAACACTCAAACCCTTTGATTTATAATCCTGCCCAGCGATCACGCTCCTGCGCTCCAAATGTCGTGCATTTGCGCACTTCACTTAAGTCCTGACCTACCGCTTCTGTAGTTAGGCCCTCGCACCTATGGATGTGCATTTTCACACCTTCGTCAACTTTTGTGCACTCCCCTACCCAGATCATCTTCTGTACCTACGGTCCAAGGTCCGCATCTGTGAACTTTCCCTGGAGCTTATCCCTCGCTTTTGCGACCCTTCAGTCGCACCTACAGCTCCGCATCTGCGGCCAAGCCCACCGCAGATATGATCACACCAAAAACTATAAGGCGTCCAAACATGAATCTAAATCACACCCGAGGCCCTCGAGACCCAGTACAAACATACCAACAAGTCCTAAAGCACAATACAAACTCGCTCGAAGCCTCAAATCACATCAAACAACAACAAAATAACGAATCGCACATCAATTCATGCCTAATGAAACTAATAAACTTTTAAATTCTAAAACTTACACCGAACCATACCAAATCAACTCCGAATGATCTTAAATTTTGTACACTAGTACCAAATGACCCAAAGGACCTACTCCAACTCTCGAAACCAAACCCCGTACCCAATATCAACAAAGTCAACTCCCAGTCAAACCTCCCAACCTTCTAAACCTTCAACTTTCCAATTTTTCCCAAAAGCCTCAAACCAACCTACAAACCTCCAAATCAATATCCGTACATACACATAAGTCCAAAATCACCATACCAAACTATCAAAATTCTATTCCGGAGTCGCTTACATAAAAGTCAAACTCCAGTAAACTCTTCCAACTTAATCTTCCAACCTTGGGGCTTAGTGTCCCAATTCACTCCAAAACATCCCCAAACCTTAACCAACCACCTAGGCAAGTCAAAAAGCCACAATGAACATATAAGAGGAAATAAGTAGGGGAACAGAGCTACAATAAATAAAATAATCGGTCGGGTCGTTACATAAAGTGAATGTTATCACTGAAGCTAAGGACCTACAGAAGCTGACCATTGACGAACTCATTGAAAATCTTAAAACCTATGAGACGAATAGGAAGAAAGATATTGAAAGAAAAGATCCCAAGAAGGAAAGAGCCTGGTCCTCAGGGCTGCCAATAGTGACTCAAGTAGTAATGAGTCAGACATGGTTTATCTTACTCGAAGATTCCAAAAGATGGTTCAAAGAAATGGAGAAATTCCAAGAGAGGAAGCTCTAGCAGAAACTCCAAAAGAAATGATTGATGTCATAAATGTGAAAAGCCAGAACATTTCATTAAAGACTGTCCTCTTCACAAGCAGGACCACTAGAAAAACAATGTTGACAAAGTGACCAAGAGGAACTCGGTCCCACATAGGAGATTCAAGAAAAGAGATGCTGTTGAAAACATTGTTAAGAAAGCTCTGGCTACCTGGGGAGATTCCTCCAGTGGATCTGAATGTGAGGATGACCAAGGAAACACATCTATGATGGTTGTTGAAAGTGTATCATTAGAGTATGATTCTATATTTGTACTCATGGCCAAATTTGATGATGATGAGGACAAGGAGGAAGATAAGGTAAACTTTCTTGTTGTTCGAAGGAACGTACAAACCTACTCTCAAAAGAAACTGATGTCTTTAGCAAATGGTTTGATTTATTTTTATCATAGCCTTATTAATGAGAAAAATACATTAACTGAGAAAATCGGTGAGGTTGAACAAGAAAGAGATGATAAGGTGGTTGTAATTGTAGATCTGAGGGAATAAGTGGAAGAAATAATAAGAGAAAATATCTTGTTAAAAAATCAAATGGAAAAATAAAGGAACACCCCTAAGGGAAAAGAAGTGGCTAGTGAGGCTCAACTTGAGATTGAAAGCGAGCTCAAGAAAATTTAAAACAATCTTTCTGCTGAACTTGAAAAGAATAGATAACTTCAGGAGGACCTAAAAACGGTAAAAAATGATCTTGATAAGTCACTTAAATGGATATGTTCCTCTAATATAATTATGTATATGTATAAGATTAATGGTAGAAACGGGCATGAAATCGGGTTCTACAAGGCTAAAGCTCCCTATAATACCCATATCAAGTATGTAACTGTGACTGATAATTCGCTTTTTACTCATTGTGGTCAAACTGGTCATCACAAGAACTCTTGTAAAGCTAAAATTCAGTCTTAGCAGAAAAACAAAGTTTTTGTTGAAAAGAAACCTACTGCTAAGGAACCTGGTTCTCTGAAAAAGAAATATGTGACACCTTCATGGAAAAAAAGAAGTTTGATTCACCCATTTTATCATTACTAGGGACCCAAACTGGTTAGGGTTCCTAAGTCTAATCAGTGACTTTGTGTTTAGGCTGGAGTGAGAGAAAGTAGTCAAAAATGGTACATGGATAGTGGCTGCTCTAAACATATGTCTGTAAGAAAGGATGATTTCTCCTCACTCAAGGCCTTCTAAGGTAGGAGTGTTTCCTTTGGAAAGGGCAAGGAGGGGTATATTCATAGTGTTGGAAAGATTGGAAAAACACTCTCCCATGCAATTAAAAATGTGTACTATGTGAATGGCTTAAAATATAGCCTATTGAATGTGTCCCAAATCTGTGACAAAAGAAACAAAGTAGAGTTCTTGTCAAAATCTTGCACTGTCACCAATCTCATAACTAGTGAAGTAGTATTTATGGCAAAAAGGTTCAAGAACATCTATGTTGTAGATTTCAACTCATTGAATTGTGGTGATCTTACATGCCTAAGTGTTATTGATGATGATACTGAACTATGGAACGAACAACTGGGGCATGCAAGCCTTTCTTTGCCAAACAAGTTGATCAAGAAGAACCGGGTTCGTGGGCTGCCCAAGTCAAAGTTCAAGGATAACAAGGTGTGTGATGCTTGTGTAAAAAGGAAGCAGGTCAGGTCCTCGTTTAAACCAAATAAGAAAGTAAGTACCTCAAGGCTACTGGATCTTCTTCATATGGACCTTTGTGGACTTATGAGGATACCTATCAGAGGAGGAAAGAAGTACATCTTTGTAATTGTGGACGACTATTCTAGATTCACATGGACATTATTTCTGGGGACAAAAGATGAAACCTTTCCAGTATTTGTTGCATTTGTAAAGCAGATTCAAGTGAAGATGGGATATAATGTTATGAGAATCAGATCTGATCATGGCACTGAGTTTGACAATGCCAGGTTTGATGAATTATGTGCTAAAAATAGTATAAGTCGCAATTTTTCTTCTCCTAGAAAACCTCAACAAAATGGTGTTGTGGAGAGGGAAAACGGGACTCTTGAGGATATGGTTAAAACAATGTTGATCGACTTTGGTTTGCCAAAAGAGTTTTTGGGCTGAAGCAGTCAACACTTCTTGTTATTTGATTAATAGGTGCATGATCATTTCCCTGCTTGACAAGACTCCCTATGAACTGCTCAATGAGAAAAAAAACCCAAGCTAACTTACCTTAGAGCATTAGGATGCAAATATTTTGTTCTCAAAAATGGTAAGGAAGCTTTAGGAAAATTTGAAGCAAAAAGTAATGAAGGTATCTTTCTTAATTACTCTTCTCAAAACTAGGGATACAAAGTCTACAATAAAAGGACTCAATGTGTAGAAGAAAATGTGCATGTGATTTTTGATGAATCCCACGAATCTAGTGGGAAGGGATCACATAATAAGGAAGTTGAAGATGGAGATTTCTCGAAGGTTCCTGGAGAAGCCATAGATATTGCAAATGGAAAGATTGATCTGATGAGTCAAGTCAAGCAAAGTAATGAAGAAGATGCAGCAGAACCTTCAGCAGAGATAGAGGAACCTGGTCCCTCTATCACCCCAATTGAAGCTGAACATATAGTTGCTGATGATGTATCAGGTACTCCTAATGCAAGATAAATGAGTGGAAGTCATAATTTTATTGATGATAATGATGGTTCAAATATGGAGGAACCTGGTCCCTTGTACTCATAAGTTCAAGTATCTAACTGGAAGCACATGAGTTAACATCCTTTTCAAAATGTGATCACACCCTTGGAATCTGGTAAACTAGATCTAAGGCGAGAAATCTATTTACCTTCTCAACCTTCTTATATCAAATCGAGCCTAAAAGTATTAAGGAAGCATTGAAAGATTCTAACATGATTGTTGTTGTGCAAGAAGAGCTTCATAAATTCGATAGAAACAAGGTGTGACACCTGGTTCCCCATCCTCAGACAGAACTGTGATTGGAACCATGTGGGCGTTCGGAAACAAGCTCGATGAGTTTGGAAATACAACATGGAACAAAGCTAGGCTGATGGTCCAGGGATAAAATCAAGAATAAGGGATTGACTATGATGAAACATTTGCTCCTTTTGCTCGAATGAAGGCTATCAGAATTATCATAGCTTTTGCATCTCATATGGAATTAAAATTCTTCCAAATTGATGTTAAAAGTACATTTCTAAATGAATATTTGAAGAAGGAAGTATTTGTCAAGCAACTACCTATATTTGAATGTCATGAACATCCTGAACATGTCTTCAAGCTTGACAAGGCTCTATATTGTTTGAAGTAGGTCCCACGTACATGGTATGAGAGATTGTCCAAGTTCCTTCTTGAGAATGGCTTCAATAGAGGGAAAGTTGACAATACTCTATTTCTGAAGAAAAGAGGGAGAAATTTGTTGATTGTGAAAGTCTATGTTGATGATATCATTTTTGGTTCAACAAATGATTTCCTTTGTGAGGAGTTTGCAAAGCTCATGAGAAGTGAATTGAGATGAGTATGATGGGTGAGCAAAAAGTTTTCCTTGGGTTGCAAGTAAAGCAAACCTCAAAAGGGACCATGATAAGTCAACAGAAGTACATCAAAGAGCTGCTGAAAAGATTTGAGATGGATACTTCCAAGACCATTGATACTCCCATTTCTACTGCTACTCCCCTGGACATGGACGAATCTAGTTCTTGATGGTAGGCTAGAAATACGAGTTTTTAGCTACTTTGCACCTATTATTTGCTACACTTTAATTGTGTTTGAGCTAAAATATTGATAATTTATACTCATTATGTGTTTTATGTTGTGTAGGTTGAGAATCCGAGCTAAGATGCATTTTTGGAGTTTAATTAGATAAATTAAACTTTGAAGTCTGAGTAAAAGTTCCAGAGTGAAGTCGAGATCGAGTTTGGCGGTCGAAGACCAAGTACAGATAGAAAAAAATGGAAGAAAAGTTACATAGGAAAATTTCAATAGGGCTGCCACGTCATGCAAGCTATTGTGGAGCACGATTTGGCTTTGGAATTGTGCAGCAAAGGCAAAGAAATCAATCTTTTAGAGTTTAGGCAACTAGCATGTTATGTGCTTGGCCATGCTATACGAGGTGGCTGCCTAACTTTCAGAAGCAAGACAAAATTCAAGGCAGCAAACGAAATGCTTTTCATGCGACGCACAGTGCGTCGCATTGTGCGACGCGACGGTATAAATTTGTGTCAGAAATTGACAAGGTTCAGAGACTAAGTTTTTGTGGTCTGTCCGGAAAAAGCACTAATGCTACGCACCCTGCTACGCACAATGCGACGCATGAAATACAATAACTTTGCAAGTTTTTCTATTTCGGCTAGGAAAGGGTGATTTCGTTTGGATCCGATCCTACTTGGTATAAATACATGGAAAAATAATATTTTCTGGACTTTTGACACATATAAGACCTATGGAGGCTAGAGAGAAAGTAGAGAAGTCAAAGCACAAGGAATTCATCATTCAATCCTCACTCAAGACAAGAGTTTGGATAGTTTAATGCTTTTCTTTATATTTGTGATGAATTACTCCATATCTATGGAGTAGTTCTCTTTAAGGATTGATGGAATTGGTGTTTTGATGATTTTTTGTGGATATTAAGTCTAGTTTTTATGTATTGAACTATTTTGGGTGATTTAATTATTGCATCTATATTCACATATTCATGTAATCACGAGAGGCATAACTTGTGATGTTTTTGCATTATTTTGTTGAATTCTTCTTAGTAATCGAAATAGGTTAGTTGAATTATTATTTAGACCTAGTTACGAGGATAATCGAAAGAGGTTCTCCTAAAGACCAGTCCACTATGAATTCGTGCATATCTTCACCGAGCATAAATTGGTTCATATTGTGAGGTTGAGACTTAATCGAGAGAGGAGTTTCTACTAAACGATTGAACTAATAATTAAGTGAATTCGAGAGACTCACTTGAACATTAGAAGTGAATTAACGAGAGTTAAATCCCACACAATTATCTTACACATATCCAATCAATCCCTATTTTCTCCCTTTGATATCTTCTTGCTTACTCTTGTTGTGATTATCATTAGCCAATAGTTTAGACTTTAGTAAATTTTAGTTTTAATTCACATAACTCTAAATTATTGATCATCTTGGATAGCAGTTAAAACTAGAAGCTACGAAAATACTGTTTAAATCCAATTCCTATGGAAACGTTATTTTCTATACTATATTTAACTAGCGAGCATAATTTTGTGTTGTGTTTTTAGCTCATCAGTTCTCCTGTCAATGAAACTATGTATAGGGGTATCATTGGATCTCTTCTATACTTGATGGCTAGCAGACCTGACACTGTCTTTAGTGTTGGATTGTTTGCTAGATTTCAATCAAGCCCAATAGAATCTCATTTGAACGCTGCCAAGATAATCCTAAGGTAGCTCAAGGGAACACAAGAGTTGGTCCTCTTCTATCCCTCAGGAGATAATTATGACCTAGTTGGATATGATGATACTGATTATGTTGGATATTTGGCGGATCGAAAGAGTACATGTGGAATGGCACATTTTTTGGGGTCATGCTTGATATCATGGGGTACAAAAAAACAAAACTATATGGCTCTTTCTACTGTTTAAGCTGAATATGTGGTTGTTGTCTCTTGTTGTGCTCAACTGCTATAGATCAAGCAACAACTAGAAGATTTTAGTGTATTCACAGATTGTGTGCCATTGTTGTGTGATAACACAATTGCTCTCAAAATGGTAAAGAACCCCGTGCAGCACAAGAGGATAAATCACATTGATGTGCGACATCACTTCTTGAGGGACAATGTTGAAAAGGGACTTATTTGTATGAAGTTCTGCAAAACGGAGGACCAGGTAGCAAATATCTTCACCAAAGCACTGGGAAGAGAATACTTTGAGAGAAATCATATGGAATTGGGGTTGATCAAGTTCAACTAAGGACCTGGTCCCTCGATGATTGGATGTGTAAAGAAGGAAAGGTACAATGCTATAAAGTATTTTATGGAGACATCTAACTCAACTCTATACTGTTACAGGTAGACACGGATGGCAAATTCAGAACAAAATAGTGACGAATGACATTACACATATCTAGAAGTTTTTGCTCACATTTTCAAAATACTGTCAAGGAACCTGGTTCCTATGACTCAGGTCAGTAGTTCCTTTCACACTTATATGTATTTTAAACTGCAAAGATGCCACATAATTATTTTATTCCCGCTTCTTCAAAATGTCTTTTAAGCCAAATGTTACAACCTTTCCAAATCAATCTGTTGGCCCATTTTCCCTTTCTCACACCCGTTTGTAACCGATGCCTTTTTATTTTATAAAGCTAAATTTTTGTCTCTTTCCTCACTTCAAACACAGAACACAAATTCTCCTCTCTATCAAACCCTCTTCTTATTGTCTTCTTGTTCCTAAAATCGACCATGTCTCAACAAGAAATCCCATCTCCCAAAATTTCTGAAGACAACACAGCCTCGTCCCCATCTAAAATGGTACCTTCATCTGGATATGAGCCAAACACTTCACCCACAAAAACCCTAATTTCTACAGAACCTAACCCCACTATCACTCCTCCCAAATCTTCTGGTCCTGGTCCCCAGCGAAGTCATAAAAACCAAACTCCCAAAACAAATTTCTTTCCCCTCTCTTTTTACTTCTACTGAGAAAGCCGACTCTACCCAAACAATATCCACTTCTCAATTTCTTCAAACAACAAAAGAAATTGTTGAAGGATATAATGGTGTCGAAGTGTTTAGTCAGCCTGCTGGGACTAAAGAAGTGAGCTTGGAGAAACAATTGGGTTCCGGTGCTGCTAAGGGACCACATGCATCTAAGACTTCTGAGGCTCCGAACACTGAGGGAAATATTATACATATATCTTTTGTATCAGGTAATCTTCCATCCTCTTCTACTGTTAAAGAGGTATTATGTACAGTGGTTGAGGAAAATATGAGTGCTATAGACAAAGAGAGATATACTCCTTTTGAAAAGGAGTCTGTTATTGTGGAGAGTTTGGTTGAGGAGTCTACGACTGGTGATGTTAGTGAAGAGACTCAGGGGGAATTACTACGTCACGGGAAAATACAGGGTGAGGGGGAAGTGATGTGTCAAAGGGAATGGGTGTCTGTCAGTACTACTGAGGAACCTATAGAGGGACCTCATCCCTCTGCCCAAGAGGAGTCTTCTGCTTCTACTTGGGATGAAACACCATGTTCTACAAGACCTCCCATGGACAGTGCTGACACACCCCCATTTGACCTCCTCATTACTGTTCCTTTAGATATTGTGTATCTAGAGATGAGGTCTGAGTGTGAGTGTAAGTCTATTGGGAGTGAGGAGGTAGCCTCTGATGATGAACCTGTGGTACATTTTTTGAATGCTAGGGGTGGTGGTAAAACTAAAAAGAATTATGTCCCCAAATTCCCCACTACTACACAACAGAGCAAGGTTGAGTTTGATAATGCTTTGAAGGAATGTAAAGAAAAGAAGAAGAAAAGGAGATTAGTGAAGTGCAGGCTAGATGATGAGGAAGATGTGCCACCGACAGATGTGGTGGATGTTTATGATGAGGAGCATGTATAGGACTCACCTCCTCTTGTTAGAAAAAATTCAAAGAAAAGTGATGCTACTAAGGGGAATAAATAGGCTTCTAAGAAAGAAATTGTGAGTGATGCTCCTGATGAAGTGGAGGAGGAAGAAGGAGTGGTCAAAGAGAAAGTGGAGAAGAAGAAGCCTTTGAGGAAGAGGCATAGTACTAGCGAGGAACCTGGTTCCTCCAAAAGGGCAAGGGTAGAGTTATCTGAGTTGGAAAGAAGGGCCAACCTTACAAAACAAAAGGCGTTGTGTGGTCATGTCTTTGACCTTGAGATCAGTGAATATCCAGGAATAAGACAGCTTATGGAAATTGTCGAATTCCAAAAGCTGTCTCATTCCTTTTTGAAATCCCAAGTCCAAAGGTGTATGAAGATGAAGTGAGAAGTTTCTATGCTGGACTGATTGTGGTAGATGGGGACACACTTTGTCTGAAGATTAATGGAAAAGACTTTGTCCTAAATAAGGAAACACTTGGAGAGATCCTTGAGGTGCCCACAGATAGGCTGAAACCAGTGGAGGGAATGTTTTCCCCTAATTTTAAGAAGTTGATCATCAAGAAGCATGTAGTTCTGTCGGGGGAAAAGGTGTATAAGAAACTCTTCAGTCAGAATATTAGCTGCTATTTGAGCTGGTGAACAAGGTACTACTGCCTAGAGCTGAGAGAAGATCCATTCCCTCCATTGTAGACATGGTTCTCCTAGAAGCACTGGCATTATTTTCCTCTATTAACCTTCCTGGCATCATAATTGAACACATGCTGAAGGTGGCAGACTTTAAGGATGGAAATAATAGTCTCCTTATGGGTTTCTTCTTACCAAGGTCTTTGAGAACTTTGAGATTCCATTGGGAAAAGCTTCTGTGGGGACTAGAAAGCAGATGTTCACCATGAGTACCCTAGAAGAATGTGAGTGTGTAGTGAAGAAGGGAGATGTGGGGAGAAACTCAACTATATCTCAACTGATTGATGCTCAAAAGTCAACCAATGAAGAGATCAAGCACCTTCAAGCTCAAAATGCTATTTTGCAGTCCAAGCTTACTCAGACCAGCAAGGAACCTGGTTCCAGCAGCTCCCAAGGGGAAGAGATTTCCAGGTTGAAGGCTGAGATTGCCGAGCTGATGAAACAGGTTGAGAACCTGAAGGCGTAGTTGATCACTGATCAAAGAGCTGCTAATTAAAGAGTGGATTGACTCCTCAAGGCCTTTGCTCCCTAATCTTTCCTATCTCCTATTCAGTGCCCCTGCCTTTGAACCCCTTTTCCAGCCATAGTCAACTCTTGCCCTCCTTTTGTTGTTGTTAACTAATGACTATGGCACTTTAGTTGTTACATTTGTAATATTTATGAGATTGGTACTGCTATTCCTATGTTTTTATCTTTAATTAATGGGCAATGACTATCTATGTTGTTCAATGTTAATATCTTGTGTTTTGTTTTTAGCCATGTTGTGTGGACACAAGTGGCATGAGTTAATGTTGTTGGACTTCTTTTTGCATGTGCTTAATATATCTTCTTTTCAATAATGCCAAAAGGGGGATGATAATTGAGGGGGGTAACAGGGTAACATGAATCTGGTTCTCAGGGGGAATATGAAGGGAATCTATTTCTCGAAGGGAATAACAATTTTGAGTTTGTCATCATCAAAAAGGGAGAAATTGATAAGGTACGTGATTATAGTTTTGATGATTTGTCAAACTTCATTGGGGAACTAGATAGGAACTCGATACAAGTTAGTTACTTTGCGCCTGTTGGATGTGCTAAGTTTTTTGATCAAACTCTCGAGAAACCAGAAAAGGGAACTTAAGCTCACAAACACACACGCAAGTATACGTGGTCGTATAAGTAATACATTGATAAGAAGAGTGTTAACTACCTACTAATTTCACCAAAATTATTATTCAGTTGATTCAATCAGAGTTTAATAGTGTGATTATAACTAAGAAATGAATGTAACAAGTAACTAATTAAACAAGCAGAAAATGGTTGTTGCGAATTTAGTAAAGATGAACATTCCAGGGTTGTGATCGATTCACCAATCCTATTGCGTTCTAATTAACTCTCCCTTTCATACAATTCGCTCATGGTTTCTAATTAATCGAGTAATTGATCATGTAGCATTCTCCCAAATTACTACTCACCTATTCAAAATAGATTATCGCCTATATTCCTATGAAATCAATCTATTAAGAACGCATTAAGATTACGATATTCAATTAAGCATGGTGACTAGGTATATTCCTATCCAAACCACATATCCGTCCCCACTCAGATTTAAGATCATGCTCTCTTTAATTTTTCTCTAATTTAGACATAGCTTTTCCAAGCATAACATAGATAGTAAATAGAACCTAACTATTGGCCAGATAATTAAGCAATTAATCACAGAATTGAAGAAACAACCATATATTATCCAACTATAATCAAGGTAAAGTCAACTTTGAACATTAATATTCATGGATAAATCACAACCCCAGAACATATAGGTTTTAGCCACTCATGCTAAAGTTAAACAATTACACAAGTAATTGAATAGTTGAAAATACTAAGAAAGATGAAGAAAAATTGAGAATCTTTGCTCCTGAGTGTTCCGTGTATGTGTTTTTCTCTCAAAGTGGCATCTCGCTCTCCAAAATAGGTTTAGACTTTGTTTTATACGAGTTGGGAGTGTGTAGGGCCATCAAAACCTCGTGCTGAGCAAAATAGAAAAATTCCTGTTACCCAGCGCCCAGTGTACCGCATCGCGCTAGCCCTGACCAAACATTTCCGAGTCTGATTCTTGCACCCCAAGCAGTGCGGCGCGCTGGAATGGGTGCTACACTGGAGGCGTTTTTCGTTTTGTTCCCTTTTTGCTTCAAATCATGCACTTTCGTACCACATTGCCTCCGGGTGACTCCTACACATAAACATACCACGAATTAGCACAATTTATTATATTACACATCTGAGATCCATGAAACATGAGTAAAATACGAGGTAATATGCATATAAATATACATACTTTAAGCCGAATAGCAACACCCCACACTTAAACTCTTGCTCGCCCTCGAGAAATGGAACGATCACTACACCCCAACAACTTACACATCAACTATGGAGGAACTATTCAATTTTTAATCATACACTCTACAGTTGACTATGATCGATACCGGCAATCAAGCATGAGCATACGAAATTCACATTCTTCTCATTTTAAACACGCCCAAGTATAAGCAATTCAATTCAACCAACCTGCCCATAACCACCCTACCTCAAGAGTCTACTTGTTACCATTAAGCACCCTCAATTTGCGCGCTCACCCAAAAAGAGAAATTAACAATATCACCAATCTGTCATGAAACCATGTGCCCTAACCAACAAACAAGAGAGAGTAAATATAGAAATAGTCCATACATTCAAATATAACTTTGAACATAAATTAAGGACATCACACAATTGAAAAAAACTTACTCACTCTCACAAAGAAGTTCATGTGCATCATATGATTGTACCATAAGCTACCCAAGTATAGGATCAATTAGGTCTTTTTAGGTTGTAATGTAGGTTAAGGGATGGGTAGGATACATTTAGTAATAATGACTAACCCTCCTAAGCACCTTAATAAACTACACTCACAAGTCGAGCACATATTCTTCTCAACCAATTCACTTGCCACAACTCATATGCAACATAGCCTTTTTTCAATTAAGCACTCATACATCCCCACTAGCACAGATTAGTAAGATTAGGATGTGTGTTCCTTTTTCTTTTTGAATATCCACATTATTTGTATTTTTTTCTTGCCCTTTTCTTTTATTCTTTTTTTTAATTTTAATTTTCTACACACACTCTTGTCATTAAGGTTCATCGGCTAGTAGCCTTTTTATAACTTTAGTGCATCTTGTGGGTCCTTCCCTGTGTCACACCCCAACCTAGGTGAGGCATGGCTGGAACCCGGTGTCGCACTGGCCCGAGCAAACCACTCTGTAACTCATGATCGTTCGACAATTACTAGAACATACATAGGCTGACTTGGCTGAACTCATTCTTTCTATAACTACACAACTCATAATGTATAACTGTAAGGGGGAAAATGATATATCAGCGAACCATCGTACTCAAAACATGAATACACACCGGTCGTCAAGGCCTCTGACATACTGTACATAATGAACTTTTGTCTACAATGCCTCTAAGAGTATTTGACATCGAAACATTGCCGGTACAGGGCTCCGACCTACCCAAAATTATATATACATAAGACAGTCTAATAACCTTTAGACTCGGCTGTACTCTAGATAAAATGGAGCTTCGCCAATCCTTAGCAGGATATCAACTCCGTCTATGATAAGAGCCCGCGAAACTGGATACCTAAACCTGCAGGCATGAATGCAGTGCCCCAACGATGGGACATTAGTATAAATCAATGTACTAAGTATGTAAGACAGATAACCTATGAATAACTAAATTCATACTGAACTGACATATATATATATATATATATATATATATATATATATATATATATCATTCATGCATACATCATTCAATCATCAATAGATAAACTCATATTCTTAAACATACAAGCTCGTGAGTAACTCGTTACAATAACCAATCATTATTCTTTAGCCACTTTCTACATCATCCGTCGTATTCTATATTATTTAGCCGCGAAGAATGTTGTAACTAATTTGAACTCGCACTTCTATCCTTATTTCACATTACCACTCATTTTTGGGGATTACATGATTTTGTCTACTTATAGATATATATCCATTCATCAATATGTAACAAGAGTTGTGGAATTTATGCTCTATCAACTTATATTCTTATTTCTAAGCTTATCATAATCTGTGGTTTACGACTCCTTAGGTACCATTTATCGTATCTTAATATCACCCTCATATATAATCAACCTTACTTAACTTGAGAGAAACGTAACTACCTTCATGGGTCTATCAGTTTTGTGAACACAAACATGTAAGTATTGGAAGTCATGGAATTCTTTAGGTCAAATCATTCTTATCTTTTTCTTTAGGTCAAATCATTCTTATCTTTCTGCAAACTATACATTATGCTACATTGTTGAACTATTCGTGTATAACTATCCCTCATTATACGGATACTATATTACTTCTGATTCGTCAGACCATTCGTACGTAATATTTAATTAACATCTAGACGTCTTGTTACATATAAAAGACAAGGACCTTTTGGGAGGCTCTATTTAATCCTTAAGAATACATGAAACAGCGATCAACACAATCCATTTCAACATTCGTATGACTATACTCGTGAACGGACTTTTATCGTCGGTATAGCATGTATACAAAGTCTTGTCCCCAGGAATTCCTTATAAGGGCAGCATAACTTACGGAATCATGTCAAAGAAAAAAATGGAAGACCTTAGATACCTCAAAATATCACAAATCCTTAAGCTAACTTAACCTGCAGCTCCTGTGTCTACAAGCAATGAACAATACTTTCGTCACAATATGAATGCCATAACTTATCGCATTTGAACGACACACTTTATTCTACGATAAAACGGACAGCACCTCCCATGTTTATATGACTTATAACAAGTTACAACAACCAAAAACAGCTCAAACAATTTCAAAAATACTCATAATAAGCCTTTCAAAACAGTTTAACAATACCAACGAGCGGCAAGCTCGGTTTGTGACTAAACAACTATAGTTTTAAAACCCTTCTTCCTTCCAGAATTTATCAACAATATTAACCGCCATATATTCAATTATCTCTTCTAATTTTCAGCCACAATACAACTTTAAAATGACCCCATAACAGTTCCACAAATTCAGCAACTCAAAACTTATTTTTCAGATTACTAAAACACGTTTTCGATTTGTCTTTTCTTTCAGATCAAGTAACACAACCAAAGATACATAATTAAGCCTATTCTCATATAAAGCAGCCATGAATTCAACTTAAAATTAAGTTCGTAACCAGCCAAAAAATGACGCCACAACAAACAACATACTACTCTTTTAAAACTTGCAAGTTCTAATCTTTACGATAGAGCTACAACTCGCAGATGCTTAGATGAAGTAAAGAGAAGCATAAACTTACCTTGGAATAAGTAGAACTTTCTAAACCTAGTCCCTCTTCATCAAAAACCAGTCCCCCAACGCAGCTACAAGAAGGAGAAAGGGAAATTAGCAAGCTGTCCGAATTTTTCGGCAGTAGAATCAGCCGAAATCACCTAGGGTTTGTGTGGGATTTTTGGGGGAGGAGTTGCAGGATTTCAATCTTATATTCTTCGTCTTAAATATGAGGGAATGTTATTTAATTCATCCCTTAAAAGTCCCTTGGCTGCTCCTTTTTGGGGATTTATTAGGTCCCTTCATTTATGCAAGTAGGTGATACACCTACTTGTCACCTATACAGTATGCGCAGTCTCACAAAAATATAAATATCTCTCTACTCCTATGTTGTATTGACAAACGGTTTAATGTGTTATAAACTAGACTCATAGATATTCAATTTGGTAGGTGGATCATCCCGTAATTCCAAGTATGGTGGGAGAAAAGATCAGCTATATTTGACCTAAGTTTCAACACATTTATGAATGTAACTTATTATGACCGTTGCCAACTTTTGTTCCACAACTCGCTTGACTACAAAACATAATACACGAATATCATACGACTAAAATAAATCATAATATAACCTCCTTATCATGTGAAGAACCTTAGTCTCACCCTAAAAGTATATGTTATAACATTCCCAACTTGTCAACTTTCGACAAAACTTATTTTCTTCAATTCATTTAACTTTTAAACCTTCCACATTTCTTGGTACTTATTATGCATGATCTTAAATATTTGTACCTCCAAGGTAACATGACTAACTTACTTTATGTACTTCCAAAGATGATCTCATTTTTGAGCTTATATCAATTGACTTACGACATATTTTTATATATGAAAACATGGGGTGTAACACCCTATTTCCACTTAAAAGCTACTTTCCTATTTCTCACCTTACTCCTTTTAGCGACTAAGTGACTTTGGAGGTAAAGGTTCAAAAATCTTAAGTTAAGAAAAAAATTAGGGATACGACTTGTAATGTGGGTGTCAAGAAAAAGGTCTACAGGCTCAAAGGGGCTAACAACGGAAAATTTTTATTTGTATGTGACAAGCACATCTATGATCGAGCAAAGAACTGTCTACGTCATCTCCTAGGCTAGCACAACTTAATGATGTCTCTTCGATTAATACACATGGCAAGTTCTAGAATACACAGGATAGCACATATTATCACCAATCCTCACTCACACATTGCACATGACTCAATCAAGACAATTTTGTTCAACTCTCAATGAAGCAAGCACATATAATTGAGGAATTTAAGAAATATTGCACTAGGTGACATACAAGTCAAACAACTAATAAATGGCATCACAAAGTAGGTTATTTATTTCACTTAGGCATCAAAATTCAAATCAAATATACAGAAAGACAGAGCGCATGCCATAGTCTAATGTGCCAACACCAAACATGTCAACAGGTATTTAGAGCAACTCATTTTTCTTCCTATTCTACTCCTAAAAATAATTAAACCAAAATACCCGGTTCAAGATACACCCTTGGAATAAAATTGGTGCCCAAAGAAAACCAAAGGAATTACTACCTAAGTATCCTAATAAAAGTAAAAGAAAATTTTTTGGTTTTTTTAATCGGACCTTAATCCCTCAAGAAAGCTGTCCAAGAGATCCATCGTCTGGAAAAGTCTGAGCTTTTTCTAATTTTTTTTTGATTTTCTATATTTCCGTTCTTTTTTAATTTTCTACTACTTTAAACTAAACTACTACTAACTACGGGTTCTAAAAAAACTAATGAAAAAGAATTTTGTTTTTTTACAATTACACTCAGAAACTAGTTCCCCCACCCCACACTAATGTTATGCATAGTCCTCGATGCATTTAAGAATTAAAAATAAAGGTAAAGTGGAGAGAAACTCCCTGCTACTCAGACCCATACGGGTCATACTCTGAACCATCATCCTCAGAACACCCACTAACCAAAGCTTCGGGCTCATCATCATCTGCTCCAAGGGGTACCAAAGTCATTGGCCTTGTGACCTCAGCATATACGTCATCGTCATCATCCGATCCCTTGTTGGTGTTTTCATATTCCGATGGGTGAATGGGGATTCCATGTGCAATCCCCAACATTTCCTCTGAAGCACTGGATAGATCATGGCACATCTGCATCCGCTCCTCATTAGTCACTCCCATCTGACTCATCATCAAGATCATTTAATTATAGAGATACCTATTGAGATTTTCCTCTCGCTCCTTTCGAGCAGTCGGGCTCAGATTGGCAGTAGAATCCATCAAGGAAGTAATATCCATCAGTCCCCTCGAAGCCTCTACCACATCACCATATCCAGGGTACTCAGGTACCTCTCGAGATAGCATATACTATGTCATCAGGTTACCAAAGAAAAACCTTTTTATCTTCCGCCCAAACTGTGTGCGGGCCATCTCCCCCAACATAATCTCACCAATATTGACCGGTTTTCCAGTCATCAAAAAGAAGATCAAGCACACCCTAGCTCGAGTGCACCCGGTGTTGTGCTTACACAAAGTTCTGCCACACCTTGGAAGTTCTGTTGAAGTCAATTCGGAGCAACACATTGTGGGTATCATTCTTTGTCCTCGTCCACTTAGAATTAGAATCCACGCCACATAGAGTGTGACGAATAGCTTTGTAGCTCGGGCACCTCACAAGCGTTTGCAACCTCCTCGGGTTTGGACAGTCAAATCCTAAGAATTTGCACAATGACTCCCTATTTAATGGAATTTCCTTCCCTCTGACCCACGACATGAATTTGTGCCCATTCCAGTTCGCATACAACTCTTTTACCATGCTCAGGTTCGCATGTCCAGGGCACTCAATAAACTTATCCATCTTCAAACTCTTCAACCGGGCTAGCACATCAGGGAAATTTTGTTCCAAAATCATCACATTGATCCCCATCTCAGATACATACCGCCCAAATGACTCAAAGTTGAGATACCACTAGATAGCATCCTCACGAACCAAATCTAATGTAGGTCGTGGTCCCAAAGATTCCCTTCTTGATCCTTTATCAACTTGCTTCCCTTTGGCTTGCCGAGATGACCCCTCGCCTTGCTTTTGCTCTTTAGGGGGGGGGGACAGTTGTAGAGGACTTCCCCGCTCTTTTTCCTTTGCTAGCACCGTCACGGACCATTTCAACCTACAAAATAATCAACTTGAATGTGAAAATAAATCAAGAAATCCGCCTAAGGTTATGGTGGAGTCTAAGATGACCCCACACTTAGAACCGAAGGCTCTACGCAATATACTCACTATAGTCATCTAACAAGTGCACAAGTGTTGCACCACAAGGCAATGGGTACTCAAGACTTCCCCATGCCGATCAATTATATTCCAAATGTGATCCCATAAAAAGCAAGCAGTCGGCTATGGCCATGAAACTTAGTATTATGGCAAACAAGAGACATATAACCCCCAATCACTACAACTAATACAATACATTAACTAATTCAAACAAAAGGATACAACATACATGCTACATGCTACAAAGTGTGGGTAGTGTGGTTATGGCATGATGATCATTGAAAACAAGTTTCGGGCAATGCAAAACCACCCTAAACACCCCACACTTTGCCCAAAATCACATACAAAACACCCGGCTACTCAGACATCACCGGTGTGCAATTTATTCATTCAAGCATTTTATCGAATACGTGGTGGGCATCAAGTGTGTGCCACTTAATTCAACAATGGTGGAACATGTTTACCCTCCCAAATTTAAACGAAGTAGAGGGAATTATAGTTTACTATTCCGTATATCACATTCACAATCAAATATCTCCCACCAATTTTTGATTATTCACACATCACTACCACTCATCTAATACTCAAGTTCCAACAAAGAACTAGGGGGAAGTGGGGAATTAACCACTATAAAGGAAAACAAAGAAGAAGATTAGAGGGGAAGAGACATACCTGGTGAGATGAGAGCAAGAGAGAAAAAAATGAAGACTTGGGGGGGAGGGGGATGAGCAAAAATGAGCGGGGGGAGAGATGGGAGAGTAGCAGATGAGAGAGTAATTGAGGGTTAGGGTTAATTGTTGTTTTAATTTGAATTGGGATGGGGTTGGGTAATAGGAGATGAATTAGGAGGAGAGTAAAAATGGGTAATTGGGTCGGGTTTTATGGGTAATGGGTTATTTTAAATAATAATACGAAAATAAAATATATAAAAAAATTAAAAAGACTTACCTGGCGCCAGGCTAGCGTGACACGCTACCTGTGCGCTGGGATGAAAATGGCCCATATTATTTTGCGTGCCAAGAAGCGCGACGCACTGGCCTGGACGCTACTTTTTAATTTTTTTTCAATACCCGATCCCCCCGAGCATTTTGTACATCCATTATACACATTTCACACCATTCATACCTACAAATTCTATGACTACAAATAAAAACAAAAACTCAAGTTTACTCTAACTAAAAAGGGAAAAACTAAGCTACGAAAGTAATAAAAATTTGGGTTGCCTCCCAACAAGCACCTGATTTAACGCCGCAGCATGACGCAGAGTCTCGCATACTCATCAACAAGTATTACTTTAGACTTCTAGTGATTAACGACACCTCCCCAATAGTATTTGACTACTTGCCCATTCACTAAATATTGTCTTTCACTATTTAGAGCACGCAGCTCTATTGCACCATGTGGGGTGACTCTCACCACCTTAAATGGACTTGACCACCTCGATTTTAACTTCCTAGGAAATAGCTTAAGCTTGGAATTGAACAATAGAACATTTTGGACTGGTTCAAAGTGACGCGGCTTAATATGCCTGTCATGCCATCTTTTGGTTTTCTCCTTGTAAAGCTTAGCATTTTCATAGGAGTGCAGCCTGAACTCATCTAACTCATTCAACTACAAGAGCCTCTTCTCGCTCGCGGCTTACAAGTCCATATTCAACTACTTGACTGCCCAATATGCCTTATGTTCAAGTTCAACCGATAAGCGACATGGCTTCCCATATACAAGCTTGTACGGAGACGCCACAATTGGTGTTTTATATGCAGTTTTATATGCCCGCAAGGCATCATCTAACTTTACATCCCAATCTTTACTGTTCACACTTATTGTTTTTTCTAGGTTTTTCTTTATCTCTTTGTTGGACACTTGAGCTTGTCCACTTATTTGTGGATAATATGTTCTGGCAACTTTGTGGCGGACCCCATATTTGGCTAGAAGGTTATTCAACAATCGATTGCAAGAATGTGTTCCTTCATCACTAATCAAGGCACGCGGAGTTCCAAACATCGAGAATATGTTCTTTTTCATAAAAGTGTCCACCACCTTATCATCATTGGTCGGCAATGCAACAGCCTCCACCCATTTGGAAACGTAGTCCACCGCTAGCAAAATACACTTGTTTCCTATAAATAATGGGAATGGTCCCATGAAGTCTATGCCCCACACATCGAAAATCTCCACCTCCAGGATATTATTCAAGAGCATCTCATGCCTTCTCGTGATTGTTCCTGTTCTCTGACACTGGTCAAACTTTTTAACAAATGCATTAGCATCCTTAAACAATGTTGGCCAATAGACTGCAAGACCTTTGCATCTGTCCTATCGCCTCCATGATCGACCCCATAAGGTGAGGCATGCAGTCATACAATACTAGTTCCACCTCTTTTTTCGGAATGCATCTCCTCATCAATTGATCAGTACACTGCTGGTACAAGAATAGCTTATCCTAGTAGTAAAGGTTTATATCATGCAAAAAACCTCTTCCTAGCCTTAGATCGAATTTTTGGAGGAAGAATTGCACTCACAAGATAGTTCACGTAGTCCGCGTACCATGGGGCGGGGTCATGGGTGATGGCAAAAAGTTGCTCATCAGGAAATGTCTCCTTAATTTGTCCACCTCCCTCCACGTGCTCATGATTTTCCAACCGTGACAAGTGGTCATCTACTTGGTTTTGCCCTTCCGATCTCGTATTTCAACATCAAATGTCTATAACAACATCAATCTAGCTTTGGATTCTTTTTTCAAAAATAGATACCCGATTGCTGCATGATCAGTGTGGACTATGACTTTCGTTCCCACCAAGTAAGCCCGAAATTTCTCAAAGGCCCACACAACTGCCAACAACTCCTTCTCAATGGTGATGTAATTCAACTGTGCATCATCAAGATTCTTACTCGCATAGTATATGGAGTAAAACATCATGTCCTTTCTTTGGCCTGACACTGCCCCTATAGCATGGTCACTTGCATCACACATAAGTTCAAATAGCAAGGACCAATCAGGTGCCACAATAATGGGGGTAGTCACTAACTTCTCCTTGAGCTCCTCGAACACCTTCAAACATGCTTCATCAAATTTGAGAGTCACATCCTTTTTGACCAACATGCACAATGGAGTAGCAATTTTAGAAAAATTCTTAATAAAGCGTTTATAAAAACTTGTGTGTCCCAAGAAACTCTGGACACCCTTCACAGAGATGGGTGGAGGTAATTTTGCAACCGCCTCCACCTTTGTCTTATCAACTTCAATGCCTATCTTCGATACTCTATGACCCAAAATGATGCCCTTTGCACAATAAAATGGCACTTTTCCTAATTTAGCATCAAATTCGTTTCTTCACACCGTGCCAACACCTTGGCCAAATTCTTCAAGCAATCATCATAAGAAGATCCAAAGACTGAAAAGTTATCCATGAAAACTTCTACAAATATTTCCACTATATCAGTGAAAATGGCCATCATGCACCTTTGGAAAGTGGTCGGTGAGTTACAAAGACCGAATGGCATTCGCTTGAAAGAAAAAGTATCATAAGGGTACGTGAAAGTCATTTTTATCCTGATCCTATGGGAATATGACAATTTGGTTGTACCCTGAATAACCATCAAGGAAGCAATAATACTCATGCCCCGCCAACCTATCCAACGTTTGGTCAATGAATGGAAGTGGGAAGTGGTGCTTGCGAGTTACTTTGTTGAGTCTTCTATAGTCAATGAAAGCTCTCCACCCCGTCATGGTGCGAGTAGGAATTGGCTTATTTTTCTCGGTTTCCACCACAATCATCCCGCCCTTTTTAGGCACACATTGCACTGGGCTTACTGAATTGTTGTCAGAGATAGGGAAGATGATACTTGCATCAAGCCACTTAATCACTTCCTTTTTCACGACCTCCTTCATAATAGGATTCAACCTCCTTTGTTGCTCAACATTGGGCGGTGTCCGTCTTTTAAAAAAAATTTGTGCATGCAGAATGATGGAGTGATTCCCTTAATATCAGTAATTGTCCTCCCAATGGCTCTTTTGTGCTCACGAAGCACCCTTAGCAGCTTTTCTTCTTGCAAATTGGTCAAGATGGATAAAATAATCACTAGCAATGTTTCAGAACTCCCCAAGTAGGTATAGCGCAAGTGTGCCGGTAGAGGCTTGAGCTCCAATTTCGGAGCATATTCGATAGGTGATTTCGGAAGGGTCAGAGTAACTGGTCTATCCAACTCCTCAAATCTCCCAAGCCCATGGACATACTTGTAAAACATGTTAAGTACTTTCTCAATTTCTTCCACCAACTCATCTTCAATTTATTCTTCATCCCCCAACAAAGCTCGTTCAAGGGGGTCCGTTGGGCTCATATAAGGCACCAATGAAGTCTCATCACTTTCCACCACAAAAATCATAGATAACTTTTCATAGTAGAATGGCAATTTAAGTGCTTTATAGATGTTGAATACATCCACTCGATCACTCACTCTCATTGTTATCTTGCCTTTACATCCATCAATAATAGCCCGGCCCGTGGCTCAGAATGGACGCCCCAAAATAAATGAAATTTCCTGATCAGGCTCATAGTCCAAGATAATGAAATCAGCAGGGACTATGAAAGAACCCATTTGGACTAACACATCTTCAATCACTCCTTCTGGATTAGCAAGGGAGCGATCAGCGAACTATAAAATCACAGTAGTTCGGCGTGGCTCACCCAACCCCAACTTCCTGAAAATAGATAGTGACATCAAATTGATTCTCACTCCAAGATCACACAAAGCTCGCCCGACTGCGTGCTTACCAATCGAGATCTGGATAGTGAAGCTACCTGGATCCTTCAATTTCTAAGGTAACTTGCTTTGAATTTTTTAGCTACATTTTTCAGTGAGTGCCACAGTCTCCAACTCGGCTAACCCCCTCTTATTTGCCACTATGTCCTTGATATATTTTTCATATTTGGGCACTTCCTACAAGATGTCTACCGGCGGAATATTAATTTGCACATGCTTCAAAATATCAAGAAACTTGTTGTAAGCAGCATTATCCTTTACTTTTTGCAATATTTGAGGGAACAAAGGTGGTGGCCTCGCAACTATTGGTTGTGGTTGCTTTGCCACCGCCTATTCAATTAGTTTCTCTGACTCCTTTGTATTTTCTGATTCCGCTTCTATGGTGGCCTGTTTTTCACTAAAAGTCATTTGCTTTCTCTTTTCGATGGGGCTTCTTCTAACTGTCTCTCATTTTTCAATGACACAACATTAATAGATGTCTTAGGATTAGCCTCAGTGTTGCTTGGAAGATCCCCAGCTGGTTGAGTATTTTGGGCACTGGCAAGTTGCCCCATTTGTCGCTCTAAATTTCTAATAGTTGCTGATTGGGCATGCTGGTCAGCCATCAATTTCTTTAGCATCTCCTCAATGTGACTCATTGAGTTCGTGGATTGTTCAGCCTGTGGTGGTCGATATTGATGTTGAGGAGCTTATGGATTATACTGATTCTGAGCACCTTGATTTTCACCCCAAGAAAAGTTTTGGTGGTTCCTCCAGTTAGGATTATAAGTGTTCCCATACTAACTTATTTGGCCCTTATTTGCATTACCCACAAAACATACAGACTCTGGATTTGCTAGGGGCATAAATCGCTCGTGTGACCCTCTCCACTTATTCACAAAATATTTGAACCTGTCGCATTGGCTGAGCTTGCTGCTTATTAATAACCAAGGTTATTTTATTGACTGTTGGCCAATGTGGAAACATGCACTGATAATGTAGAAATATCGTCTAACTCGAGGACCCCTGTAGATTTTTGAACTATGTGTCTACCCATCTCCCCTTGCCAGTCAGGATTATTTTTGGATAATTTGTTCAATAATGCATAAATCCCATCAAAGCTTTTTGCCAACAGTTGACCTCCCGTTACAGCGTCTACCATAATTTTTGTCTCTAGATGTAGCCCTTCAATGAAGGTATGAGCCAACACTTCATTAGTCTAGTTATAATGAGGACAATATCTAAGTAGCCCTTTGAACCTCTCCCAACCTGAATATAAAGACTCGTCTGACTTCTGTTTAAAGGCGACTATCTCACTTCTGATCTTTGCAATTTTTCCTGAGGGGAAGAACCGTGCCAAAGTGTTTCTAGCCAGATCATTCCATGATGTAATAGAGTTAGTTGATTCTGCCTTCAACCACCTCTTTGCTTCACCCAACAGAGAGAACGGGAACAGTGTGAGCCTCACATAGTCTGGAGTGACTCCGTTAGTGATATAAGTATCACTAATCTCCAAGAAGTTCAGAATGTTTTGTTATTGATCCTTATGTGGAAGACCCATAAATTACCCATTTGCATGTAGCAGTTGGTCATGCTCTGTTTCAGCTCAAAGTGCCCAGTGATTCTAGGCTTCACAATATTGGAGGTGACATTAGCAATGCTAGGCATAGCCACCTCCTGAACCGCCATATTTTGCTGGTCTGCCATGTTCACGGGTAATTGAACAAATGCTTGAAGATTATCTGTGTCCATTGCTTCTCTCAATCTCCTGTAAAATGTTCTCTCAGGTTCTGGGTTAAAGCATTAAAGTGTATCTTGGCTCCTGACCCTTTGCATTCAAACAAAGTTCATAAGAGTAGAGCAACCAATAAGAAATGTTAGACTTGACGAAATAGACAACAAAAGTAAAAGCTAGTAAAGTAGTCAATATTCATGTCCCCGACAACAGCGTCAAAAACTTGTTGCTCCCAAACGCACATGCAAGTATACATGGTCATACAAGTAATATAATGATAAGAAGAGTGTCGAACCCATAGAGACTTGTGTTAACTACCTACTAATTTTACCAAAATTGTTGTTCAGTCGAGTCAATCAGAGTTTAATAGTGTGATTATAACTAAGCAATGAATGTAACAAGTAACTAATTAATCAAGAAAAAATGATTGTTGAGAATTTAGTAGAGATGAACATTCCACAGTTGTGATCGATTCACCAATCCTATTGCGTTCTAATTAACTCTCCTTTTCATACAATTCGCTCATGGTTGCTAATTAATCGAGTAATTGCTCTCGTAGCATTCTTCCGAATTACTCGCCTATTCAAAATAGATTAACGCCTATATTCCTATTGAATCAATTTATTAAAAACATATTAAGATCACGATATTCAATTAAGCATGGTGACTAGGTATATTCCTATCCTAACCACAAATCCTCCCCCCCCCCTTTCCCCCTCCCCCTCCTCCCACTCAGAGTTAAGATCATGATCTCTTCAATTCTTCTCTAATTTAGACGTAGCTTTCCCAAGCATAGTATAGATAGTAAATAGAATCTAACTATTGGCCAGATAATTATGCAATTAATTTCAGAATTAAAGAAACAACCATATATTAGCAAACTATAATCAAGGTAAAGTCAATTCTTCTCTAATTTAGACGTAACTTTCCCAAGCATAGTATAGATAGTAAATAGAATCTAACTATTGGCCAGATAATTATGTAATTAATTTCAGAATTAAAGAAACAACTATATATTAGCAAACTATAATCAAGGTAAAGTCAACTTCGAACAACAATATTCATGGCTAAATCACAACCTTAGAACTTATGGATTTTAGTCACTCATGATAAAGCTAAACAATTTTACAAGTGTTTGAATAGTTGAAAATACTAAGAAAGATGAAGAAAAACTGAGAATCCTTGCTCCCGAGTATTCCGTGTGTGTGTTTTTCTCTCAAAGTGGAGTCTCTCCCATCCAAAATAGGTTTAGACTTCTTTTATACGAGTTGGGAGTGTGTCGGGCGGTCAAAACCTTGTCCCGAGCAAAACCCAGCATCCAGGGTACCGCGTCACGTTAACCCTGGCCAAAAAATTTTGAGTCTGCCTCTTGCGGCCCAAGCAGCACGACGCGCTGGCCTGGGCGCTACACTGGAAGCGTTTTTTGTTTTGTTCCCTTTTGCTTCAAATCGTGCACTTTCGTCCCACATTGCCTCCGGGTGACTCCTACACATAAAAATATTGCGAATTAGTACAATTTATTATATTACACATCCGAAATATAAGAAACATGAGTAAAATACAAGGCAATATGCATATAAATATATATACTTTAAGTTGAATATCAGGAACAGATAAGGGAACAGATAGGATTGGTTCCCTCAACTGTCGTACAATCAACTCGACAACTATAAAAGTTATTTCACTATACCGACTGGCAGCAGTGCAGTGGCACAGCCGCTGCTGTTATAGGCCGCCTAACCAAAAGCTGAAATGTCTCTATCCCTTCACACATGATCTCTCGTATATAAACAATATTATACAAGGTTTGACCTACACTTGAGAATCTGAAAAATACTATCATTCAAGTGCTAGCCGCCATTGTTTCCTCTAGGTGCACTCAAGAACAAAGCTGCTACAAACCAAGGACGAGATCCCAACACAGAAGATGTCTTGAGTCCTTAAGTTTGTTGTGTCTTTGTCTTTTGTTCTTTACTTGTATCGTACACAGCTTTTAAGAAGTATTTCGTAGGACAACGTTTAACCATTATTGTTATAGTTGTTTGACTAGAGTTAGTCAAGAGTGTTACTTTGTAATAGAGTTATTGCAAAGGGCTTACAATAAAGTTATTGTAGGGTGGGGGATTAAGAGTTTAATTCCTAGATTGCAATAGGTTGTAATCTCATGTTTGCTCAGTTTAGTGGGGTTGAAATTCTACTAGGGTTAGGTCGTGGTTTTTAATCCCTTGAGCAGGGAGTTTTCCACGTAAATATCGTGTGTTCTTCATTTACTGCTTGTTTACTGTGGGAACTAGTAGAGAACCTGGTTCTCTATATTGTTTGGTGGATCTTTCTATCACCATGAGAAAAATCATTGATAAATTATACTAAACATCAATTAACAAACTCAGTAACCAAAAAACATATTTACGAACATTTATTTTCTTAAATTTGGGAAGAGTAATCTATACAATTTTCTTTAAAAAAAAAAGGTATACATCATGCTGGTGTAATTAAATCCTGAGACATCTTTGTCCAATATTATAGTCGATATATTTCGAATTATTATCAAATCATTAAAAGCTCTCCATCCCCTATAGTGATCTCAAGAAAAATTAGCCTTCACTATTCTGATATTTTCTTTGAATCTCTTACGGGTGAAAATCTCCTAACACTTAAGACCAATGACGGCGGTGGAATTCGTAGGGAAGAAGGTATAGAGTACTGGTTTCTGATATTAATACCAATGAGAACGAAAATAATCTAAGAATTACCACCCAAAAAAAGTAAGTAATCAAAGAACATTGCTTATAGATGTTGTTTTTCCTGTTTTGGTGGCTAAATTGCTTGTAGAGGCTAGAAGCCTGGCATCGCCTCAAACTGCTTAAGTTGTTCTCTTGTAAAAATTTATTCGCGATTCATGTTTATATTAGATTAATAAATGCAAGACATATATTTTTCATATACATTTTTTTCGCTTGACCCGTTTTAAATGATATTTATTCTCTCTTTAAGTTAAAATTAAAAAAAAATTGATTTAATGTCCAGATACAAGTATGTATTATGTTGTCGTCCTACCTCCATTTTATTAGTACATCTTTTAGAATCTCAGAGACTACTAAGGATACCTGCAAGAGCTATTTAAGGCTTTCATTTGAGAATTGTTCAGAACTTGAATGTTTGACCTGTCTTCAAATAATAATTTTGATAGAATGATAAAGACTTTGCATTTATAATTCCAAGCTATTTTACGTAAGAACGAGTATTTTGAAGTAAAAATGTATAGGCATCGAGATTTCTTGGAACGTTCCTTAGAAGAATGTAACCGCACTGAAAAGTGAAAAACAATCAAATGATCGCATAATAACAAAGGGAACTAAAAATAAGGTAATTAATCATTAGTGCACTAGGTTCGATGCTTAATATTGATATTTATACAGTATTCTGAAGTTAGTGGGGCTAATAATTATTAAAATTTATACCAGAAGAGCTGGAACATGAGGATAATTACGATTTAATCGGACACTGTTTGATGGGATGATATTCTTTCATCCTTATGATTTGTCCATTTTGAGATATTCTTTACAACAGTAACATAGATAAACAAAGGGAAGCAATAGATAATGTTTTATATTCAGTAACATAGATAATGTTTAGCAATATCATTTGTCAATTCCTCCTAGTTATCATGACTGTACAACATAAGATAACAAAATAAAATGAAATAATGAAATGTAATGATTTCCAAGACAATAATGCTAGGAGGTCCACTTAATAAGTTCCAGGTTAGGATTTTGATTTACGTTACTCATTAAATATCGTTATAACATTGTCCTCATCCATTCACCATAATATTGTGACCACAGGAAGAGATATACATTTGATAATGACTCAATCTAAGGAGATCTTGAGATCCTCTATTTCCTTTCCAAGTTTATTAATCTTTTATTTTCCTTTCATCCCTTATTGGTACTAAGTTAACATCATCTAAATTTTTCATATCTTGTGGAGAGAAGCTTGCAAGTCCTTTCGCACGTTTTGATTCGTAGTAAAATGTGGTTTAAGGTAAAATGACTCAAAGTTACTATTTATGCATCATGAGATAATTGGAAAAACAAGGTGTTTACCTGTAAAATGGTACAATTAGATTTATATGTGGTTTGTAGACAAGTGAATCAATTTGATTCCAAAATAATAAATTAATTAAACAAAAATATAAGACTTAGCGTTGAAATCGAAATAAGATAGCAGAAATCTTGATTCCGGGAGCAAAGCTTCCGGAGGCAGTAGTAACAATATTAGTAAGTAAGAAGATAAAATATTATTGAGCTTTGATCAAAGTATAATATCAGCTTGTCAGAAAATTTGTGTCCCTTACAATGGTTGTTGAGCTCACTATTTATAATCGCACCTAGGGAACAAGGTCCTCGGATCAAGCCCCTCTTAAATGACAATTATGAGGGTCATTGAAAAATGTGTAACTGTAGGCAATGAATGCCATATTCTCTGTAACGGATTACGTACTTAATGCTATAAAATATTCTCCATTAAATATTACCGAGTGGCAGACATTTATTTCGCCTTTATGAACATTATTCCTTTCGGGAACAAACATGATTGTTGCCTTCTGCCTTCGGCTCCACGTGTCGCTTTATTATGCGAGCATTTAATATGAACATATTTTACCCTATATAAATAGTCCCCCTGCTTTCTGGTGGCATATCCTTGTATCATCGGAAAGTTGGTAAAAAAGATACCTTTCTTGGCAAGAAATTCTCTTACCCACTCTGAAGAATTTCTAGCGGTTAATTAGACACACGTCTCTCCGCATTTAATGCCCCGAACACGTGTCATCCCACGATTCAACAACATTTTTTTCGGTTATCGAGGTAATTATGGCCACGATTTTGACCGCCTATTCCTTTACTTATATATATCAACCTTCTCCTTTTTACACTTCATAATTTTTCAAACTCTCTCAAACTTTCTTTACTCAATTCAAACTTGCTCTCCACTCCCTCTAATCTTCTTCTTCAAATAAAAAAAGCCCTTATTCTCTTTTAATAACAATGAACTCTTCTTCCAGAAATTCCAGTGCTTCAAAGAACAAAGAAAGTGCTGATGATGCCGCTCCTCCCACGGTGAGCGCCATCATTCCTAGAAAGCTTATTACAACTAAGGACTTCGAAGAGAAGTACCCTTCTGTTAACCTCTGAACATGGGTTGTTGGCGGGTATCCTTCTTCTATCTGTCCTTCTAGCATCCCTGCTGTGAAAAAAGATTGTGGTTGTCAATATTTTAACATCATCGCTCCTGACCTGGCGAAGCGGGTAACCTTCTACAAGAAGGATTTTACGTATCCCTTTACTTTGGGCCCGTTCTCATTGAACGGGGGGCTTGACTCTATTATCTTGGAGTTTTGCCTTCATTACCAAGTCTGCCTGGCACAGATGAGCCCTTCTGTGTGGCGGACTGTTGCTTGTCTTCGGCGTCTATGCTAGGAGACGAGAGAAGAGCTATCTTGGGCTCGACTGATGAACCTTTATTCTCCCAAGATTTTTCGCGGGGGAATGACAAATTTCAGCAAACGTGGCCACCATGCTTTGCTAACCAGCATAGATGATGACAACGGCCGTGGATGGATGGAGCGGTTCGTTGCTATTGCCACCAGGGACATCATTCCGGCCACGACTTCATCCTTCCCTGAGTTATGGAACCATACTGTAAGTTCATCGTTTGTCTTTTCTTCTAGTTAAAGATTGTCCCATGTTGTTGTTGATCCTTCTTCTTTCATTATTTCAGCAACTCGGTGGACACCACCTAGGGTTGAAGGCTTGGACCAGTGGGTTCAGAAGATTCTGGATGTCACTACGCCCGAGACCCGCAAGTGGAAAGAACTATCCCTTAAATATGGATGGAAGGCTAAGAATCCTGATAGGTTGAACTTATCTTGCTTTTTGTTTTCGTATAGGAAAATTGGCTAACTCTCCTTTCCTCTTGAATTCAGGTCTTCCACAGGGCTCAGTTGTCGTTCCTGAGGAGGACGTTTTGGATGATCATGTTGTTGCAGCGAGGTTACTGCGGGTGGCTTTTGCCCGAACGGGTGTCGTCGAGCCTACTTCTAGTGCGAGTTCTTCTTTTCAGAGTCCCCATCCGGAGAACAAGCAACCAAAAATTTGACGTTCCTCCGCTGCCGAGGGAAAAAATAAAAAGGCAAGGAGCGTCGTGCCTGAGCCAACCGTGGAGTGGTGATGAGCATCATGCCCGAGCCAGCAGTAGACATCGCGGTGATCGACGATGATGGAGGAGCCAATGATGAGGGGGCTTCTCTACATAGAAGACGACGGCCTTCATCAGCTCAACAGAGTGTGCTCAATCTGTTAAGCTAGTTATGCCAACTGAGGACGACGTCCCAGCGCTCTAGGGGGAGTTTAATATAGTGGAAGATGCTAACTCTCGCTTCCGAATCCCAGTCATTGTTCCCAATACTGTGAAGCTGAGTACCGGGTCTTTTCCACCTTCGGTTAGTGAGCAACCAACAACCAGCACTTCTTTTTTCCGCAACTGCTTCACAACCTACAACTGCATCAACTTCATCACCTTCTTCACCAACACTGCCTTCACCACCAGCAACTGCTACATTATCTCTACCGGCCACATTATTTCTAGTCCCCAGGGAATTTGGGACATAACTATTCTGGCCCCTTAGACGATCACCAAATGAGGAGGAGTGTTACCCTCTCGATTTCTACCGGGTGTCATTTGTTATCCCGTCTGGTGGAACTTGCTAATTATCTGAAGCCTTTGACTTCAGAAAGGTACAGGATTAAAATACAGTCTCGAGAGAGAGAGTGTTTGATGAACAATGCCATGCATAACGCGGCGGCAGTACAATCTTTGTTCCTTCTGTTGTTCCTTCTTTCTTTGTTGTGGCAGGGTTTTTAATTTGTACTTCTATTTTGTAGACTAACTTCCTTGCTTCCGAGGGCTTTCAAAGATTGATCCTTGACAAAGAAAAGCTTACCTCTGCATGGGATCAATTGGTAGCCGAGCGCGATCAGATAGTTGACTGCCTCCTAAAATGGGAAGCACGAGCTGCTGAGGCCGCTGAATCAAAAGCTCGGTTGCAGCAAAGCAAGCAAGAAATAGTGACCCTTAGCCAAGAGGCTGCCCTGTTAAGGGTACAATTTGAAGAAGCTAGGGCAAAATGGGTTGAAGTCCACAATGTCGTTCTTGCTGCATCTGATCGCGAGGCTTCCTCTACTGAAAGATTGAATAATTTGGAGGCGGCATTGAACTCCAAAGCTGAAGAAGTTGTTGTTGCCGAGGAGAAGTATGCCCGGTTGGAGGAGAGGCATAAGAGAGTCATAGAGCATAATAAAGATTTTAACTCTACTGTCTGTGACCTTGATGTCAGCCTCCAGGCCTTTAGATCCAAGCGAGATAACCTTTTGACCGTGGTTGACCATCTTAATAAAGAACTACAGCTCCGAGCGGCTTCCCTCACTATTGAAAAAACGTATTCTATGTACAACATGAGGAGAAAAACCTTGTAAGAGGCCAAAGCGCGCGTCATTGATTTTGATGCCGAAATCGCCAAGACCCGTGAGCTGGAGTCAACTGCCCGGAAGGGTCTCCCGGTCTGACCTAATGCCTCTGACTCTTCTAGTTCTGGTTTCGAGTTCTCGAGAACTGAAGAAGAACTCGAAGGAGATGATGGAGAAGGACGATGGTGAAGGCCAAAATGATAAAGGCCAAGATGGTGAAGGCCAAGCTCTTGAGCTGGCGGTAGATCCGCCTACCTCTCCTTGGGGGTGCAGATACTTCTCTTCCTCCGGATTCCGGGGGTGCAGTAGCTTAGCTTTTGCTTTCTTTTCACTTTTGTTTACATACTTTTGTAATTGTGCTGCTTGGCACGTTTGCTATGAATGGAAGTATTTTCTCGCTTAAGTATTGTGCAAGGTTTTCTCTTTGCGTGCTTTTCATTTAAGTATTGCGCAAGTTTTTCTACTTGCATCGAATTATGCAAGGCTTCAGGTGTATTTTTCCCCGATGGCATTTTTATTCTGGGCATAAGCTCTTCCGAAACCAACCCTTTACCATGAGGGTTTCATAAGAGAGGGTCATCTTATGTTTACGGTGCTCTCTTGAAGAGGACGTCTCATGTTCTTTACGGCACTAGCATTTGAAGTACTTGTTTAACTTTCAAATGATAAGATTAATTCATCGAAAAGACAAGAAACAAGATAAAAATAAAAGGAATTTATTTATTCCTTTCATTTTCAAAAGTACATAAAAAGAAATTGCTATTACTTGTGGCTAACTTATAAAACTTGTTTCTACGGGGTTGGCCACGCAGTCCCCGGTTCCGATGACACAACTTTGTTTTCGGACTTTGTAGTCCCGATCGACGTGGAAGTCATTGTTTCCGTATTCGTATATCATCCCCTCCTCCCCCTCCCCCCCCCCCCCAGTGTTCGAATGCGAAGAATGCGAATTTGAACACCGAAAGTCTTGTTCCTTTGAAGATTCCACTAGTGGATGGTTAGATAATCTTTAGTTCGGTAGCAAGCTTCACTTCCCCTAAGGAACTTTGTTATCGAGCCAAAGACTATCTAACAACCGCCCAGTGGCTTGTACTCTTGAACGGTCGGGTAACCCTTGGCTCGATAGAAAATTTGACTTCCCGGTAGGAACTTTGCTACCGAGCAAAAGATTATCTAACCTCTCCATAATGATCTGTTATCTACGTGCCTTGTCATTTTAAGGTCTTATTTACACTAACAAATCTTCCTTCATAGTATGCTTTGCGTAGCTGCCTCATTAAAACCTTGCCAGAAAAAACTCAATTAGGACAAAAATTGGAAGAAGGGAAAAAAAGTGAAGCACATACTTTCAATATAGGCGAGGTTCATCATCAATAGTATCTTTTGAGATGTGCCACATTCCAGTTGCTCGGCATCTTTACTCCGTCTTGATTTTCTAATTCGTAAGACCCTTTTCCGGTGGCAGCTGAAACCCGATAGGGACCTTCCCACGTCGGACCCAGCTTCCCTACGTTGAGCTCCCGGGTGTTCTAAGTTACCTTCCTTAAAACCAAGTTTCCCACTTTGAAATAATGGAGGTTGGCTCTTCGATTGTAATATCTTTCCATTCTCTGCTTTTTGGCTGCCATCCTTATATGTGCAAAGTCCATGCGTTCGTCAAGCAACTCTAAATTTACCAACATTGCTTCATTGTTTGTTTTCTCGTCTGCCCAAAAATATCTCAAGGTAGATTCCCCTAGTACTCGATTTGGCCATTGTCTGATACGCCCATAGTACTCCCGGTAGCTATTCGGGTCATTTGCCTTTGGCTGTTTCTAACCATTTTTTATATTTTGAATAATCACTTTATTTTTTGACTCTGCTTGACTGTTTGCACTTGGATGATATGGTGATGATGTGATCCTTTTGATTTTCAAGTTTTCAAGGAATTTTGTGATCTTTGCGCCTATAAATTGTGGCCCGTTGTCATAGGCTATCTCTTTCGGTATCCCGAATCTGCGAATTATTTTCTCCCGCAAGAAATCTACCACTTTGCGCTCGCCGATTTTCTAGTAAGGACTTGCTTCAACCCACTTAAAAAAATAGTCAGTTAAAATCAAAAAAAATCTTACCTTAATGGGGGCTGGGGGCAGCGGACCGACTATATCCATCCCCCACTTCATGAACGACCATGGTGACAAAACTGAATGTAATAGCTCTGCCAGTTGATGTACTAATGGTTCGTGGCGTTTACATTTATCACATTTTTGAACATAAGCCTTGGTTTATTGTTCCATCCGGGGCCAGTATGATCTCATTTATCACATTTCTGAACATAAGCCTCGAGATAATCTATGATCTCATTTCTCCAGTCCCAGACCAAGTTGGTCACATTTACTTCGTAATAGTTGTATGCATCCAATACCGAATGCATAAGTTGTACGACCATGCCGGAGTCTGATCCCTTCATTTCCGTGGATGATCTCAAATTGGCTAATGGGTCTGCTTCTGCATTCTCTTCCCTCGGGATGTGCAAAATTGACCATTACCTGAACCGAGCGAGCAGAGCCTGAACTTTCACTACATACTATTTCATGCATTCCTCTTTGGCTTCAAAGATCCCGTAGACTTGATTTACTACCAATTGGGAGTCGCATTTGATTTCTATGACCTCGAAGTCAAGTCCCCAAGCCAGCTCGAGTCTTGCAATCAAAGCTTCATATTCTGCTTCATTATTAGTCAGAGGAACGGTTCTCATGGCATGCCTTAGGGTTTCTCTCGAGGGCGTAGTTAGCACTGTGCCGAGCTCGGACCCCTTCACATTGGAAGCTCCGTTCGTGGACAAGGTCCAAACTCCTGATATCGATTCTGACACCATCACTGCTTTATTGGTAGCCAAAGGTAACAGTCCCGAACTGAAATTGGCCAAAACTTGTGACTTAATAGCAGTCCTAGGTTTATACTCTATGTCAAATTCACTCATTTCAACGGCCCACTTGGCCAGCCTACCTGAAAGTTCAGGTTTGTGAAGAATATTCCGCAGCGGAAAAGTGGTCACCGTGGCTATCGGACATTGGAAATAAGTCCTAAGCTTCCGAGCGGCGACTACGAGAGCTAGGGCTAATTTTTCCAGATGTGGGTAGCGAGTTTCTATTCCCGTTAAAATTTTACTAACATAATGAATAAGAGATTACGTACCTTCATCCTCACGGACTAAAACGGCACATACCACTACCTCCGAGACCGCTAAGTAGATTAGCAGTTGTTCGCCTTCTTCCGGTTTTGACAGTAATGGAGGACTTGACAAATACTTTTTTAAATTCTTCAAAGACTGTTGACATTCCGACGTTCATTCGAAATTGTTCTTCTTTTGGAGTAGTGAAAAGAAATGATGGCATTTTTTCGAAGATCGTAAAATGAATCTTCTCAAAGCGGCCAGTCTCCCTGTTAACCTTTGAACCTCTTTCACGCTTAATAGCTGCTTCGGGATGTCTTCGATCCCCCTTTACGACACCAGGAATCCCAGGAACTTACCGGAGCTGACCCCGAATGCACACTTCTCGGGGTTAAGCTTCATATTATACTTCCTTAAGATATCAAAGGTTTCTTGCAGGTGTTTAAGATGATGACCTGCATAGAAAGACTTAACTAGCATATCATCTATGTAAACCTTCATAGTTTTCCCTATTTGTTTCTCAAATATTTTGTTTACGAGCCGCTGATAAGTGGCTCCGGCGTTCTTTAGCCCGAAAGGCATCACATTATAACAATATATGCCGAAGTTTTTTTCTGATCATCCGGGTTCATCTAGATTTGGTTGTACTCAGAGTAAGCATCGAGAAAACTCATTAACTCATGCCCGGACGTCGCATCAATCATTTGATCAATGTTAGGCAATGGGAACAAGTCTTTCGGGCACACCTTATTTTGATCCTTATAGTCTACGCACATGCAAAATTTATTATTTTTCTTTGGAACTACTACTACGTTAGCTAGCCATTCAGGATACTTTACCTCTCGGATTGAACCGATATCAAGCAATCGAGTTACCTCTTCTTTGACGAATTTGTTTCTAACCTCGGCAATAGGATGTTTTTTCTGTCTTACCGAAAGGATGTTGGGATCCAGGATTAGTTTGTACCCGGACACTTATGGAAGGATACCTTTCATATCTGCTTATGAACACGCAAAACAGTCAACATAAAATTTAAGAAATTCAATATATCCAGACCTGAGCTCGGGATTCAGTCCTGTCCCCAAGTGGAACTTCCTCTCCAAGAGTTTTTCGAACTACGCGACTTGCTCAAGTTCTTCCGTCGTGGATTTTGTTGCGTCTGTTTCTTCTGGTACCTGGAAATATCTTGGTACCTGATAGAATTCCGACTCATCCTCCCCCTGGTTGACTTCGCTCGACTCGGGAGCAGTTGCCGGTTCCTGTAATACTTCAGCACGTCTGGCATTTTGAACTACTTCGGGATAACCTATGGTGTCGGGCTTGGTTTGAACGATAATTGGGTGTACTTCTTTGAGTCAGGTCCTTTAAATACTGGTGGTGCGCCCAGAATCTGATCCATGGGGCCGTTTATTTCCCTCATAAACCGCATGAGTTTGATTTTGAAGGGATCATTCTCATTGTTGTTACCGGATCTGCTATCGTTCCCCCGTCCTTGTCAAAGCCGACTTTGCCCCTTAGGGTGTTGTTGTCGACCCTCTGTGTTGTTTGATTTGCGGGAGCACCGGGAGGAGTGGGACCTTGTCCATTCACGTTGCTGGAAGCACCCGACAACGCCTGCCTCAATTCCGTCATGACCTGATTCTGTCGTGAGAGATGGCCCATAATGGCCTTTTGTTGCTCCCTCGAGATCCTTACTGTTTTAACGACGTGCTCGTCTTTAGCATCATCAGGAGTTGCCTCTCGAACATGTCGTGGATATTGCCCACCAAGAACCGGCGTGGCCTCATCCCACTCGTTGTGGGTATTACTGATCGAATTTTCATGCTAAGGTTGATTTTCTTGGGCCTCAACATTATGTGCGATGTTGACATCGTTATCTGCTATTTTCTATGATTTTTGCTAAGAACAAAAAATCAAACATGTTAGTAATAGATGCAAGGATCAACTCAATTACACAGCTGTCTAAGTCCCACAGTGGGCGCCAAACTATTTACCCGTAAAACGGTACAGTTGAATTTATACGTAGTTTATAGAAAAGTAAATCGATTTGATCTCAAAATGATAAATAAATTAAACAAGAATATAAGACTTAGCGTTGAAATCGAGATAAGATAGTAGCAATCTTGATTTCGGGAACAAAGCTTCCGGAGGCAATAGTAACAATATTAGTAAGTAAGAAGATAAAATATTATTGAGCTTTGAGCAAAGTATAGTATCAACTTGTCAGAAAATACGTGTCCCTTACAATGGCTGTTGAGCTCACTATTTATAATCGCACCTGGGGAACAAGGTTCTAGGATCAAGCCCCTCTTAAATGACAATTATGAGGGCCATTGAAGAATGTGTAACGGTAGGCAGTGAATGTCATATTCTCTTTAATAGATTACGTACTTAATACTATGGAATATTCTCCATTAAATGCTACCGGGTGACAGACATTTATTTCGCCTTTATAAACATTATTCCTTTCGGGAACAAACGTGATTGTTGCCTTCGGACCTGATTTTCTTCTGCCTTCGATTCCACGTATTGCTTTATTATGCGAGTATTTAATATGAACATATTTTACCCGATACACAAGGGTGCCTTCACGGGCGAAACTAGGAATGCAAGAGTGCCATTCGAATAGTATAGTAATGGAGAAGTTGAAATATCATAATTAGTCGTTAGAGAAATAGAATAAGGTCAAAACTCAAGTACCAGCTCGACAGAAATATTTGTTGATTATAGGGTTTGTCATCTTTCAAAAATAAAAGGATAAAAAATAACATTTAAATAATAAGCTATACAATCAAGTAAAAGTCAAAGCTTATCTGTTGTTGCAATGATTCCAATAGTGTCTTAGGTTAAACACGTCCATAAAAAAAAAAATCAAAATAATTCAAGTGCCATAAAGAAAGATATGATCTCTCGAAGTATCCTATGGATTAGATTAGGGATAATAGGGATATTTGAAAAATAATCCTCCAATATTACTAAATGTTAAATGAAGGACGCCGCCTTGCTTTAATTATTACACTTCTAGAGATTAAAGCAAATGAATATTTAAGGAAGATATGCTTTTATTATCTTATGTGTTAAGCTCAGAATATGAAGATATAGATACCGTGATAACGCAATTTGGATCTTCCCGTTATTCTAAACTCTAAGTAAACTTAAGTAAGTCACCTAAGAACAAAGAAAGGCTAATCACCTAACTATAAATGATTAAAATAATAATTAAAAAAGAGCTAAAACTATAGTAGAACTCTTAACATGCATGGTAAAGTTGTAATGTTGAATTCTCAACTGACTTTTTTCATTTTCCATATCATGAATATTATCTTCACAGCATCATAAAAAGTAACAGAAGCAAATATCAGTAGCAATAACGTTAGCAACAATAATTATACAGAGATGAAAAGATTTGTTTTTAAAAAAAAGTGGAAATCGTGGTTGGATGATTTATAATGGACTTAATGAGGTACTTTGAAGCCCAAGTCCAAACAAAATATGAAGCACAAACCAATTTATTTTATTTGTTGTGTTAATGTGTTCCTGTTGATAGATAAGATCTTAGCTGCATATTTTACCCTGGGCTTATGCTTTTCCTTTTCTTTTTCTTTTTCTTTTTCAAATTTTCCTACTATTACTATTTTGAGAAAACTACACAATTTGGTCTTTCAGAGCAAAAATACTACCAACATTAATCAGTTCATAAAATATTGTTGATATTAGCCAATACTCATAAAATGCTACCCAATTTGGCCCTAAAGACCCCTTCGTTCTGTGCTTCTCCATACCTCTTGATGCCTTTTGGTATAATCCCTGCTCCTTGTGGATGTGCAATATTGATTGATGACGTTCTTCCTTAGTTCTTTGCAATGCATCATCGGCATAAAGTATACGAATAGGATATCAGTCACTTCCGACCAAGAGGTTGTGAGTTCGAGTCACCCCAAGAGCAAGGTGGAGAGTTCTTGAAGGGAGGGAGCCGAGGGTCTATCGGAAACAGCCTCTGTAGTCTCTACTCCATGGTAGGGGTAAGGTCTGCGTAGACACTATCCTCCCCAGACCCCATTAGTAAGATTATAGTGGGTTGTTGTTATTGTTGATGCATATAACTTGATTAGGACAACGATTTTATAAACTACCAACACAAATACCTAATTTATGCCTTGAAGTTTGGTACAATTGGTGGAGACTTTTCACTGAAATTAAACCTCAATCTCTGAAAACTTGAGTAAAATTCCATTGGAAGCCACTGAAATTTTCTTAAGCTTGAGTTTAAAATTTTGGATTTTTGAAATTAGAACTTATTTCGAGTGCGTGTTATTATAATAGATTAAGTACATTTTAACAAGTTTGATCTCAATTTTGTGATGATTATGGAAAGATTTGAGATGGTTTGAATTAAAAATTCAAAGTAGACAATGAACATAAAAGAAGATGAGATTTGTATCCCTCGTGTATCATTGTGAATCCAGTATGTATCAAATGTATAGCTCTTGTATATCTTATGCATATTCATGTATACCTAGTGTGACATACATGTTTGATACATTTGTCGCAGTGAAGTTTTTTAACTCATTTTAACTAAGAATTTTGACTCCAAATCATTTAAGATCACCTCCAATCTTACTCAAAATTTATATTGTGCCTCTTCTACGTGTTTTCAACGAGTTTCAACCATACCCATTGAAAATAACTTTTATTGCCTAATTGTTTTTTGAATATTGCATATCATTGATAACGCATTTTGACGCGAAACTAGTTTAAATCACTCTAATCTTCATCAAATTTTATATATTGCCTCATCTACGTGTTTTCAACGAATTTCAACCATACCCATTGAAAATAACTTTTATTGCCTAATTTCCTTTTGAATATTGCATATCATTGATAGCGCATTTTGACGCGAAACTAGTTTAAATCACTCTAATCTTCCTCAAATTTTATATATTACCTCATCTATGTGTTTTCAACTAATTTCAACTATATCCATTGCCTAGCTTTTATGAATATTATATATCATTGGTAACTTTTTTATTTTTGGTAGCATAACGTAATGGCTAATTTGTTGGTAAATAGTGTCTATTTTTGGCTTATTTCTGTAGTTTACTCTATTACTTTTTAGCCTAAAGGGTAAATTGTTGCTTTGGGCTTGGCGACAATCTAGGTTGGTTTGTCTATTAACCAATAGCCCACCTAATTAAGCGGTAATCCAACAATAAAATTGGATAGAAATCAAAACTTTCAAGATCCTAAGTATTTTTCTAGCTGAATTACAATAGAGAATATTCTATCTTCACTGTTTTAGAAGCTGCATTGTCGTTGTACGTATATTTCATGGAGTTTAGACATTTTGAGTGTTTGGATTGGCTTAAAAGTTGGTCAAACCAGCTTAAAAATACATTTTGCCTTGTTTGAGTATTTGGCAAACCTAAATACAGCTTTTAAGCCAAGTACTTTTAAGCTGAATTAAGCCAAAAGCCTTGTATAAGCTGAATTAAGCCAAAAGTCACAAGCTGTGGATACCCAAATTATTGGTTGTCGGCTTAAAAACTTTTTATGTTTGACCAAGTAATTGACCTTATTATCCCTCCTTTTTTTATAAATTATAAAATACCCTTAGTTTACTAATTAAGTCATAACGTCATTTTTTCCCATCTTCCATTTTGACGTTGCATGTATCTTTCTTCACATTATTATAATAAATAAGTAGCTTTATTTTTTCTGTGATAAGTAATTAATAAGATCCTTAATTATCTGACATTAGACAAATGTGAGAACAAGCAGAGGAGAAAAGAAAGAAACGATGCAAATGCTGAGGCATTAGTTTTATTAGCATTAATTTATATTTCTATTATGTTTTTTTTCATTTCACTCTAGAAACAAATAATTTTATTTAGTAGTTGAATATTCAGAGCAAAAGCAAGTTACAATTCTATTGGCATTCGGTTTATATTTATTTAAAACTAGTTTCAGTGTAGGTGCGTTGCACGTGTAAGTCGCGTCTGTTTGTAAAAGAATTATATATCATGTGAATGAACTCCGTGTTATAGTATTTAATGTCCAAATGGATTCAACATGAAATTGAAATATAAAAATGAATGTAAATACATTTGATATAATAGGTGAATTCAAATATGGTGAATATCTTTTGAACCTGCAAACGTTAACACTATAATTAGTTAAGGTCGTGATATGTATAACATTTGTAATTATAGGTAATATATATTATAAGAGTTAATAACATGTTATGTTGTTGTATCTTACCTAATATAGTATCTTTGTAGACAGCGTTCTTAGTGTATGTGCATCTTCGTCTCTTCGGTTGCTCTGTCATGACCAAAATTCTTGTTGTTGACCTCTTGAGCAACATATAGTTGCTCATGTGACAAAAACTATTGCGGCAAGTACAATCCAATGTTGGGTATTCTTTGACCTTGTGCTTTATTTATTGTCATCGAAAAATATAAACTCAGTGGAAATTATTTTCTGATGACCTCCTTCATTTTCTGGTGACGAAAGTTAAATTCTTGGAATAAACATATGTTTGGAAGCATTTTGGCCTATTATTATTTCTGCATGTATAATGTTGTTGTCAAAAGCTCTGCATATCATTCCTGTACCATTACATAAGCCGTTTAAAGGATTCAAATTTTTTAGTAGCCTAATTGGTGATTTTTTCTTAAATACCAATCTATATACCAATAAAAATAATTTATTTATACTTATCACGCATGTGTAGAAACAAAATGCAGTTATTTATTATTGTTCAGGTAATTAAACTTTAAGTTATCATCTTGAATGTCTTACCTTAGCAAGAAGCAGTCAACCTATATTAAACAGACAAAGTAAATCCAATCAAAAAGAGAAAGAAAATGCAAAAGCTAAAGAAGAATAGGTGTGTGTATATTTTACATGAACGAAACATCCAAAACAGGTAAATAAAAAATGCAAAACGCAAGATTTACTCAAAGAATCAGAATGGACAACTCTAGCATACTAACTTCCGAAAGCAAGTTTGTGGACGTCATTTTATTTTATGATAAAGAATGAAGAACAATAGCTTCTTTTATAGAAGTGGTCAGCTCCTCCTTATTATAAATTGGTTTGGTTATAAAATTTTAGAAACCTAAACTGAATTCAAAATATAGTAAAGACTGGAAGGGGACAATCGTAATACGGTTAGTAAACTAAGAAGGAATTCAATCCTAAACCAAGACCAAAGAGACAATGGAATTGAATCCAAAACTAATACGAAAGGGACGTAACTAAGAAGAAATTGAATCCTAAACCAAGACCAAGAAGTCAAGGGAAATTGAATCTAAAACTGATACAAACGGGACGTAAACCGCGTAAGCAAGAATCCCAAACAGTGTAAACTCTATGCAGGAACACGGCAATTTGGTTTTTTTTTCCAAGAAAATAGTTATTAGAATTATAATTATATCCAACATTTAATACACTTACGAAGGGTAAAAAAAGGCGAACGACATTTTGATAGGGCCTTCGTACTTTTAATATAGTATAGTTAATCTTATCTAATTAATTTAATTTAGAGTTAATTAAGACATAAATTAGTCCGTATTTGAGTTAATTTTACATTAAGGATGTTGTAGTAATAAACTTATTTTTAGTGTTAGCAGCTTTAAGGATATTTCGGTAATTTTAACAGAAAAAAGTGTTTATTTGCACTTGTTTACCAAACACTTCAACAATATTTTTTTCACTTTTATCCAAGCGCATAACTACTTATTTAGAAAACAAACCCCACCGCTAAAAATGCGCTTAAAAGTTATTTTTTTAAAGCCAATCCAAACGGGCTCATTATTTTGCTGTTTTTACTTTAAATTATAACGGCGTCGCTAACTACTTTAATGTCACCATTGTATTTCTTGGATAAATAAGGTGTGAGAGATTAATAAAATATCTGGTTGGTTTGTGCTTAATTGTTGGAAACAGTAAACTCAAACTTCAGAAAATATTCCTGGAGTTTGAATTAATAAAGGGTCAAACTCTATGGATTATTCCGGAAGTTCGAATTGTATATTTCAAACTCCAAGAACAATTCATGATATTTGAACTGATAAATATTCAAACTCTAGTAATCGAACCTGGAAATAGTTAGGGATATTTTTATTCAAATATATTTTTGTCAACAGAGTTGCTAAATGTTACTCCATGTGCCCTAATTATGTGATACTCTTTTTTTTTTTAGTCAGTACCGGTCCAATATAATCTTCTGTAACCTATCCACTGCACGTGGCTAGTCTATTTTGCAACTATATAATGAATTTGAAATCTAGGATGCAGATTGGTTTGTAGCACTACACTACTTTTTCAAGGTAGTTGAGGAATAAGCAGCTAGCATGCAATGTGTATCACAATTTTTCCTTTATTTGCATCCCACCCAGTCTTCTTTCCAGGTCTTTCTCACCAGCCAAGCGACATTCTTGGAAATGGTGGCTGTTTCCAATGGCTTATTCGTGATATTGTATAATAACTGTGAACCCATCTACAATTTCTTTAGGGCAATATTCCACAATTGCTTGCATATAAATTAAGTTGCACTCTTATCTACATTTGCTTGCAATCCTAAAAGCAACTGACAACTTCTGAAATACACAGTCTTACAGATATGGGATCAGCTCTACAGAACATGAGCAAATCATCTCCAAAGCAGATATAAATCACCCCAAGCTAAGCTTTCTGCATCTTAAATGAAAATTGAAGTTGCTATTTAGAGCAAGCTGAGCCATCTGTCTTTGCAGGTATTCCATGGCAATAACAATAAATAAAGTGATCTCCTTGGAATGGCTTTAATTCTCATTGTCAGTACTTTGGAGTAATCTTATGTAAAGTCATACAATAGGCAATAGGCCTATAGTCTTTGATCTGAGTAGGAGAGGCTACCTTTGGCACTAAAGTAATGAATGTGCAATTCAAAACTCTCATGAGCTTTCATGTTTCAAAGAAGTCTAGAATATCCTGACACACTTCATTACCAACCAACCCTCAGTTCCTTGTAAATAATTCAACTGGGTATGCATCCATACTAGGAGACTTATCAGCTAGCATACCCCTGATTGTTTTTCAAATTTCCTCTCTAGAATGAGAATTAATTTCTGTTTTTGGGTTAGACATAATCACCTCTGAATTAGGCTAGGGCATTTGAGCATTGCAGTCTCCCATAACGGCTAAGGATGGAGAAGAAAGCAATAAATTCTGCTTTAACTTGTTCAGGATTATTTAATTTAACCCAACAAGCATTATAGATAGATGCTATAATATTTCTGCTTGTTCTAATTTTCGTTGAGCATGGAAATATTTAGAATTAGCATCCCCACCAGCAATCCAGCTAGCTCTAAACTTTTGTCTCATAGCTTGCTCCTTTATACCACTCTATTTAGGTAAGTCTCTAAGATTAGGTAAGTCTAACATTCACGGATAGCTTAATAGAAATAACAAAATTGAGATAATAAAATAAACCGTTAAGCTCATAATAACTCCAGAATGGAACATCGACAACATAATCCCCAAAATCAGTGGAACTGAGTCATAAGCTCTACATAATGCTTTAAAATTTCTAATACAACACTGTTTGATAAAAGGATAAACATCAATGAGAAGGTAACATAAGGTGACTCTAAGGTCTGCGGACGTCGAACAGGTATACATTGAAATCTCCGAAAATAGCTGAATGATCACTAGCGTCCGGCATGGGCAGATCTACCTGGATCTGCACAAAAATGTGCAGAAGCATAGTATGAGTACACCACAATGGTACCCAGTAAGTATCAAGCCTAACCTCGATAAAGTAGTGACGAGGCCAGGTCAAGATACCTACTAGGACAAGATAAACAGAACAGAGTATAATAAAGACCAATAACGAAAAACGAGGAAATGAATAATAACAAAGCAGTATAATAACGTAGGCTAATGACAGAATTTAAGGCAAGAAAGGCAACAAGAAGAGAACACGCGATGAGAACCACAAGTAATCAAATACGGACAAAAATAGGTAAGACAAGGAAGAAAACAACAAGAACTGTTCAACCAATAAGCCTTTTCAACATGGAATGCATAATAAGAATCACAACCGAGGTACCACTCCTCATATCCGCATTTCATAATTTCAATCACAATCTTTTCTTATATCACCGCGTGAGCCTTGTATTTATTTTAAAAATATTTTTTCGAAATAGCTACACGCGTTTTAGCCCCCTTATCTCACTGCGTGGCTTCAAGTAATTCCCTTACTAGCAACACGTGTCTAAATCCTAACTTATCTCACCGCATGCGTATCAACCCCTATCCGTATACCACCACATGTGTATCAATATCACAACACAATAATCAACTCGCACCACATGTGCCCATATGCCACAACACTTGCCAAATCAACAATACCAATATTATCACAACATGTAACCCATGGCTCAATCACAATGTGTACAAGAATCACAATAACAACAAATGAATGAGGAATACTCAACAAGGAAAGATATCTCAACAATTAACAACTTCAATCTCAACGTGATAATGACTTTTACAACCTCAACACCAATAACTCAACATGAAGATATTCCACGAAACAACAACTTCAAGTAAGAGTAATTCAACAATAAAAGGGGTAACAAGACAATAAGAGAGATAACAAATTCAACTAAAGCATATAAGAGCAATTACAACAATGAATTATAGAACAAGTGCTAATAACGTCAATTAGAGCATGTGAGAGTAAATATAACGATGAAAGATGTAACATGTTATGACAAATTTAATTAAATACATGAAAGAAGAATAAAAGTCCAAACTGGTCAAAATACCACATATAGCCCGTGTACACACTCGTCACCTTGTATACACGTCTTCCATATAGTACAATTAACATAAAGAACCTAAATACTAATGGGTAGTTCCCCCATGCAAAGATAGGTAAGATACTTACCTCAACTAGGCCAAATCAACCCTCGAATATAGCTTTTTCCCTAATATTTGCCTCCACACGACTCAAATCTAACCAAAAATAACTTAATAACATCAAACAATGCAAGAGAAACCAATTACAATAGATAAAGTTATGATCTTTACACATTTCCCAAAAAGTAACAAAAGCCAACCCTTGGGCTCGCCCGGTCAAAACCCTGGTCCAAATGTAGATTCTGACTACCCATAACCTCACGAGTCCATATGTGTATTTTGTTTTTAAATTCGAGTCCAAATCGACTCTCAAAACTCAAATCTTCATTTTTCAAAACTTTGACAAAAATTCCCAATTTTCCTCGTTTATTCTCATAAATTTGATGTTAAATCTAAGATATAATTATGAAATATAATTGAAAATGGAATAGAATCACTTACCCAATGTTTGTAGATGAAAATCCCCTCTCCAAATCGCCTCATACCGAGTCTAGGGTTCTAAAAAATGAGATATCATACTTAATCCCGACTTTCCAGCCATGTGTTCAGTTGCAGGTATCGCAAATGCGACACTAGGTTCACAATTGCAACCCTCACAATTGAAAAGAAAATCTCGCTAATGCGTCTACTGACGGCCTAAGGGAACTTCGCAAATGCGATATTGGGTTCGCAATTTCGAACCCTGTTCCAATCGCAAATGCAACCCTACCCAAATATGCCTATGTTCGCAATTACGAGTGAGGCATCGCAATTGCGATACCTGATCCTCACTTGCTCACTTTACAATTGCGAGGCTGGCGCTCGCAATTGCGACATCAGAGACACCAGCAACATGTTTTCAGTCCAAACCTTTTTGAAACACGTCTAAAACTCATTTGAACCCCCGGGGCTCCAAACCAAACATCCACACAAGTATAAAAATATCATAAGAAATCGCTTGCATGATCAATACACAAAAATAACATCTAGAACTATGAATCGGACATCAAAACGCATGAATTTCAAAGAAAAGTTCAAGAACCTCTAGAATTGCAACCAAGTGTCTGAATCCTATCACATCAACTCCAAATGAAACCAAATTTTGCAGAGAAGTTCTAAATAGCATAACGGACCTATTCTAAGTCCCAAAACCAAATTCTGAACCCGATAGCCAAAATTCAACCTACGATCAAACTTAGAAAATCTTCTAAATCTCAAATTGTCAACTTTCGACAAAATAAGTCAAATCAATCTTGGGACCTCCGAATTCGATTCCGGGCATACGCCCAAGTCCAAAATCACGATAAGAATCTATCGGGGCCATCAAATTCCATTCCAGGGTCGTTTTCATAAAAGTCAAACGTTGGTCAACATTTTTAACTTAGGCTTCTAAGCCAAGACTCAAGGGGTCCAAATCAACTAAAAACCTTCCCGGAACAAAACTAACCAACCCCGCAAATTATAAAATCACAAATATACATGTGTGAAGTATCAAAAGGTGAAACAGGGCGCAAATACATAAAACAACCGGTCAGGTCGTTACATTATCCCCCTCTTAAAACAAACGTTCGTCCTCAGACGTGCATATAGACATACCTGAAGTGGTGAAAAGGTGAGGATAACGACTCTGCATGTCGTGCTCGGTCTCCTAGGTAGCCTCATCGACCGAATGACCCCTCCATTGAACCTTCAGTGAAGCGATGTTCTTTGACCTCAACTTTCGAACCTGCCTGTCCAAGATGGCCACCAGATCCTCAACAAAAGTCAAATATTTGTCCAATTGGACTGAGCTGAAACCTAATACATAAGACATATCACCATAATACTTCCGGAGCATAGAAACATGAAACACCGGGTGAACTACTGATAAGTAGGGTGGCAATGTAGTTTGTAGGCCACCTCACCAACTCTCTCAAGGATCTCAAAAGGACCAATATACCTAGGGCTCAACTTGCCCTTCTTCCCCAACCTCATCACACCCTTCATGGGTGACACCCGCAGCAAAACCCTCTCTCCCACCATAAATGCTACATCACGAGGCCTCCGATCAGCATAACTCTTTTGTCTAGACTGTGTTATAGGAAGCCGATCCTAAATCAAATTGACTTTCTCCAAGGCATCCCGAACCAAATCAGTGCCCAAAAATCTAGCCTCACACGGTTCAAACCAACCAACTGGAGAACCACACCGTCTCCCATATAGGGCCTCATAAGGAGCCATCTGAATACTTGATTGGTAGATGTTGTTGTAGGCGAACTCTGCAAGCGGTAGGAACTGATCCTATAAACCCCGAAAATCCATAACATGGGCATATAGCATATCCTCCAAAATTTGAACGGTGCGCTTGGACTGCCCGTCCATTTGGGAGTGAAATATTGTACTCAACTCAACCCGTGTGCCTAACAATGAAATCTATTGTAATACACTCCCACTTCTACTCGGGAATCTCAAGTCTCTAAAGCAAACTGCTCGGCCTCTAATACTCGTACTTTATCTATTGGCAGTTCAAGCACTGAACCACATACTCCACTATATCTTTCTTAATTCTTCTCCACCAATAATACTACCTCAAATCCTGATATATCTTAGCCACATCCAGATGAATGGAGTACTGCGAACTGTGGGCCTCCTCAAGAATTAACTAACGCAACCCATCTACATTGGGCACACATATCCGGCCCTACATTCACAACACCTTGTCATGTCCAATAGATATCTCCTTGGCATTGCCGTGCTGCACTGTATCCTTAAGGACAAACAAATGGGGGTTGCCATACTGATGTTGTCTGATGCGCTCATATAAAGAAGACCGAGAAACCACGCAAGCAAGAACTTGACTGGGCTCCGAAACATCCAGTCTCACAAACTGATTGGCCAAAGCCTGAACATCCATGGCTAGTGGCCTCTTCGCTGCTGGTAGATATGCCAAACTGGCCATACTCTCCATCTTTTGTCACGACCCAACTGGAGGGTCATGACTAGCACCCGGGCCATACTTGCCGAGCACCAACGTACATTTTATCTAACCTTCCTTATTATCTTTAAGGGCCGACAAGATCAATATAAATAGTAGACATGGATCATGAACATCCAACAATGAAAGATAATGTCATGAACATACATAACATGGGACGACAAGACTGTCAAGAAACTATATATAAGGTACGAGCTATCATGATGCCATGAAAGACTATACAACAAAAATCAGCCGAAAAGGCATTCTAAACCATACATAAGTCGACACCTGTCTATGAGCCTCTAAAGGAACATAAGTGCTACAACATTGCCGGAACAGGGCCCCGACATACCCATAATGTCTATAACAAAAATGCATACCAAGACCACGGCAAGTCCGGAGAAGGGATCTCGCCAATAACCACTGAACTGGACAGCCTACTGTGGTGGGGGAGCTACGTCTACCTATCTATCAGGACCTGCAGCACGACATGCAGCGTCCACAAATAAAAAGGACGTCAGTACGAATAAAGTACTGAGTATGTGAGGCAAGAAAGCATAAATAAGAATAGTAATGTAAACAGGGATAGAGAATATACAACCTGTGACATCTGGGTACCTCTGAGGGCTACTGACATGAAATACATGATACATACATATATATACATAAACTTTTAAAACATACGCCTTTGTGGGCATCACCATCATCATATCGTACCCGGCCATAATAGGCTCGGTAAAACGTACCCGGCCATCATAGGGCTCGGTAGAATCGTACCCGGCCACGTGGAGCTCGGTAAAACCCAACTGATCAGTGGTTGCACAATAGGTGCCGTACCCGGCCGACTATAGCGCGGCTCGGTAGAGTAAAATAGATACATATATATGATGCATGCTGGACTCATTGGAATCACATTTTGAACCTTTCGGAGTGACATAAGGCTGGTATCCTTCGTACACGTTATTAGGATTAACTCTTCATCAAGAATCTTATAAGAATCAGGAACTACCAACAACATTGATAATATAAGAATAAGAGAAGTAACATCAATATCAATCGTTTCATAAGAAGGGCAGCAATGTAAGTACTGCTAGCTTCTAAGAGTAGAGTATCTTTGGGAGCTCGTTCATTACATTATGTACAATCGGAGTCATGCAAAAGAATGAAGGGGATAGCCTCACATACCTTGTATATACTGCCCAACCTCAAGCTATGCAAATGTCACGACTCCTTAGTCTACAATAAGACAAATGACACTATCATTATCGTTTAAGCGTCGTAACTATTATGTATCGACCACAACCTATTTTACGATGAAACGGACAGCACCTCCCCTATTTATATGACTTCCCACAAGTCAATACAATCACCAAACAGCCCAAACAACATCATTAATAATCATATTGAGCCTCCAAAACAGTCCACCAACCAACAACATTACTACCAAGCCTTTCGATATATATTTCACAAGTTCTAGCTTCAACGACTTAGCTGCAACTTGGATAATCTTAAATATATATAGAGTAAGAGGTTCCTTACCTTTAAACAGAAAGAACAACTCCAATTTGACCTTAATTTTCCACGAAATATCCCTTCAATTCTGCCACAAGAACAAGGAAGCGAAACTAGCAATTAATTCGGGTTTTTCGGCACTAGAATTACTTTAGAAGACTTGAAATCACCTAGGGTTGATATTAAAAACTTGAAGGTGTATTTACAGGACATAAAACACTTAAAACAACCTCCCACACGAGCTGGAACAACACAAAAATCAGCAACAACAAGAAGAACAAGAAACTTACTAGCGCCACGGGATTCCCGACATTTGATTTGTGTTGTTTGCCCTTTGTTTGGGTCTTGGATCATGAGAGAACCTTGAGAGACTGTTTTTAGGGTTATAAGGTCTGAATATACTGAAAAATAATGACTTAAAACGGGGTTGAGGTATCTTATATATGTCCATATGTCTTAAACCGCCTTTGTGGGCCCCATAGAGAGCAGCTTGGCGCACTCTCGCGAAAACGCGAATATCTCTCTATTCCGAGATCGTATCGATGAACGGTTTAATGTGTTGGAAACTAGACTCATAGATCTTCAATTTGATAGGTAAATCACTCCATAATTCTAAGCACATTGGGAGAAAAATGCAGTAACATTTGACCTAAAGTTTAAGTAAAATTATAAACCTAAGTTGCGACAACTTTTATCGACTTTTGTTTCATAACTCGCTTGACTTCAAGACTTATGATGCGGATATTATATGATTCAAATACATTAAAACAAGACCTCTTGGGACAATTAATCACCTCTAGTGTTACCCGAAAATACGGGTTACAACATCCTTGATTCGTTTAACTTCAAATACTTATTAACCACTCTTATACACCCTTGTATCGTTTAAGACCAATAGGATTAACTTCTTATCATCTCAAAGATAATCTCTTCTTGGATTTACGTCGACTAACTTACGGCGTGATCTATGGTATGCGAATTTGGGTTGTAACATCTTTTTACTCTAGGCATCGGCCACCACGTTGGCCTTCTCGGGATGATACAGAATAGTGACATCATAGTCTTTCAACAACTCTAACCATCTCTGCTGCCGCAAATTAAGATCTTTCTGCTTGAACAGATGTTGGAGACTCCGGTGGTCGGTATAGACCTCACACGGGACACCGTACAAATACTGCCTCCAAATCTTCAATGCGTGAATAATAGCTTCCAATTCTAAGTCGTTCACCGGATAATTTTTCACATGAACATTCAGCTCCCGTGATGCGTAGGCAATTACTATCGTCTTGCATCAATACCGTGCCAAGTTCAACATGCGATGCATCATAATACACAGTGTAAGATTCCAAACCCGTAGGCAATACCAACATTGAGGCTGTAGACAAAGCACTCTTGAGCATTTGAAAGCTCGCTTCACACTCCTCGGACCATCTAAAAGGAGAACCCTGCTAGTTCAATCTAGTCAAAGGCGCATCAATGGATGAAAAACCCTCTATGAAACGCCGATAATATCTGGACAACCCAAGAAAACTATGAATCTCGGTAGCTGAAACAATCTAGGCCAACTCTGAACTGCCTCAATCATCTTCGGATCTACCTTGATCCCCTCACTAGACACCACATGACCCAAAAATGCCACTGAATCAATCCACAATTCACACTTGGAGAATTTTGCATATAACTTCTTCTCCCTCAAGGTCTAGAGCACGATCCTCAGATGTTGCTCATGATCCTCCCAGCTACGAGAATATACCAAGATGTTGTCAATAAACACGATGACGAATGAGTCAAGATATGGTTGGAATACACTGATCATCAGGTGTATGAATGTTGTTGGGGTGTTGGTCAGCCCAAATGACATCACAAGGAACTCGTAGTGACCATACAGAGTCTTGAAAGTAGTCTTCGGAATATCTGGATCGCGAATCTTCACCTAATGATACCCTGACCTCAAATCACTCTTTGAGAACACTCTGGTACCCTAAAGCTGGTCAAATAAGTCATCAATACGCGGTAATGGGTACATGTTCTTCATTATACCCTTGTTCAACTGTCTATAATCAATACACATCCGCATTGAACCATCATTCGTCTTCACAAATAGAATCGGAGTACCCCCAAGGTGACACACTAGGACGGATGAAACCCTTATCAAGCAACTCTTGCAGATGTTTCTTTAACTTCTTTAGCTCCACTGGTGCCATACGATATGGTAGAATAGAAATGGTCTGGGTGCCCGGCACCAGGTCAATACCAAAATCGATATCTCTATCGGGCGGCATGCTCGGTAGGTCTACTGGGAACACATCTAGAAAATTTCTCACTACCGACACTGACTCAACGGTAGAAGTATCAGCACTAGCATCCCTCACAAAGGCTAGATATGCTTCACGCCCCTTCTCAACCATCCGATGTGCCTTAAGAAAGGACACAACCCTGCTAGGAATATAATCTAACGTACCCCTCCACTCCAACCGCGGCAAACCTGGCATAGCTAGTATCATAGTCTTGGAGTGACAATCATAATAGTGTGATAGGGCGACAACCAGTCCATGCCCAAGATCACATCAAAGTCTACCATATTGGGTAACAATAGATCAACTCTAGTCTCAAAACCACCAATAATAACTAAACACGACCGATAAACACAGTCCACAATAATAGAATCTCACATAGGAGTAGACACATATACAGGAGAACTCAAAGAATCACGAGATATATCCAAATACGGAGCGAAGTAAGATGACACATATGAATAAGTGGATCTCGGATCAAATAAGACCGATGCATCTCTATGACAAATTGGAATCAAATAAGACGGATGCATCACTGTGACAAATCGAAACCATACTTGTGATGACCGATCTAATGCAACCGCCTCCGTCCGACCAGAATAATCATAAAAACGAGACTGGCCTCCCCCTCTAGGGCGACATCTACCCGCCTGACCTCTACCCCTAGCTGGTGGGACAGGTGGAGCAGAAACTGGAGCAGCAACCATGGCCTGTGAACCTTGTGGACCCTATGGAATCGGTGGAGCATGTGTAGTCTGTAGAGGTGCGCCCCTTATGAGTCTGGGGTAGTCACTCACTATCACGCCCCAAAACCGAGGAGCGCGACCGGCGCTCAACCGAGTGAACCCGACCGAGTAAGCCTGTTAGATTTCTTCTACCCAAACTCATTCATGAATAAAAAGAATATATATTTTCCTTAATTAAATAATAAAGTGGTCATGTCTGTAATTACAATTTCTTACCATAAGTTTTACCATTTTTAAAGTATCAAATGGACAAGTAATACAACCACAACATAACATAGTTTGTCTTTCCCATCACCAATACACAACCCACGCTCTACGGAGCCTCTATAGATAAAGATGAGTACAATGATAATACCAGCAACAAGGCCCCGACTATACCTCAAACAGAATACACAAAGAACAAAAGATACATCACCCCGGGATGAAGTGGGGCTCACCAAGTCAGCTGGGAAGAAGGTGTACTGTTATCACTGTTCAATATCTCCTGTTGTGGAACCACCTGCATCCATTAAAATATGCAGCGCCCCCGACAAAGGGGACGTTAGTACCGTCGAATAGTACTAGTATGAAAACTAAACACTAATTTAAGAATTCAAAAATACAAGATGAATATGATGAACCAGTGCGGCAATAAAATAATATAGATAACCGTTTAAACCATATCAAGCTTATTAAAAGCTATCAATAACATTTATAGGATTCAAGATGAGATCCTCTGTAATCATCTTCACACAAAGAGGCCCCGCCGCCTCACCCGATGTATGCAGGTGGAGGTGTACGTACAATGCCACAACCCTAATCAAGCAGCTATGCCGCCTCACCCCAATGTATGTGGGTGGTGGTGCCACAACAATACCAAAACTATACACAAAGCGGTCATACCGCCTCACCCCAATGTAAGCGGGTGGAGGTGCAATCCCACAATACCATAATTCCTACACAAAGCGGTCATGCCGCCTCACCCTAATATATATGCGGGTGGAGGTGTATCTTGATTACAATCTCTATACCATAATCCCCACACAAATCGGTCATGCCGCCTCACCCCAATGTATGCGGGTGGAAGTGTATCACAATCATAATCTCTACACAACTTGGCATAATACCTTTCACATAAATCACGACTACAAATTATAATATCTGGATACATAATCCATAGTTTGGGACACATCCTAAATTTATAATGCAATATGATAAGAGCATTTGAAACACGGATTGAACATATATCTTCATCACAGAACTTATCGGAATACTCGATTTATAATCAACATCTCGGAACTTACAAGGATAATGGGAATTCCAATTCTCAAAGAAGAGTTTTGCCAACATACCTCACTTGAGCTTCCTTAGACTCTAAATGTTCCGAAATTCTTAGCAACTTCAATCTATTTTAGAAATATAACAAAATGAACCAAAATTAGGAAGATGATTATGGTTCTAGCTCATTTGAGAATTTTATCAAACACTAGATGTGCATTAAGATTTCAAGGTCCTTTTATGGAGGATTCCATTATCCCACAACCCAACCTTTACCATTTTTAGCTCAATAATCTTTCGACACCCTTTGATAATACATGCATGTAAAATAACCAACCGTCTTGCCTAGATATTATCTTGCTTATTATCCATTTCTACACAAAATTCGAAATTGAAGGTTAGGGTGTAGAATCTTACCTCTAGGATGAAGACCTAGTGAGTTTCCCTTCTCAATCGTCCAAAACTTGGGCAAGAATTGAAGAATCAATAATTGGAGAACACCTTCTCACTCTAGGTCACCCTCTCTCACTCTAAAATGTCAGATAATAGCTCAAAAATGACCCAAAGAGTGTATTTAATGAAATAGAGGCGGGTTTTAAAAATCCCAAAATGGAGCTCCGGAACAGGTTCTGCGGTCGCATATGCGACTGCATATCGGTCGCATAATTGGTTACAAAATAGCCAAAAGAACTGCATGTGTATGCGGTCACTATGCGGTCGCATAGTTGACCGCATAGCTGCTTCCAGAATAGCCCTCTCCTGCTCACTTCTACGGCCATTATGCGGCCCGCAGAGTGATTATGCGATCGCATAATGGATCGCATAAACGCACTTTTTCGGCAAAAATTTTTCTTTGCTTTCCTGTGCATTGTTCAACCCAAAAAGTCCGAGCCGCTGCCTCAAACACGTAAGTCTAGTCCGGCACCATAAAATATTATTTTCTTTGCAAATTTTACCAGGCCTTACACTTAAGTACTTTGAAATTTTTCCGGGGTATTACATTCTCCCCCGCTTAGGATCATTCGTCCTCGAATGAGGGTCAAATTCTGTTATTAGCATCTTATGCAACTCAGTTTTTCATACCACACACCAGCAACCCCAAATTTGACTAACTCCCTATATTTCCAAAAATTTTGCCAGAGTTTCCTTTGTAACTAGGCCTATCCACCTGTCAGAGAGCCCCAAAAACACATCCTAACAACATATACGTATGCCAATGACGTAACATAATACAAAACAGCACCAACTGTGGCCTCACAAGCAATTATATTACCAGAACAGAACACCCTTAATATCAAATGTACAAATCATACATATCTCATAGAAAGTAACTCTTAGAATTTTTTTTTTTTTTATAAATCACAACTTTATAAATACATGGTCATTCAAACAAATAAGGATACTTTTTCTTCATTTCTTCCTCGGCCTCCCAAGTAGCCTCTTCAACCTGTTGGTTTCGCCATAGCACTTTTACGGATGTAATTTCTTTATTTCTCAACTTTCGGACTTGCCTATCAAGAATGGCAACTGGAATTTCTTCATAAGTCAATTTCTCATTTACCTCAATAGTCTCAACCGGAACAATGAGTGTCGGATCTCCAACTACTTTCTTCAACATAGACACATGAAACACCGGGTGTACTAATGACATCTCAGGTGGTAGCTCAAGCTTGTACGCCACCTCACCGATCCTCTGAATGATTTTGTACGGTCCGACATACCTCGGACCCAATTTCCCTTTCTTACCAAATCGCATTACATCCTTCATAGGGGAAACTTTCAAGAATACCCAATCGTTTTCTTTGAACTCCAAATCCCTACGACAAACATCCGAATAGGATTTCTGACAACTCTGAGCAGTCTTCAACCGCTCCTTAATGATTTTAACTTTTTCCATAGCCTGATGCACAAGGTCTGGCCCTATCAAATCTGCTTCCCTAATTTCGAACCACCCAATGGGAGATCTACATCTACCATATAAAGCCTCGAACGGTGCCATCTGAATGCTAGCATGATAGCTATTGTTGTACACAAATTCTATAAGTGGTAAATAATCATCCAAACTACCTTTTAAGTCTAGCACACAAGCACGCAACATATCCTCAAGCGTTTGAATAGTCCGCTCTGCCTGTCCGCCAGTCTGCGGGTAAAAAGCTGTACTGAGATTCACCTGAGTATCCAAGACTTGCAGAAATTTCTTCCAAAAATTAGCAGTGAATTGTGCTCCCCGATCAGAAATGATGGAAACTGGGGTGCCATGCAACCTGACTATTTCTTTGATATACAACTGAGCATATTGCTCCGCTGTGTTGGTAGACTTAACCGGCAAAAAGTGTGCTGACTTCGTGAGTCAATCCACAATCACCCAAATTGAGTCACACTTGCACGGAGTGCATGGTAATCCTACCACAAAGTCCATATTAATCATTTCCCATTTTCCCATTGGAATTTCTATGTTATGTGCCAATCCACCGGGCCTTTGGTGTTCGGCCTTCACTTGCTGATAATTCGGACATCTTGCCACAAAGTCTGCCACATTCCTCTTCATATCATTCCACCAATAGACTTCCTTAAGATCATGATACATTTTTGTAGAACCTGGGTGCACGGAATACCTAGTAGTGTGAGCTTCAGTCAAAATTCTTTCACGGAGACCATCCACATTTGGAACACATAGTCGCCCTTGGTACCTTAGTGTACCATCATCCATGCCAAGAGAAAAGGCCATGGTCTTGTATTTATGAATCCCCTCTTTCAATTGCACCAACAATGGATCGTTGTATTGCTTCTCTTTGACTTCCACAACAAGCGATGATTCAGCCCTATTTTGCACAATTACCCCTCCTTCACTAGAGTCCGTAAGACGAACTCCCAAACTAGCCAATCGGTGAACTTCTTTGGCCAATGGCCTTTGATATGCCTCCAAGTGTGCTAAGTTACCCATAGATTTTTGGCTAAGAGCATCCGCTACAACATTAGCCTTCCCGGGATGGTATAAAATATCAATGTGATAATCCTTGAGTAATTTAAGCCTTCTTCTCTGCCTCAGATTCAATTCCTTCTGTTTGAAAATATATTGAAGGCTCTTATAGTCTGTGAATATATCCACATGGACCCCATATAAATAATGACGCCAAATTTTCAATGCAAATACCACTGTCGCAAGTTCTAAATCATGTGTTGGATAGTTCTTTTCATGATTCTTTAGTTGCCTAGAAGCATAAGCTATCACCTTCCCATGTTGCATTAATACACACCCAAGCCCGATTCTTGAAGCATCACAATATACCACAAATTCATCTATACCCTCTGGTAGAGTCAACACCGGCGCCGTAATCAATCTTGCTTTCAATTCCTGGAAACTCCTTTCACAAGCATCTGACCATTGGAACTTAATTACCTTCTGTGTCAATTTAGTCAATGGAGAGGCAAGAGTAGAAAACCCCTCCACAAACTTTCTGTAATACCCATCTAAGCCTAAGAAACTACGAATCTCTGTTAGAGTTGTAGGCCTCGGCCAATTCTTCACAGCTGAAATTTTCTGAGGATCAACCTTAATTCCCTCACTAGAAACTACATGACCCAAGAATATGACTGATTCAAGCCAAAATTCACACTTTAAAAACTTTGCATATAACTGGTGCTGATGCAGGGTTTGTAGAACTACCCTGTGATGATCGGCATGGTCTTCTCGACTTCGTGAATATACAAGAATATCGTCAATAAACATTATCTCAAAAGAGTATAAGAATGGCTTAAAAACTCAATTAATAAGATCCATGAAGGCTGCTGGGGCATTTGTTAGCCCAAAAGACATCACCATAAATTCAAAATGCCCATACCGGGTCCTAAAAGCTATTTTCGGAATATCCTGCTCCCTGATCTTCAATTGGTGATACCCGGATCTTAAATCAATTTTGGAGAAGTACCTGGCACCTTGCAATTAATCAAACAAGTCATCTATCCTTGGCAGTGGGTACTTATTCTTGATTGTGAGCTTATTAAGCTGTCGATAGTCAATACATATTCTCAGTGACCCATATTTCTTTCTTACAAAAAGGACCGGTGCTCCCCAAGGCGACATACTTGGCCGGATAAAACCCTTTTCTAACAAATCTCTCAATTGCTCCTTTAGCTGTTTCAATTCTGCCGGTGCCATTCTGTAGGGTGGAATAGATATAGGATGCGTGTCTGGCATCACATCAATCCCAAAATCAATCTCCATGTCTGGTGGGATCCCATGGAGTTCATCCGGAAATACTCCCGAAAATTCATTCACAACAGGCCCGGACTCAAGTGTAGGTGCCTCAGCATCGGTGTCCGTAACCCGGACCAAATGGTAAATACATCCCTTGTTAATCATCTTTGTGACCTTAAGGTAGGAAATAAACCTACCCTTTGCCACAACATCATAACCCTTCCACTCAATAACTAGATCATTTGGAAATTCGAACCTACCAGTTCTGGTTCGACAATCAAGCTTGGCGAAACATGAATAAAGCCAATCCATCCCCGTTATCACATCAAAATTGACCATTCTCAATTCAATAAGATCGGCCACGGTGCCCCGACCACGCAACATGACAACATAATCCCTATAAACCCGCGCAGCCAAAATAGACTCACCAACCGGAGTAGATATAGAGAACGGCTCATGAAGTTGTTCTGGTTCTATCCCAAATTCCATAGCAACATAAGGAGTGACATATGACAAAGTGGAACCGGGATCAATAAGAGCATATACATCATGAGATTGGACAGTTAATATACCTGTGACAACATCTGGAGAAGCCTCTGATTCCTGACGTCTCCGCATAGCATAAAATCTGCTCGGTCCTCCCAAATTCTGTGCACCACCCCTAGCTACACCACGCCCTACGGGTGCTGGGGTGCCTCGAGCTGGAGGTGTTGTGGATAAAGTAGCTGCAGAATTAGCTGGTTGTGCCGCACCTATGCCCATATTTCGGTGGGATGAGCGACAATCTCTATGAATGTGACCCATCACACCATACCCATAGCATATTGGTAGGTCCATGAAGAAGGACCCAAAGTGCATCCTCCCACACTTAGGGCATGGAAGCCTCCGCTGCTGAAACCTTCTGTCGGGCCGACCCTACTGGTGGGGTCCCCTGTTGCCCTGACTGGGTCTAGATGACTGTGCACCTATCGAAGACTGGGTGAATGATTGGGATGGTCCTGATGACGCTCCCCTGAATGCCGACCTACCACCGCCACCACCGGAAGAACTACCAAAGTTGTCCGTGGATCGGGCCTTGCTGCTACTCTAATGCTCCATTCTATTCTTTAATTTGCGGGTCTCTCTAGCTTGAGAAAATGCCACCATCTTATCATAGTTCATATCGGAATTCAAGGCAGTTGTAGAGGCCTTATTGATAACCAAGGGGCTAAGGCCTTGTACAAACTGACGCACTCTAGCCTCCATAGTGGGCAACATGTGAATAGCATACTTGGACAGGTGCGCAAACTCTATATGGTACTCCCACACATTCATACTATCCTGCTTTAGACTTTCAAACTCAGCAGCACAAGCTGCCTTAGTTTCGGTAGGCAAGAAATGATCCATAGAGGCATCTGTGAACTCACCCCACCTTGCCGGAGGGCTTCCCTCCTCACGGGATTCCTCCCATAACTCAAACCAAGAGTAGGCCACCCCTTTCAGGCGATAGGAGGCCAATTCTACTCCCTCTGTCTCTGTAGCATACATAACCCGGAGAGTTTTGTGCATCTCATCAATGAAGTGTTGGGGGTCCTCCTCGGGATCAGCACCCGTAAACACTGGAGGATCTAACTGAAGAAACTTGTTCATCCTGGAACTAGGAAATTTCCCAGGATGGCTGGAAGAAATAGGCCCAATACTCGATCTCTGGGCCTGAGAAGACACTATCTGTGTCAACATTTTTATGGCTCCCCTAATATCAATATCAGACACACAAGAATCGGAAGCTGGAGCTGGAGGTGGAACTGGAATATCAGTTGGAGGGACCGTTGCACCCTCAGTAGGTGTAGGGACAGGTGCGGTCTGATCAGTTGTAGTAGAGTCAGGCAGTGTGGTAACTGGAGGAATATCCTCACTCCTCGGGTGCTCACCTGCATCATCAATTCTAGGGTCAACTGTCACTCCTAGGGTGACATTGGCTCTTTGGCCAGTTCTTGCCTTCTTCTTAGGTGCCATGTACTGAAAATTAGAGCGACGCAGGAGTTAAAGGAGGAACAATCTTACAACCATCTTTATCGCACGATCAAGAACATGAAAGAAGGGTATTATTCCTAAATGCCCAAGTAGCATCCTAATTATAGATGTGGTCAACAACACACTGATAATAAGGACTCTACTAGACATGGCTCTGAGACATCCTAGGACACTTTAAAACCTTAGGCTCTGATACCAAGTTTGTCACGCCCCAAAATCGAGGAGCGCGACCGGCGCTCAACCGAGTGAACCCGACCAAGCAAGCCTGTTAGATTTCTTCTACCCAAACTCATTCATGAACAAAAATAATATATGTTTTCCTTAATTAAATAATAAAGTGGTCATGTCTATAATTACCAATTTCTTACCATAGGTTTCACCATTTTTAAAGTCTCAAATGGACAAGTAATACAACCACAACATAATATAGTTTGTCTTTTCCATCACCAATACACAACCTACACTATGTCTACGGAGCCTCTATAGATAAAGATGAGTACAATGATAATGCCGGCAACAAGGCCCCGGCTATACCTCAAACAGAATACACAAAGAACAAAAGATACATGACCCCGGGATGAAGTGGGACTCACCAAGTCAGCTGGGAAGAAGGTGTACTGCTATCACTGTTCAATATCTCCTGTTGTGGAACCACTTGCATCCATTTAAATATGCAGTGCCCCCGGCAAAGGGGACGCTAATACCGTCGAATAGTACTAGTATGAAAACTAAACACTAATTTAAGAATTCAAAAATACAAGATGAATATGATGAACCAGTGCGGCAATAGAATAATATAGATAACCGTTTAAACCATATCAAGCTTATTAAAAGCTATCAATAACATTTATAGGATTCAAGATGAGATCCTCTGTAATCATCTTCACACAAAGCGGCCCCGCCGCCTCACCCGATATATGCAGGTGGAGGTGTACGTACAATGCCACAACCCTAATCAAGCAGCCCTGCCGCCTCACCCCAATGTATGCGGGTGGATGTATAACCACAATACCAAGAACCTACATAAAGTGGCTATGGCGCCTCACCCCAATGTATGTGGGTGGTGGTGCCACAACAATACCAAAACTATACACAAAGCGGTCGTACCGCCTCACCCCAATGTAAGCGGGTAGAGGTGCAGTCCCACAATACCATAATTCCTACACAAAGCGGTCATGCCGCCTCACCCCAATGTATGCGGGTAGAGGTGTATCACAATCACAATCTCTACACAACTTGGCATAATAACTTTCACATAAATCACGACTAGAAATTATAACACGTGGATACATAATCCATAATTTGGGACACATCCTCAATTTATAATGCAATATGATAAGAGCATTTGAAACACGGATTGAACATATATCTTCATCACAGAACTTATCGGAATACTCGATTTATAATCAACATCTCGGAACTTACAAGGATAATGGGAATTCCAATTCTGAAAGAAGAGTTTTGCCAACATACCTCACTTGAGCTTCCTTAGACTCTAAATGTTCCGAAATTCTTAGCAACTTCAATCTATTTTAGAAATATAACAAATTGAACCAAAATTAGGAAGATGATCATGGTCTAGCTTATTTGAGCATTTTATCAAACACTAGATGTGCATTAAGGTTTCAAGGTCCTTTTATGGAGGATTCCATCATCCCACAACCCAACCTTTACCATTTTTAGCTCAACAATCTTTCTGCACCCTTTGATAACACATGCATGTAAAATAACCAACCCTCTTGCCTAGATATTATCTTGCTTATTATCCATTTCTACACAAAATTCAAAATTGAGGGTTAGGGTGTAGAATCTTACCTCTAGGTTGAAGACCTAGTGAGTTTCCCTTCTCAATCTTCCAAAACTTGGGAAAGAATTGAAGAATCAATAATTGGAGAACACCTTCTCACTCTAGGGCACCCTCTCTCACTCTAAAATGTCAGATAATAGCTCAAAAATGACCCAAAGAGTGTATTTAATGAAATAGGTCGGGTTTTAAAAACCCAAAAATTGAGCTCCGGAACAGGTTCTGCGGTCGCATATGCGACCGCATATCGGTCGCATAATTGGTTACAAAATAGCCAAAAGAACTGCATGTGTATGCGGTCACTATGCGGTCGCATAGTCGACCGCATAGCTGCTTCTAAAATAGCCCCCTCCTGCTCATTTCTGCGGCCATTATGCGGCCCGCAGAGTGATTATGCGATCGCATAATGGACCGCATAAACGCACTTTTCAGGCAAAAATTTTCCTTTACTTACCTGTGCATTGTTCAACCCAAAAAGTCCGAACCGCGGCCTCAAACACGTAAGCCTAGTCCGGCACCATGAAACATTATTTTCTTTGCAAATTTTACCATGCCTTACACTTAAGTACTTTGAAATTTTTTTGGGGTATTACACTCACCATATGTCTGGTATCACCACACTCAAAACAAGCTCTAGGTGGGCGTGGCTGCTAAAATTGACCTTGGCCCGGTCAGCTAGACTGACCGCTGAAGGCACCCCGTGCAGGAGGTGCACTAGACAGTGGCTAAGCAAAATGGGTAACCTCAGAACTCGGAATAGCAGGAGCACCGCTAGTAGCTAGACGTGCTGAATGAACTGGGCGGCTCACATAGCCTCTACCATGACGGGCTGCAACAAGAGCGCATGCACCAGTATATCCTCCCGAATATCGAGGCCTCTTGGCCTATTTGTCCTCTCTCTCACGACCTCGCATACCTTCCAACCTCCGTGCAATCTCTACCACCTGTTGGTATGGAGTATCCGTCTCCAACTCTCGAGCCATACTAAATCTAATACCACAGTTGAACCCCTCGATGAATCTGCGGACTTGCTCTCTGACTATAGAAACCAAGGTATGTGCATGTCGGGATAACTCACTGAATCTGATAGCATACTCTGACACTGTCGTAGTTCCCTGACACAACTGCTCAAACTTTATGCACCAAGCATTACGAAGGGTCTGGGGAACAAACTCTCTTAAAAACATCTCTGAAAACGGAGCCCAAGTGAGTGGGGCTGCATCAGTAGGCCTACCCTCCTCATAAGCCTACCACCACTGATACGCTGATCCTGACAGCTAAAATGTAGTAAAAGTAACTCTTCTCACCTCCACAATACCCATGGTGTGGAGAATACGGTGGTACTTTTCTAGGAAACCATGTACATCCTCGATAGTTGCGCCATCAAAAGTAGGATGATCACACTTCTTGAATCTCTCAAGTCTCCTCTCCTCATCCTCAAATGTCGTTGGCCTGACCTCAGGCTGAACCAGAATAATTGGTTGTGCTGGCATGACACTCAGAACCTGATCAATGTGGACCCGCTGCTCTGGAGTATGAACCATTGGAGTCTGAGCTCCTCCCCTAGGGAATCAATCCCACATGAGCTAGGGTGCCGAACAAGCTCAAACATTGTTCTAGGGTCTCCTGAAGTCCAAGGGCAACAACAGGCATCTCGGGTACCTGTCTCCCAACCAAAGCTACTGATCCCCAGACGTTGCTCGGACAGGTGTTCTGGCTACAGCATGTGCCTCTCCCCGGCCTCTACCCCAGCCCCGACCTCGCGCGGCTCTAGCAGAGGGCGCAGATGTCTGATCATCGGATCTTGCAGTGCATGTCTTCACCATCTGTGAGAGAATATAAAGATAAAGATTCAGATTTCGAAGTCAACCAATTTGCATGATAAGGAATCAAAGGAGTGAAATTTCCTGACAGTTCCATAGCTTCTCGAAGATAAGTACAGATGTCGCCGTACTGATCCGCAAGACTCTACTAAACTTGCTTATGACTTGTAACACCTATGAACCTAGAGCTCTAATACCAACTTGACACGACCCCAATTGCTCACCTTAGGATATCGTTATGGCACCTAGTCTGTTAGACTAGGTAAGCCTAATATTCACTTATAGCTTAACGGAACTAACAAAACTGAGATAATAAAATAAACCATTAAGCTCATAATAACTCCAAAATGGCACATCGACAACATAATCTCAAAAACTGGTGGAACTGAGTCATAATATCTATATGATGCTCTAAAATCTCTAATACAACACTATCTGATAAAAGGAAAAACAGTAATGAGAAGGTAATAGAAGGTGACTCTGAGGCCTGCGAACGTCGAGTAGGTATACTTTGAAGTCTCCGAAAATAGTTGAATGATCACTAGCGTCTGGCACGGGCAGATGTACTTGAATCTGCACAAAAATGTGCAAAAGTGTAATATGAGTACACCACAATAGTACCTAGTAAAGGCACATGCTGGTGCCATAAAGGTTGCAACAAGGAAATCATACCTCTTCAAAGTAAAGCAAAGGGGTAATGAAATGCTGAGGGAATTCGTATCCCAATTTCAAATGGAACGCATGGAATTGCCACCGGTCACAGACGATTGGGCCGTCCAATCTTTCACCCAAGGGTTGAACGAGCAAAGTTCGATAGCATCGCGTCGGCTGAAGCAAAATTTGGTCGAGTATCCAGCAATAACTTGGGTAGATATACACAATCGATATCACTCGAAAATTAGGGTCGAAGATGACCAGTTAGGAGCTCCGTCTGAATCCATGCATCAGAACAGGACAACTACTAAAAACCAACGGGAGATCGACATAGAACAAAGGTCAAACAGAGACCGATATCAACCGTACGTCGCAGATCGGATGAATAACGGTTCAACACACAATACTGCTCGGAACAATCAAAGGATTGATTGAGGGAAAAATTCTCGGGGACTTATGAGTAAGAGCGGCTTCGATAAATATGCCGATCCTATAGAAGCACCTCGGTTATCGGAATATAACTTCAGCATTGATGCATCCACCATTGTGTCTGCTATCGAACGCATCAAAAACACTAGATGGCCTCGACCCATGCAGACCGATCCTACCCAAAGGAATCCCAGTCAAATGTGTGAATATCATGGCACCCATGGCCACAGAACGGAAGATTGCAGGCAACTAAGAGAGGAAGTAGCCCGGTTATGCCGATACCCCTCAGGGACTGGTGCTTAAACATACTAAAACATCGGTTGTGAGAGAAAAGCGATCTCGAACTCAGGATTACACACCCGTAGGAACTTTGTCCTTCAATGATCAAGATGCAGAAGGGGTCGTACAACTAAAGTTAAGCGTGTGTTGATTGATCCAGGTAGCTCGGCCAACATCATCAAATTGAAGGTCGTAGAGCAGCTCGGCCTGCGAAACCAGATCGTACCCGTCGCCCTAGTTCTAAACGGATTCAATATGGCATGTGAAACCACCAAAGGCGAGATAATTCTACCAATAAACGTGGCCGGAACCATCCAGGAAACGAAGTTTCACGTGACCGAAGGCGACATGAGGTACAACGCTCTTTTCAGAAGACCATGGATCCATAACATGAGAGCTGTACCTTCGACCCTACACCAGGTCCTCAAATTCCCAACATCGAGAGGAGTCAAAACAGTGTACGGAGAACAACCAGCCGTAAAAGAACATGATGATCTAAGGGTCCCTCGATCCTTCGCGATTCCCGATGACTCCGACGCCACCAAATCAACAATTGAGGAATTGGAGCAAGTCACACTAATCAAGCACTGGCCCGAACGAAAGGTATACCTGGGAACGGGGTTGAGTCCCGAACTCAGGAAGAAACTTGTTCAAATTCTTATCGATAACATTGATTGTTTTGCCTGGTCCCATTTAGATATAACAGGGATTCCACCGGACATAACGATGTATCGGCTGAGCTTGGACCCTAAGTTCAGACCGGTAAAGCAAAATAGAAGACCCCAGTCCGAGGTAAAACACGCATTCATAAAAGACGAGGTAACCAAACTTCTCAATATAGGGTCCATTCGGGAGGTGAAATATCCCGAATGGTTAGCCAATATAGTTGTAGTGCCTAAAAAAGGAAACAAACTTAGAATGTGCATGGACTATAAGGATTTAAACAAAGCATGCCCCAAAGATTCTTTTTCGCTGCCCAACATCGATCGCATGATCGATGCCACAGCCGGCCATGAGATCCTCACTTTTCTCGATGCCTACTCCGGGTATAATCAAATCTAGATGAGCCCGGAAAACCAGGAAAAAACTTCATTTGTCACTAAATATGGAACATATTGTTATAATGTGATGCCCTTCGGGCTAAAAAATGCGGGGGCTACTTACCAACGCCTAGTAAATAAAATGTTCGAAGAACAAATAGGTAAACCAATGGAAGTTTACATTGATGACATGCTAGTTAAGTCTCTGTGCGCAGAGGACCATCTGACCCATTTGCAGGAAGCATTCGAGATTTTGAGAAAATACAACATGAAGCTCAACCCCGAAAAATATGCTTTCGGGGTCGGTTTAGGCAAGTTCCTCGACTTCATGGTATCAAATCGGGGAATCGAGATTAACCCCGATAAAATCAAGGCTATCGAAGATATCACTATCGTGGACAGTGTAAAAACTGTGCAAAGGCTAACGGGACGCATTGCGGCCCTAGGCCGATTCATTTCGAGATCATCAGATTGAAGTCACAAATTTTTCTCCCTACTCAAAAAGAAGAACAATTTCGCTTGGACCCCGAAATGCCAACATGCACTGAAGGAACTGAAACAATATCTGTCGAGCCCACCACTACTTCACACTCTGAAAGCAGACGAAAAACTTTTCTTATACCTAGCGGTATCAGAAATCGCAGTAAGTGGTGTCCTAGTTCGGGAAGAGCAAGGTACTCAATTTTCCATTTATTACATAAGTCGAACCTTAGGAGAAGCATAAGCTAGATATCCACACTTAGAGAAATTGGCACTTGCACTGATAAGCGCCTCTAGAAAGTTACGACCATACTTTCAATGTCACCCCATATGCGTATTAACAACTTACCCACTTCGTAATATTTTGCACAAACCCGAACTATCGGGTCGATTGCCAAATGGGCCGTCGAGCTCAGTGGGTACGATATCGAATATCAACCCCATACGGCCATCAAGTCTCAAATTTTAGCAGACTTCGTGGCCGATTTCACGCCAGCCCTCGTACCCGAAGTCGAAAAAGAATTCCTGCTGAAATCGGGTACGTCCTCGAGGGTATGGACCCTTTTTACGGACGGGGCCTCAAACGTAAAAGGGTCCGGATTGGGCATAGTTTTAAAGCCACCCATAGGTAACACTATTAGGCAATCTATTAAAACTACCAGGTTGACTAACAACGAGGCCGAGTATGAGGCCATGATTGCAGGTCTCGAGCTAGCTAAAAACTTGGGAGCAGAAGTCATCGAAGCCAAATGTGACTCTTTGTTGGTGATAAGTCAGGTAAACAAAACCTTCGAAGTTTGAGAAGATAGAATGCAAAGGTATTTGGACAAACTACATGTCACTTTGCACCATTTCAAACAATGGACTTTACAACATGTTCCACGAGAGCAAAACAGTGAGGCTGATGCACTTGCGAATTTGGGATCATCGGTCGAGGAAGGTGACTTGAGCTCAGGGACTGTCGTTCAACACTCGAGGTTCGTGATCGAAGAAGGTCACGCCGAGATAAATTCTACGAGCTTAACCTGGGATTGGAGAAATAAGTATATCGAATACTTAAAGAACGGAAAGCTCTCATCGAACCCTAAAGACTCAAGGGCCCTACGGGCCAAAGCTGCTCGATTCACGTTGGCTTCAGATGGAACGCTATACCGAAGGACATTCGATGGACCATTAGCAGTATGCTTGGGTCCAGGAGATACCGATTACATCCTACGTGAGGTGCATGAGGGCACTTGTGGGAATCACTCCGGTGCCGATCCATTAGTCCAAAAAATAATCAGGGCAGGGTATTATTGGACCAATATGGGCAAAGACACGAAGGAATTTGTTCGAAATTGTAACAAATGTCAAAGGTTTGCACCAATGATCCATCAACCCGGAGAGCAACTTCATTCGGTCCTATCCCCATGGCCATTCATGAAATGGGAAATGGATATCGTCGACCCTCTGTCATCGACCCCAGGTAAAGCTTAATTTATTTTATTTATGACTGACTATTTCTCTAAATGGGTTGAAGTACAGGCGTTTGAGAAAGTAAGAGAGAGAGAAGTTATAGACTTTATCTGGGATCATATCGTATGCCGATTTGGGATACCCACCGAAATAGTATATAACAATGGGAAACAATTTGTGGGCAGCAAAGTGACAAAATTCTTCGAAGACCATAAAATAAGAAGGATATTATCAACACTGTATCACCCTAGTGGGAACGGACAGGCCGAATCAACGAACAAAACCATCATTCAGAACCTAAAGAAGAGACTGAACGAGGCTAAAGGAAAGTGGAAAGAAATCCTACCCGAAGTCCTTTGGGCATATCGAACGACGTCAAAATCCAGTACGGGGGCGACCCCGTTCTCCTTAATATATGGGTCTGAAGCATTGATACCAGTTGAAGTCGACGAACCCAGTACCAGATTTCGATACAAAATGGAAGAATCTAATAACGAGGCTATGAACACCAGCCTCGAATTATCAGACGAAAGACGAGAAGTTGCTCTCGTCCGATTGGCTGCCCAAAAGCAACGAATCGAAAGATATTATAATCGAAGAACCAAGCTCCGCCATTTCAAGCCCAAGGACTTAGTGCTAAGGAAAGTCACCATCAATACCCGAAATCAGAACGAAGGAAAGCTAGGACCAAATTGGGAAGGACCATATCAGGTTCTCGAGAACGTCGGAAAAGGATCGTACAAGCTCGGTATTATAAACGGCAAACAATTATCAAGCAATTGGAATGTGGCACATCTAAAGCAATACTACTGCTAAGGTATGACTCTCCCGCATTCATTTACATTTCAAAACTGACCCCTGCAGAAGTTCGATCAGGAGCTAAGATGGATCCCTCAATACGGAGCCTTAAGATCCGAAAGCACGCGTTGCACTCTTTTTCCCTTAGACCAGTTTTATCCCAAATGGGTTTTTCAGAAAGGTTTTTAACAAGGCAACTAATGATCATGCTGCAGTATCCGAGGCCTCTTTAAAATCGACCTCAAATACTGGGGGGCATTAGCCCTCAAATATATCAAGTTCTGATGCAAGAAAGTTATTTCGCAACAACGGGGTTCCAATAGGAAAAGTTGTAAGAGCCAAGTGGTCAAAACGAACCATGCTCATGTAGTTGGCCCGAACCCAGGCGCGAAACATGAACACATGTATAGTGACTTGCAAAGAAAGTTCTCCTCTTTACTGACATCTTATATCCAAGAAAAATTCCTTTATTTTGAGATTCATTACGCAAATAGAATTAAGATAAATTCGACCATTACGCCTACGGGCTACATTATTTCGAGTTCGAATCATTCACTCGATTACTAAGCCTATGGGCTACTTTTATTTCGAGTTCGAGCAAGCACTCACTCGACCATTACACCTACGGGCTACATTACATCGAGTTTGAATCATTCACTTGACTAGTAAACCTATGGGCTACTTTTATTTCGAGTTCGAGCAAGCACTCACTCGACCATTACGCCTATGGTCTACATTACATCGAGTTCGAATCATTCACTCGACTACTAAGCCTACGGGCTACTTTTATTTCGAGTTCGAGCGAGCACTCACTCGACCATTACGCCTACGGGCTATATTACATCGAGTTCGAATCATTCACTCGACTACTAAGCCTACGGGCTACTTTTATTTTGAGTTCGAGCAAGCACTCACTCGACCATAATGCCTACAGGCTACATTACATCGAGTTCGAATCATTTGCTCGACTACTAAGCCTACGGGCTACTTTTATTTCAAGTTCGAGCAAGCACTCACTCGACCATTATACCTACGGGCTATATTACATCGAGTTCGAATCATTCGCTCGACTACTAAGCCTACGGGCTACTTTTATTTCAAGTTCGAGGAAGCATTCACTCAACTATTACGCCTACGGGCTACATTACATCGAGTTCGAATCATTCGCTTGACTACTAAGCCTACGGGCTACTTTTATTTCGAGTTTGAGCAAGAACTCACTCGACCATTACGCTTACGGGCTACATTAAATCGAGTTCAAATCATTCACTCAACTACTAGGCCTACGGGCTACTTTTATTTCGAGTTCGAGCAAGCACTCACTCGACCATTACACCTACGGGCTACATTACTCCGAGTTCGAATCATTCACTCAACTACTAAGCCTATGGGCTACTTTTATTTCGAGTTCGAGCAAGCACTCACTAGACCATTATGCCCATGGACCATATTTCCTTGAGCTCGAATCATTGACTCAACTAATAAGCCTAAGGGCTACATCACTTCAAGTCTGAAAAAACACTCAATCAATCATAGAGACTACGAAGTCCAAAATCGATTAAGTTGTTTAGATCCTTGTAAAAACATTCATAAAGGTGTGAATAAAATCTTTACGAAACAGAAGCAAGTCTGCAGAATTATCAATATTCAAATTTATATACATGGTTGATTATAACGTAAAAACTAAACACTAAACTTCTTGGTCATCCTCAGGAACGGTCTCTTCTTTATCGAGCTTCCCCCGTTCTTGGATCCTCTCTTGCAACCGCCATCATCATCATCATAGCCAAGGCTTCAGCTTCAGCTTCAGCTTCGAGCTCTTTAGCCTTCTTTATCTCTTCAGCAAGGTCGAAACCTCGAGCGTGTATCTCCTCGAGGGTCTCCCTTCGAGACCGACACTTAGCAAGTTTGGCAATCCAATGTGCTCGAGTGTCGACACTATCCGCCGCCTCTCTTGCCTCCATCTGAGCAGCCTCGGCATCAGCCTGGTACACGGCAATGGACTTGTTCGCCATAACTTTCGATGACTTAACCTCCGCCTTGGTCTCAGCTAGTCGTGCTTCAAGCTCCTCGATCCTCTTAGCCTGAGCCGAACCCTTTTGCTTAATGCTTCGAAGCTGAACATCGGCCGATAATAATTTGGCCAAGATGGTTTCTTTTTTCGCAGCCAGGCGGTTGATAGTCTCCTTCCACCGATTACATTCAGCCTTGATTTGATCGACTTCTTCCCAAAGTAACCCGATCTTTTCAACCTTTTGTTGCAGCTGAGATAACGAAGGGTTAACTTCCACAGTTGAGTCAAACCCATACTCTAACAGAACGAGGCTCACCTGCTTATCTAGTTCGGCCTCATCTTCACGAGCCTTAGCCAAATCTGCTTGAAGGTCCTTTATAGCCTCGTCCTTTTGGCTGCAAAGAAGTCGCAGGGCATCTCTCTCCCCCAAGACCTTCTGAAGCTCGACCTCACACTGGCTGAGGTCGACTCGAAACCTACTAATGACCTGCACGGTAGGGAAAGAACACAAGTCAAGTTTGGGGAAAGAACGAAGAAACCAAGTACAGTAAAATCATTACCTGAGTAATGAAACGTTGGGCCTCCTCTAGGAGAAGAGAAGCATCACTAATGTTGGAGGCATCATCGACTCTTGTAAAGCAATCCCGAAAAGGATCCCCTATACTAGAACCCTCTCTCATATCGGGGGTCTTCAATTCTCGAGCCTTCTTTAATGCCTCCTCAGAAAAGGTTGGAAGAGAAGGCAAACGACCCACTGTCATGGTCCCAAGCGAATCACTCAAGATGCTATGATCGAGACTCAGGGTACCGAAATCAACCTCGACTGGTACAGCCTCCATCGGCTCGGAAGCTCTGGCGACCTCGATTACTTTCGCAGATCGGATCACCAAAGCTGATGCATCATCTTTTTCTTTTTCTTCTTCTTCTTCTTCCCTCAGTCCTTGGACCGAGTCCATCGAAAGAGTGATTTCCTTCCTCCTCACCCTTTGAGTTTTGGGCTTGGAGTCCTCTGGCCTAGAGATAGCTTTTCGCTTCTTATCTTTTCACGTTTCCGGGACCGGGGACTTGGTTCCTTCTTCACCACTCGAAGGCCTCAAAACGGCATCCTTGGTTACACCTGCATGAAAGGAAATCGGTGATGAATGGAGCATAAAAAATATTTCGAAAAACACGAGAAGCAACCCTTACCATGATTCTTGGCCTCCCATCTACCTTTTGCCAAATCACGCCAAGCGTGTTCGGCATAAGAGAAAGTCGAGGCTAACTTCCGAACCCAATCCTCAAGGTCGGGTACCGCTTGTGGCATCCAAGGAGCAGCTGTATATCAGAGAAAGAGATCAAATAAAATCAAAAAAAGATACGAAAAGCAACGTCTTATGAAAACCACTTACGGTCGAAATTCCATTCCTCAAGGAACGGCATCTTCTCTTCTGGAATGAGGTCACGGGTCCTCACTCGGATATAACGGCCCATCCAACCCTGATCCTTGTCTTTGTCGATGCTCGACATTAAAGCCTTCGATGCCCGACGATGAAGCCTGATTAGTCCTCAAAAGATTTGAGGCCGATACAGTCGTATGACGTGATTCCCCCCGGCCTTGTTAGAAAATAAGCGAAGTAAGGTTACTATAGGCCATAGAGAGGGATGAATTTGACCAAGGGTGACCTGATATCTCTTGCAAAAATCGATGATCACCGGGTCGACGGGACCCAATGTGAAGGGGTAAGTGTAAACACTTAAAAACCCCTCCACGTGGGTGATGACGCTCTCTTCGGGGGAGGGAATTTGTAACACAACCTCGGAACCCCAGTTGCAGTCTTTCCTCACAGCCTCGAGATGACCCTCCATTATCGAGCACATGTACATCGACACATGCTCACATCGACCTGGAACACATGAAGGATTCTCAACCTTAAAATTGATCTTCAGAGTACACGGGCCGGGAACATACTCATAGGTAGGCGGCTCTACCGGCGCCTTGTCACCGGACGGCCGTGAAGAAGAAACTTTCTCCTTTTGGGGTACAGTTTTCGAAATTTTGGCCATTGATACAAGAGAAAGAAAGGCAAAGAGAGGTCAAAAATTGGTGCAGATGGCTCTGCAAGCGGCTGAATAGAGAGAAAGGGTAAGAAAATTTGGAAGAGTGAAAGATGTAAAAGTGGTAAATGTTAGATGGGGAGGGTTATTTATAGGCTTGCATCCTGACGGTTCAATATCAGAGGTGGCCGACCACCATCTGACATGCATTAAATACCTTGAAAAGACTAAATCGATGGGACAGCTATCACATACGTCATGATCGGGCCTTGTGAAAACGTCAGCTTATAACCCGATCGAATCATCGAAGATCATATCGATTCTCACCACATCCTTCCTGAGAAACGAGGGGACTATCTGTATACGGTCAAAATAGATTACGGCCTTCATACGTTCGAATGTAACACCCCGGAAAATTTTGAAGTACTTAAGCGCTATTAAGAAAGTCGATGTGCACTAATTATATTATTTTGTGTGAAGATGAGGTCTATTAATGGAATGGATATCAATTAGATATGATAATAAGTGTACGAGTCATATTATAAGTGATGTGGGGTCTAGGGAGAGCCCTTAGTGCAAGTCAAGTTGAGAATTTCATGATCGACTAAAGTTGCAAATGAGTACGCATAAGACCAAACTTTGGACGAGCATATATATATATATATATATATATATATATATATATATATATATATATAAGGAGTTATGTGGTGTATTACCTATCAAATTAAAGGTATTTGAATATAGTTTCTAACGCTTCAAACTGTTTATTATTTGGACATTCCTACAAGAAGTTATGACCAAATTATCAAAGGCTGGCGGAGGAGCCTACGGATGCGAAGCATCCGAGGCCGCGTCCGAAAGAGAGGCTGGCAGTGAAGTGTTGCCATAGCATCCAGGTATTGATACCATAGCGCGTGAGTTGTCCGCGTAGCACGTGAGTTGACCGTGCGGATCCAGGTATTGATATTAATTGAGTGAGGCCGAGGGCCTGGTTGTGCGGATATTAATACCATAGCGCGTGAGTTGTCCGCGTAGCACGTGAGTTGACCGTGCGGGTCCAGGTATTGATACCATAGCACGTGAGTTGACCGTGCGGATCCAGGTATTGATATTGATTGAGTGAGGCCGAGGGCCTGGTTGTGAGGATATTAATACCATAGCGCGTGAGTTGTCCGCGTAGCACGTGAGTTGACCATGCGGGTCCAGGTATTGATACCATAGCGCGTGAATTGTCCGCGTAGCACGTGAGTTGACCGTGCGGATATAGGTATTGATATGATGGCACGTGAGTTGTCCGTGCTTAGCGCTTGGGATTTGGAAGCCCCTCCGGAGTCTGTACACACCCCCAGTGAGCGCAGAGTATTGAGTATTTTGAGTATTGAGTGCTGAGTGCGAGTGATGAGTGATGGAGTGACACTGCTGTGAGGCTGTATTTATTTGTGTTGTTGCTACATTTATCTGTTAAAATTCTTTGGGGCATTTACAGAGTTATGGAATTTACCTATTTATTTCTGTTTATTTTTGAAAATAAATAATTGGACTGTTTTACTTAGCTCGTCATTATTGCTCAGTTCCTTAGTTATTTCTGTTAGTTGCTGAGGTGGTTGTACTCATGCTACACCCTGCACTTTATGTGCAGATTCAGGTGAGTTAGAGCGCGGCGATCGTTGAGTTCAGGCCGGGTATCTGTGGAGATTGCAAGGTAGCTGCTAGCGTCCGCAGGACCTTCTTACTCCTTTTATCATTTCTTCTTTTGGATTGTATTGACAGTTAGACAGTTTCATTTCTTAGTTCATAGATTTAGACGCTCATGACTTAGTGACACCCCGTTGTTTGGGGCTCGTTTCCGTATTTTCTATAATTATATTTAGAGTTGATTTAGTTTATGAAAAAAAAATTCAAATATTTTATTAAATTCTTATAATCGATTTAGTAGTAATATTTTGGGAAATAGGCTTGCCTTGTAGCATGATAGGCGCCATCACGACCATGGTTAGATTTTGGGTCGTGACATCGATCGAGTTCTAATGTTAAGCAACCGGAGTGAGATTTTGGGATGAGTTCCGAAGGCAGTACAAATGAGCCTCGAGTCCGAAGGCTGATCGAGGAGTCGGCTCGATACTTTCGTCGAGCCCATGACCGAATCGGTCCGCAAGGCATTGCTTCGAGGTTAGATATGCGCTACGCCCACCCCGGAGGTCGAACTCAAGCCAAAACCGAGGGTTCGACCCAATAACGAGTCCGAGCCAGTATCGAGTTCACAGACAAGAGTCGTTACAACCGCACTAAGAGAGAGAGTCTTGGCGGGAATCGAGGAAGAGACAAATCATCATGGGTCATCCACTATACGCTTTATTTTATTATAAATGAAGTAGGATCCCTCTATTATAAAAGGAGGGGGATCCTTTTAAGCAGGACACACAGAGAAAAATACATTATAACAAAAGATCACTTCTCATGTTGAAATATATCTTCTCATGCTTGTTTTATTTTACCTTATTCATTCTTTTGCTCACTATTCCCATTCTCATAGCCAAGAACTCAAATATTTCTATTTTCCTCTACGATTTGTATCAAACCGTATCACATATCCTTAGAATCATACACAAATTTAACGTTATCCGATTTTTCGGGTAAATATCCTCCTTATTATAAATTGGTTTGGTTATAAAATTCTAGAAACCTAAACTGAATCCAAAACACAGTAAAGATTGGAAGGGGACAATCCTAATACGGTCAGTAAACTAAGAAGGAATTCAATCCTAAACCAAGACCAAAGAGACAATGGAATTGAATCCAAAACTAATACAAAAGGGACGTAACTAAGAAGAAATTGAATACTAAACCAAGACCAAGGAGTCAAGGGAAATTAAATCTAAAACTGATACAAACGGGACGTAATTAAACCGCGTAGGCAAGAATCCCAAACAGTGTAAACTCTATGCAGGAACACGGCAATTTTTTCCAAGAAAATAGTTATTAGAATTATAATTATATCCAACATTTAATACACTTACGAAGGGTAAAAAAGGCGAACGATATTTTGATAGGGTTTTCGTGCTTTTAATATAGTACTAGTCTTAGGATACGCGCTTTGCGGATGTACCCTATATCAATGGGTATAAACATCATAAATTATATAAATATTATTAAATAATATGTTTGAATTATAAAATAAAATTTTAAAAAATATAAACTCTTGAAAATGACGAATATTAATCCTATTTAGTCAGCAAAAATAATTTTGATAGCTTAGTAATTTATTATTTATCCTTATTTCATTTTAACTTCGGATGAAAACATTGTTTAAGTAATATGTATTTTAGACAGGGCAACTAAAGAAATAAAAAAAATATGACAAATAAATTACGTAGCTAAAAGGCAAATATTCATTGCTGAGTAGAATTTAGCTATAGGTTTGTGACGGATCCTATTAGCTATGAGACGAATTTCAAAGCTAATATTTCTTAAAGTCAAATTCTGTAATAAAAAATTTTTACCCAAAAAAGTCCTTTTCATCTAGTTGACGGAAATATGCATTACGGTAAATTAAGGTATTGCCTTGGAAACAATCTAGGTAAAAAATTTCAATTATTTTAAAATCCTAAATATAAGGACTTCTTACTTCATTCAGATAAGGAAAGATTTAAAAATAATAACTTTGATTTGATTCAAATACCTAAATATTAGCTAGGAGAATAATTAAATAACTATTTTGTCTAATGTGAACTCTATTTTAAAAGGGTAAAAAAGGCAAACGACATTTTAAAGGTCTTCGTGTTTTTAATATAGTATAGATATATAATCTTATCTAATTAATTTAATTTAGTGTTAATTAAGACATAAATTAGTCCGTATTTGAGTTAATTTTACATTAAGGATGTTGTAATAATAAGCTTATTTTTAGTATTAACAGCTTTAAGGATATTTCGGTGATTTTAACAGAAAAAGTGCTTGTTTGCACTTGTTTACCAAACACTTCAACAACTTTTTTTTCACTTTTATCCAAACGTATAACTACTTATTTAGAAAACAAGTCTCATCGCTAAAAATGCGCTTAAAAGCCATTTTTTAAAGCCAATCCAAACGGGCTCATTATTTTGCTGTTTTTACTTTAAATTGTAACGGCGTCGTTAACTACTTTAATGTCACCATTGTGTTTCTTGGATAAATAAGGTGTGAGAGATTAATGAAATATCTGGGTGGTTTGTGCTTAATTGTTGGAAACAGTAAACTCAAACTTCAGAAAATATTCCTGGAGTTTGAATTAATAAAGGGTCAAACTCTATGGATTATTCCTGGAGTTCGAATTGTATATTTCAAACTCCAAGAACAATTCATGATATTTGAACTGATAAATATTTAAACTCTAGTAATCGTTCCTGGAAATAGTTAGGGGTATTTTTATTCAAATATTTTTTTGTCAACAGAGTTGCTAAATGTTACTCCATGTGCCCTAATTATGTGATACTCTTTTCTTTTTAGTCAGTACCTAAAAAAATATCTAGCCAGTAGTCCAATATAATCTTGTGTAACCTATCCACTGCACGTGGCTAGTCTATAGTAGCATGCAATGTGTATCACAATTTTTTCTTTATTTGTATCCCACCCAGTCTTCTTTCCAGGTCTTTCTCACCAGCCAAGCAACATTCTTGGAAATGGTGGCTGTTTCCAATGGCTTATTCATGATATTGTATAATAACTGTGAACCCATCTACAATTTATTTAGGGCAATATTCCACAATTGCTTGCACATAAATTAAATTGCACTCTTATCTACATTTGCTTGCAATCCTGAAAGCAACTGACAACTTCTGAAATACACCTTGCAGCAATCTTACAGTTATGGGATCAGCTCTACAGAACATGAGCAGATCATCTCCAAAGCAGATATAAATCATCCCAAGCTAAGCTTTCTGCATCTTAAATGAAAACTGAAGTTGCTATTTAGAGCAAGCTGAGCCATCTGTCTTTGCAGGTATTCCATGGCAATAACAATAAATAAAGTGATCTCCTTAGAATGGCTTTAATTCTCATTGTCAGTACTTTGGAATAATCTTATGTAAGGTCATACAATAGACAATAAGCCTATAGTCTTTGATCTGAGTAGGAGAGGCTACCTTTGGCACTAAAGTAATGAATGTGCAATTCAAAGCTCTCATGAGCTTTCATGTTTCAAAGAAGTCTAGAATATCCTGACACACTTCATTACCAACCAACCCTCAGTTGCTTGTAAATAATTCAACTGGGTATGCATCCATACTAGGAGACTTATCAGCTAGCATACCCCTGATTGTTTTTCAAATTTTCTCTCTAGAATGAGAATTAATTTCTGTTTTTGGGTTAGACATAGTCACCTCAGAATTAGGCTAGGGCATTTGAGCATTGCAGTCTCCCAAAAGGGCTAAGGCTGGAGAAGAAAGTAATAAATTATGCTTTAACTTGTTCAGGATTAGTTAATTTAACCCCACAAGCATTATAGATAGATGCTATAATATTTCTGCTTGTTCTAATTTTCGTTGAGCATGGAAATATTTAGAATTAGCATCCCCCCTAGCAATCCAGCTAGCTTTAAACTTTTGTCTCATAGCTTGTTCCTTTATACCACTCTATTTAAATATACTTGCCAATATTTTCTTCTCCTCATCAATCTGTTACAACACTAATTTCCCAACTTGGGATGTCGTGATGGCACCTAGTTTCTAAGATTAGGTAAGTCTAACATTCACGGATAGCTTAATAGAAATAACAAAATTGAGATAATAAAATAAACCGTTAAGCTCATAATAACTCCAGAATGGAACATCGACAACATAATTCCCAAAATCGGTGGAACTGAGTCATAAGCTCTACAAAATGCTTTAAAATTTCTAATACAACACTGTCCGATAAAAGGATAAACATCAATGAGAAGGTAACATAAGGTGACTCTGAGGCTTGCGGACGTCGAACAGGTATACATTGAAGTCTCCGAAAATAGCTGAATGATCACTAGCGTCCGGCACGGGCAGATCTACCTGGATCTGCATAAAAATGTGCAGAAGCGTAGTATGAGTACACCACAATGGTACCCAGTAAGTATCAAGCCTAACCTCGGTAAATTAGTGACGAGGCCAGGTCAAGATACCTACTAGGACAAGATAAACAGAACAGAGTATAATAAAGACCAATAACGAAAAACGAGGAAATAAATAATAACAAAGCAGTATAATAACGTAGGCTAATGACAGAATTTAAGGCCAAAAAGGCAACAGGAAGAGAACACATAATGAGAACCACAAGTAATCAAATACGAACAAAAACAAGTAAGACAAGGAAGAAACCAACAAGAATTGTTCAACCAATAAGCCTTTTTAACATAGGAATGTACAACAAGAAGCACAACCGAAGTACCACGCCTCATATCCATATTTCACAATTTCAATCACAATCTTTTCTTATATCACCGCATGAGCCTTGCAATTATTTGTAAAAATATTTTCCCGAAATAACTACACGCGTTTTAGTCCTCTTATCTCACCGCGTGGCTTCAAATAATTCTCTTACTAGCAATACGCGTATAAACTCCACCTTATCTCACCGCATGCATATCAACCCCTATCCTTATACCATCGCATGCTATCAATATCACAACAAAATAATCAACTCGCACCACATGTGCCTATATGCCACAACACTTGCCAAATCAACAATACCAAAATTATCACAACATATAGCTCATGGCTCAATTACAATGTGTACAAGAATCTCAATAACAACAAAATGAATAAGGAATACTCAACAAGAAGAGATACATCAACAACTAACAACTTCAACATCAATGTGATAATGGCTTTTACAACTTCAACACCAATAACTCAACAAGAAGATATTCCACAAAATAACAACTTCAAGTAAGAGTAATTCAACAATAAAAGGGGTAACAAGACAATAAGGGAGATAGCGAATTGAACTAAAGCATATAAGAGCAATTACAACGATAAAGGATAGAACAAGTGCTAATAATGTCAATTAGAGCACGTGAGAGTAAATTTAATGATGAAAGATGCAACATGTTATAACAAATTCAATAAAATACATGGAAGAAGTCTAAAAGTCTAAACCAGTCAAAATACCATATATAGCTCATGTACAAACTCGTCACCTTGTGTACACGTCTTCCACATAGTACAATTAACAGAAATAACCCAAATTCTAAGGGGTAGTTCCCCTACACAAAGTTAGACAAAATACTTACCTCACCTAGGCCAAATCAACCCTCGAATATAGCTTTTTCCCTAAAAATCGCCTCCACACTCTTCAAATCTAATCAAAAATGACTTAATAACATCAAACAATTCAAGAGAAACCAATTACAATAGATAAAGAAGTATGGTTGGACTCAAAATTTAATGGGTTGTTGGATTTTGTAAATTTTTGTCAGGTTCCGAGGTGCGGGCCCGAGTTGGGCTTTTGGCCGATTTTGGACTTTTGATTCAAGATTTGATCCTTTTCGACCGAGATTGGTTCCTTTAGCATTGGTTGATGTATTTGAGTTGTTTTTGGTAGTTTTGAGCCGTTTAGAGGTCGGAACGCGCGTGATAGCATCTTTCGAGCATCGCTTGGCTTACTCGGTATTGGTATTTGCTTGTCCGAGATAAGTAACTCTTCTAATCTCCACAGGATATGAAACCCCGAAATACGTATTATGTGATTTGTGTTGAGGTGACACACATGCTAAGTGACAGGCATGTGGGCGTGCACCATGTGAATTGGGACTTCGTTGTTTCCATGGCACTGAATAGTGGCCCTATTTTATTAATATCCGTGTTTTCACCATGTGATAATGTAATTGAGCTGTCAATCATCCTAGATATCATGTTTAGGCTTTATGCTGATACTGTTGGGACCCATAGTGGCCGTTTCTTACTGTTATCTCGATGATTTCATTGATATTTCATACTCGGTCATATCCATGAATTCATACCATATCTCAGTCTCAGTTATTATTTATTGATACATTATATCATTGTTGTCGGGCTAGATTCATAACATTGTGAGCCCATGAGTGGGACTGGAAAAATTGATGACTGAATGCGGCCGAGGGCCTGAGTGAGAGTGATATTTAAGGATCGGGTTGCATGCCGCAGCAGTTTGTATTGATTACATATTTTGGGATCGGGCTGCACACCGCAGCATGTTATACTGGTATTTTGGGATCGGACTACACGCCGCAGTATGTTGTATTGATTACATTTTATGAGATCGGGCTGCACGCCGCATCGATATAGCGCTTGGGCTGAAGGAGCCCTCCGGAGTCTGCACACCCCCAGTTAGCGCAGTTGACTATATATATGTGGATCGAGTTGCATGTTGCAATAGGCCTTATGGTCATATATGGATTGGGCTGCACGCCGCAGCGGGTATTGTACAGCGCTGAGTGATTGAGTGTGCTGAGCATAGTAAGAGGGAATGCGAGACAGTGAGATTGAGTACTCTGAGAGTGTGAGTACATGATTCATCTCTGAGATACATGGCATTGGCATGCACACATGACATACAGGCATAAAGATATATTTTTCCTCATGTTGTACTGTATCACGTCATTCATGACTTTTTACACACATTGATATGTGGGCATAGAGAGGTATTTCACACTTTCTATCTGGAAAGAAAATGAAACATCTTATTTATTGTGGAAAGGATATTTGAAAAAATTATTATTTTCAAACTTATTCATATTTTTGGCAACTTCGGTAAATGATTTGCGTTTTCACTGATGTACTTGAAAGGCAGAACCATTTTCAGAAATCATGATTTTGCTGAGCATTTTTATCTCTGAGTTACTTCTTATATTATTTGCTTTAAGTTATTATGGACTGTTATTGGCTTTTGGTGTGGACCCGACCTTGGTACAAGCTCGTCACTACTTTCAACCTAAGGTTAAGTTTATTACTTATTGAGTACATGGGGTCGGTTGTAGTGATACTACACTTCTGCAACTTGCGTGCAGATATTGGTTGTTGATGTTACTATGATCAATGGGAGCTGGATTGAAGATGTAACTACGTCCCGGTTGTAGCTGCCTCTTGTTCGTGGTAGTTTTAGATCTGTAAAACTCTGTTTATGTACTTTTCAAACAGACGATGTATTTATTTCATTTCAGATTTGTAAATTCTATTCTTAGAAACTTATGATTTGTACTACCAGTTCTTGGGCAATGTATCAAATTTAGATAATTTCTTTACTTAATTGCTTTATTGATTATTATTAGAATTGGTTAGTGGTTAACTGGCTTACCTAGCGGGTTGAGTTAGGTGCCATCACGACTAGTTGGATTTTGGGACGTGACAAGGTGGTATCAGAGCTCTAGGTTCATAGGTTCTATAAGTCATGAGCAAGTGTCTAGTAGAGTCTTGCGGATCGGTATGATGACGTCCATACCTATCTTCGAGAGGCTACAAGACATTTAGGATATACTTCACATCTTTCTTTCCTTATTGTGAGATATTTATTCAGCTTAAAGCGTAAATCTTTGAATTCCTTCCACGCATTCGTATGCACATGTGAGCGCTCGGTATCGGCTGTGCGCCGACGGCTTGTGATTCCATGGATGAGGTACGAGATGTGATTTCTGTGTGCTGATGAGGGGCCAGTCTGGAGGACTTGAGGGTTTTGACTGTAGCTTGAGCACGAAGATTTCGATTGTGTAAGCACGTGATTTTGGGACTTATATGTCCGGTGGTGTCCCTATTAGTGGAATTTGTGATTGGATGACTATGTGGTGAGTATGATGTGACTGTGGGGTGTGTTCAGATTGTTCGAATGTGACGAGAAGAGTTTTCTTGAGATGTAGAAAAGGCTATGAGGTGTCTGATTTCTGTCTTGATTTGGCGTATGGTCTCGAGTTATGGTTGTATGGAGGGATCTCTCATGTTGTTTAGTTGTGGAGTGAAGTAGATTCTTATGTCTTGTTGACCAATTCAGAATTAGGAAGATTAAGTGATTGCGTAGTAGTCGTGACTGTGGAAGGGTTTATAGAGATGTCAGTTTGAGGCAAAGCAGGTGGGTTATCCCCTGCAAGGTGTCTTGAGGTTGTGTGATCCCTAAGATATTTTGTAGAGAGTTCTCTTTTACCAGTAAATGATATATGTTGCAATTTGAGTTTGGATCGCCTGTGGAAGTTGGCTTAACCACCACGAGGATGAACGCGAGATTTGCAGATGATTTGAGGTACTAGTTGGTTTGTGTTGCATGAGCGGATGAAGGATTTAATGGAATATCAATATGGTATTAGGGTAGAAATTGGGTATGGTTATTGTAAGTAGTCAGTTTGTTTTATTCCACGGCTTTGAGCCAAGTGGGGGAGTCTTCTATTGACGAGTTGATTGTACGGTTATGTGTTGTATTAGTTTCGGTTCGGGGTATACTGGTGAATCAGTTATGACTTGTAGAGGTCGAGATCGAGGATGACTCGGGTAAAGGAATTTTTGGATACAGGTTGTATTACACTCTATGGGTATATGAGAATCACAAAATAATTGAGTGGTTATTCGCGAAGGATGTAGTGTACATGGAGTAGGAATTTGCTCGGTTGCTTAGGAGTGTGGGTTACTCTTTACTCCCTTGGGTGTTGGTGTACTAATGGGGCACCGATCATTTGGTCCGTTTGGTCGGTTCAATTGAGATTTGAGTAGAGTGCATGACTCTCGAGAATGGTTCTAATGGATTCAAGATTCATATGTAGCGATTTGAAATTTTCAAGATTTGTATATGGCTAGAAATTGGGAGTTGCGTTGGATGGTGTCGAGACTTGTGGCATTTTTATATCATTGTGGATTGTGCATTTCAGTATCAAGAAGGTGAAGGAAACAATTTTAGGTTCACATAAGGTCTCTTTAGAGTGGGTGTCTCGGTTGTGGTGCCTTGGGGTGCTTAAGAGGGAAGTCAGCGGCTTATGGGCCTTAGGGCGTTGTGGTTTTATACTAGGGTCTCTTGTGTAGTGAATTTTGGTTTAGGATCGTAGTGTTCCAGCAAGGAGAAGTATCAATTTGAAGGCAATTTGGAAGGGACTTGGAGAAATAAGACAGCATGGTAGTAGGTTGGATCAGTACAGTGATAGATATAATCGGTTCTTTGGGTACTTATGATGTGGCTAGTCTTCGCAGGTGTTTCGTGGCAATGCTCTTGGGTTTTAGCGACCTGCATGTCTAGGTGAGTTAGAGAGATTCTATTCTGATAGCAAATGGGTTTCGAAGAGTTCTCAGTGGTTTTTACCACGGTTCGAGGAGTATATTTTTTACTGGCATGAGGAATATGTTGCGTATTGGGATTTTCTCTGGGATGAGATCAAATGGAAGGCTTCTGACTGATCGGGTATGCATTCTTCTTGGGACTCATAGTTGATTACGATATTCTTGTACTCTTCACAGGATGACATGGTAGATGCGGTGTTGTGTGGGATTGAGATTTGCATGTGCAAGGTCACAGGTCAGTTTGGAAGGGAAAGGCATTGATTCATAGGCAGCATGGACGGTTTCAGATGACTAGGTAACTGATATTACTAATCGGTATGGCTTGATGAGAGTATACATTTCATAAGGGGTAATATGTTTTGATTTATGGGTACTTCACGAGTACTGCGGCACTCTTCTGGTTGATCGACTGCTGATATTCAAATATTTCTAGGTAGCACGGAAGAATTTTAGAAGTATTCCTTATGGGATGATTGTGTATGAGGGATGTGTTAGACATTCGGGCGGTGGAGATGAAATCAGATATGGTGATTCGTGTGTTTTATGGATTTGGAGGCTAGGAGTTCTCAGGAGCAGATTGTTTCATGGTTGTGGACTGTGAGGTTGGGACTTCGTTGTTTCCATGGCACTGAATAGTGGCCTTATTTTGTTAATATCCGTGATTTTACCATGTGATAAAATAATTGAACTGTCAATTATGCTAGATATCATGTTTAGACTTTATGCCGATACTGTCGGGACCCATAGTGGTCGTTTCTTACTGTTATCTCACTAATTTCATTGATATTTCATACTCGGTCATATCCATGCATTCATACCATATATCAGACTTAGTTATTATTTATTGATACATCATATCATTGTTGTTGGGATAGATTCATGACATTGTGAGCCCGTGAGTGAGACTGGAAAGATTGATGATTGAGTGAGGCCGAGGGCCTGAGTGAGTGTTATTTTGGGATCGAGCTGCACGCCGAAGCAGGTTGTATTGATTACATATTTTGGGATCGGGTTGCACGCCGCAACATGTTATACTGATATTTTGGGATCGGGATGCACGCCGCAACATGTTGTATTGATTACATTTATGGAATCGGGCTGCACGCCGCAGCTATATAGCGCTTGGGATAAAGGAGCCCCTCCGGAGTCTGCACACCCCCAATGAGCATAGTCGACTATATATATGTGGATCGGGTTGCACGCCGCAATGGGCCTTATGGTCATATATAGATCAGGTTGCCCGCCGCAACGGGTATTGTACAGCGCTGAGTGATTGAGTGTGCTGAGCATAGTGAGAGGGAATGTGAGACAGTGAGATTGAGTACTCTGAGAGTGTGAGTACATGATTCATCTCTGAGATACATGGCATTGGCATGCACACATGACATACATGCATAGAGATGCATGTTTCCTCATGTTGTACGGTATCACGTCATTCATGACTTTTTACACACATTGATATGTGGGCATAGAGAGGTATATATTTCACACTTGCTATCTGGAAAGAAAATGAAACATCTTATTTATTGTGGAAAGGATATTTGGAAAAAATATTATTTTCAAACTTATTCATATTTTATGCAACTTCGGTAAACGATTTGGGTTTTCACTGATGTACTTGAAAGGCAGAACCATTTTCAGAAATCATGATTTTGCTGAACATTTTTATCTTTGAGTTACTTCTTGTATTATTTGCTTTAAGTTGTTATGGACTATTATTGGCTTTTGGTGTGGACCCAACCTTGGTACAAGTTTGTCACTACTTTCAACCTAAGGTTAGGTTTGTTACTTATTGAGTACATTAGGTCGGTTGTACTCATACTACACTTCTGCACCTTGCGTGCAGATGTTGGTTGATGATGTTGCTGTGATCGATGGGAGCTGGATTGAAGATGTACGTGCATCCCGATTATAGCTGCCTCTTGTTCGTGGTAGCTTTAGATCTGTAGAACTCTGTTTATGTACTTTTCAAACAGACGGTGTATTTATTTCATTTCAGCTTTGTAAATTCTATTCTTAGAAGCTCATGATTTGTACTACCAGTTTTTGGGGAATGTATCAGATTCAGATAATTTCTTTACTTAATTGCTTTATTTATTATTATTGGAATTGGTTAGTGGTTAACTGGCTTGCCTAGTGGGTTGGGTTAGGTTCCATCACGACTAGTTGGATTTTGGGTCGTGACAATTCGTGATTTAGGTATAGTTATGACCGAATTTAGCACATCAACAATTTTACAAAGGGTTCATCATATTTAATCAAGTTGTAGTTGGATGAAGCATGCTATCTAGCATTGAAAATTGTACTCATATTATCATAGAAGTCAAGTAAAACATGGGGCAAGGAAATCACCCAAGTACAACAAGGCACAAAACATCATATAATTTATCCCAAGCATAGATAACCCCGGTACATGCATATACGTTTGTCACATCGCATATACAACACCCCCACAAGTAGCAAATAATATCATTTAATGAGAAAATTTTTCCTCAACAAAGCTAGGCAAGGCACTACCTCAAGCAAGCCAAATCGATACTCTAGAAGAGTCATTCCATACGAATTGGCCTACGAATGGCTCGAAACTAGCCAAAAGTAACTCAAAAACATCAAATAATGCCATAGGAATCAAACCCAAATGATAAAGGTCGAATCTTAAATTAAATTCTCAAAGTCAACCAAAACGACAACCTCGGGCCTGCACTCTTGAACCCGACAAAACTCAAAAATTCCAATAACTCATTAGAATATGAGTCCAACCATACAAGTTTCATCCAAATCTGACTCTGAATCGATGTTCAAAACCCACTTATTCACTTTTAAAAAGTTTTGACAAAAAATCCCAATTTCTCTTTTACATTCATGAATCAAATGCCAAAATCAAAGATCGAATCATGTATAATAATTAAATTCGAGTAAAAAATACTAACTCCAATCCAGGCTGTGAAAATTCGCTCCATAATCCTCCAAATCCGAGCTCCCAATCTCAGAATATGGTAAAATAAACTCAAAGTCCGAAAATAGAACTGTACAACTATGTTCCAGGTAAACCCTTTCGCGATCGTGAAGAACAAAACTTCACTGCCCACAGAACACTCTTCGTGTTCGCGAACGCGATGCTAACAGTTTGTGAACGCGACATTGGTCTCGCAAACATGAAGGCAATTCCACTAGCTCCCAGCTCCCAATGCAAACGCGACCTCCTCTTCGCGAACGCGAAGAGGGAAAGTACCCAGCCAAACAAACAACCTTCGCGAACACGGTCCCCACCCGTGAACCCAAAGAACAAATCTACCCAGTCCAATGTCCTTATTCGCGAACGCGAATATACCCCCGCAAATGCAATTCACAGCTGACACCAACAAAAACCAGCAACGCAAACATGAGAGAAATGGTCCAAAATCAATATGAAACACAACCGAGCCCCTCAAGACCCCGTCCAAACATGCCAACAAGTCCCAAAACATAAAACGGACCTACTCGAGGCCTCAAATCCCAAAAAATAATATCAAAACCATGAATCCCACCTCAATTAAAGCTTAATGAACCATTTCAAATTTCTAAATTTCAAACTTGCACCGAACACGTCCAAACAACTCGAAATCACCTCAAAATTTTCATACAAGTTCCAAATGATATAACGAACCTATTCCCACTCCCGAGACAATAATCCTAACCCGATAACATCAAAGTCAACTCCCGGTCAAACCTATGAACTTTCCAAACTCTCAAATTCCCAGCTTTCACCAAATCAATGATAACAACGAAGTCAACTCTCGGTCAAACCTATGAACTTTTCAAACCTTCAAATTGCTAACTTTCGCCAAAACCTTCTAGGAATATTCAAATGCAAATTCGAGCATACGTCCAAGTCCAAAATCACCATCCGAGGGGCATTTTTGTCTGTAAGTTTTGGGCCACTATAAATAGATAGGAATCACATTTTTAGATCAAGTTTTGAAGTCCCAGCAGGTGTAGCCATTGTAGTTTTCCATTTTAGGAAATTTGTGATCATTTTGGGGATAAAAACATCATAATTTATCATTTTAATTTTATATTATGGGTTTAATTAGTATTTATTCTTTACTTTCTTTATTTTCTACTATGAGTAGCTAGATATTTACTAGGATTGTGACCCAAAACTAGTGTGTAAACCTTATGAGTATTTAATTTAATATTTGTTTATGATTGGGTGTTGATTATTTAGCCTTGTTTATGCTTTAATTTTAGAATTAATGGTTGCAAATATTGATTCATGCCTTTTTGACTTGATCTTTACTTGAGAAAGAGGGACCTAGTCTAGGAAAACTTGGCTAACAAGAAATTGGGCTAGTTGAGGATTTGACTAGCCTAATTAAAGGGTTTGAACTAGAGATAGGGAAAACCCGACTTGAGCTCGTATCAATTATTTAGCGTGATACCCATTTGGGCTTGAGAAAGTCAAATTTGGCAAAATCACTCTATGACTGAGAGGTATTGAGTGGGTAACTTATAGTTGAGAGCTATAATACACCCCGATCAATAAAACAAGTGTTACGTACTAAATCCATTAGGCGAACACCTAGGTGAAGGTTACATCCCTAGGCCTTTTAACCATTTGGTAAAAACAACAAAAACAATTATTTACTTTCTAGTTTCTTCCCATTAGTTTATAATTGTTAGTGTTAATTTAGAAGTGAAAAACAAAATCCCTTGTTTGGAAGTGCAATTGAGTTATTTCATTTACTCTCATCAAGTGTACACCCTAACACCCATATTAAACTCCCTGTGGAAATCGACCCCGACTCTTGTTGGGTACTATTCTTCCAATGACCGTTTTCACTCACTATTGAGTGTGGATTGGACGTGGATCAACCATCAAAACTCCGATCCAGGGTCAATTTCACAAAAGTCAAACTTGGTCAATTCTTCCATCTTAAAGCTTCAGAAATGAGAATCATTCTTCCAAATCAATCCCGAATCGCTCAAAAACCAAAACCGACAATACACACAAGTCATAATACATCATATGGAGCTACTCACGACCTCAAACCACTGAACGAAAATGCAAATGCTCAAAATGACCGGTCGGGTCGTTACATTCTTCCCCACTTAAACATACATTCGTCCTTGAACGTGCCAAGAGTCATTCCAAAGCGATCAAATCACTGTATAAACTCGCCGTGTACATACCCATGGGTGATCTCACGTTACCCCCCAACCAATATAAGCCCGACTACCCAACCTAACTGAAAATCCTTACTTCAACCTTAGTCCATAAACCTTGGAACCCAATCTCCAACATCTGTAATTTATTATAAGACCTGATTCTTGCATCTATACATTGTATAAGTCTAAACAAGCTGTAGAAAATCATAAATATATTCTCAAGATATAACCACACAACGTAACTCATCGCTCATCTACTCATAGTAATATCTTGCTACCACACTAGTCGCCCATTACTAAACCCGGCACCGGTAACCTATCTCATATCAAGTAAAACCTTGTTCCAAACCTTCACAACACTCCTAATGATACAAGAGACATGTAGAAACTTATATCCATTCATCAAATCTACACGTCGTGGAGTTCTCTCACCCGACAAGAACCATTGCCAAACTCTAAGTTGATTAATGACATTCTTATCCAAACATACCTTATCCAAGTCCGATTGCTCTAATTCCAGGTCCAATAACCTCATATCACCCGGAATAAGCTGCTCCACCAACATGCCACACCCAGTGCCACTCATAGCCACATATGACGCAATCCGCACCCGACAAGCAACAACTCAAATATAACTAGAGATAGAAGATGAACCAAATAAGAGAACCACCCAATAGATTCAACTAATACCACCACAAAGAACAACGCTATGAACACATGTCATAAGGGAGAAGCAAAACACACGAAACAAGCATAAAGATCGTATCCCAACATAGCTCTGCTGCGCTGCGTGACCCGATTCAAACATATCGGTCCACATGAAATACTCATCGAGCCATAATGTTCACACTCAACAACCATATGTGTACCAGCAACAATAATGCAAAATGCATGACCATAACCACGGAGAAATGCATAGCACAATATACCTAGACAGGAAAACCATAACCAAGGCGTGATAAATAATCCAACACCTCAAGAGCCTTCTCGCTCGAATTCCGCCACAAGGCCTAAACATAATCACATCAGGCGGGTGAAAAGTCAAATAGTCTCACAACCTGTCGTAGCATAAGAGATCACACATGAAACATACCAGAACATAAATAAGGTCAACTCTAGCCAATGACACACCCCTCAACAATAGTTGTGCTGAGTAAACAAACATGATCTGATATAGAATACACATTCTCATTAGGTCTGCCAATAGGCCCCCAAATCAATTCTAAATCCTCCCGAAATAGATAAATAACCTTCGAAAAGTATATAATAACCTATCCATAACACATACCATCAACTGTCTACCTCTTAACATCCCTTTATCGTCCACAACTAAGGAATAGTCTGTCTCTAAGATCTCCTAGTCTCCAAACCTCGAGGATACATGAATATCCATATCCGATCCCAACTCCACCACTCAAATGACTGACACGTCCTTTATATACAATTATCTCACGAGATATACTTTTATAATTCTTCCGTGCCATATAGCAAAATCTGAACATCAACAATCGGTCAACTAGGCAATTACCGTAATACCAGTCAAGTATCCACAAGTCAAAACACAGTGTGCCTTCTGAAATATGCACCCTTCTTAGGTGATACCAGATAGTGTCAGCATTCTTCTAAGCATCTGAACCCGTCCATGTTGTTTAGAACTCATGACCTTCCCTTCGGATGGAACCTCAACCTAGTACATGCAAACCTCAATCCCACACATCGCACCGCATTTATCATGCCATTATATGAAAATATGAGAACCCCATTATTAACCCTGAATCACAAGCAGGATACATATTTCGTCAACTAGAAACCTTCCACTTGACCCTCATCTAAATGAAATCACAACACGCAACATACTCCTTCGAAACCCATTTGCACATAACCAAAACATTAGAATTAAATCCTTCTAAATCAACTAAGTCACGTAGACAGCTAAGAGCCAGAGTACCTCAACATGAAAATGCCTACACTGAAAGACCCTTTAATGAATTTGAAACTAATCCTCATACCTTTTAATACTGAAATATAGAATCACCAATGATATAGAGCAGCGCAAGTCTCGGCACCATCCAAAGTAAGCCCCAAGTCCTAACCATATGCAAATCCAAAAATCCTTAAATACCACATATGAGTCCTGAACCCGTTGGAACCTTCTCGAAAGTCATTCACCTTGCTTTAAATCACCCTCGATGAAACCTTTCTCAAATCATAGCCAATCTGCAAGCACAGTCCAAGAACTAATATAACGCATGATCATGCAATCCGATCATCGATAGCAGAATTCCCCACTTGGCTCGAAGCCATAGAACACATCGTCTGTGACCCATAGCACCTTTCCTTTGTGGTTGTCATGGTCTCGCACTGTTAATCAGTGGAATACTTCATAAATCCATGTGACTCTTGTCATAAAACATTCCAAAGACTCTGCCAAGTGCATACTAACACTAACAACAGTCAAGCCAACTTCCTTAAGCCCTCCAAATTGGTAGTATATGCATTCCACTAAATAAAAGCCTCATAAGAACCACACAACCTCAAATCCCATCGCCTAGCCTCAAATCAACATCTCCCCATGACTCTACCATGGTCATAATAACTAGGTAACCAATTAATCCTCCCGAGTCTGTACTCATCAACAAGATACAAGAATCGGTTGAATCCCATAAATGAATAACCGAAAGGTCTACCACTGCATCCACTTCCAAGACTAGATGATATAACGCAACTATAATCAAGCACCCATAGCCCTTCGTAGTCCATCCATAACATCATAATTCGTCGGTGCACAATGATACTTGGCGCTCAACATCACATATAGACGAGTAGGAAGAAATCGAAGTTGCAGGCTTCAAGCTAAAACAAGATTGCACAATAAGGATAAAAAGAAGGGAAGTTTCCTAAATGACCTTTAGCCTTTCGAAGATAGGTATGGACATCATCATACCGATTCACAAGACTCTACTAGATATTTTCTCATGACTCTTAGAACCTACGAACCTAGGGCTCTGATACCAACTTGTCACGACCCAAAACCCGCCTAGTCATGATGGCACCTAACCCAACCCGTTAGGTAAGCCAGACAATAGATAACACAATTCTCATAGAGATTTATAAATAATCAATAAATGAAATAACTGAACTTCCATATAATATCCCAAGGATTGGTAGTATAAGTCATAAGCCACTATGATTTAGATTTACAAGCTGGTAAAATGAATAAATACAACATTTGTTCGAAAGCTACATAAATAGAAATAAAATCCAAAGCTACCATAAATAAGAAGATAGCATGAATCTGGTACACTGGTACGTCTCCAATGTAAGGTTTCATCTTCCACAGTTATGCAGTTCCAAGATTTGCACATAAAGTGCAGAAGTGTAGTATGAGTATAACTAACTCCATATACTCAGTAAGTATCTTGGCTAATTTCGGTGAAATAGTGATAAGGTTTTTAAGTTACAAGATACTCACTATAAAACATGCTTAGTTAAATTTGCAATAGAAACAATACCAGAAATAAACAAAGAAGATTACACGAACAAATAAGAGAAGTAGTAAATGATTAACTAAAAGAATCGCGGACAGTTTCCTCAATATCATACCCAATCATTTTCTCACAGCTCAAGACATGAGGTTAAAGCAATAACTACTAAAGCAACATAGTAAACTCATGAATCTTCATAATATGAGGATTGTGTTCAAGATATCAAATCAATTAGCATGGCAACACCCTTCATGCATTTACCTCATTCTCACCAAACATGTGCATGCATGTTAAATTAAATGACACGACAACATCCTTCGTGCATATATCTCATTCTCACCAAGCATATGTATAACAATACCAACCAGATAGAAGGAATGTCAATAATGGTAACAACGATGTAGAGGGTGCACAGATAACAATAACAAATAAGGCTGAAGCATATGGATAACAGTAACAAACAAGGTGGGAGGCACAAAAGTAATGATAGCAAATAAGGTAAGAGAACATAGATTTCAATAACGAACAAGTTAGAAAGTTTAGATAAAACAACGACCAATGAGTGAAGACATAGATGTAAGTGTAACAAATAAGAACAAAAACATGAATGTGACAAAATAAGCAGATAGAAGGCATGGGTAGAACAATAACAAATCAGGTAGAAGGCAAAGACGTGACAACAACAAGCAGCATAGAAAGCATAGGTGCAATAATAACAACCCAGTATAAAGGCATAAATGTTCACACAAGGAAAAGATAACACAATATAACACATGTCTCATGTCCTCGCCTGCTTGAAAACACCCTTCGTGCGATGAGCTCTCATCCTCACATTATACTATTAAAATAATGGCAAACATTACCTTTCGTGATTTTACTCTCTTCCTCACATGATAATGTAAAGACAATGGTACGACATCACCCTTCGTGCTTTTACTCTCATCATCACATGATAATGTAAGACAATGGCACGACATTATCCTTCATGCTTTTACTCTCATCCTCACATGGTAATGTAAAAATAATGCACGACATCACCCTTTGTGTTTTACACTCTTCCTCACCAAGCATATATACATCAACCACAAGCAAGATAGGAAGCATGGATAACATCAAGAAGAGTGGTTAAGCAAAATACACAACGTGAACGACAATCACAACTCTTGTACCAATAAACAATTTAATAAACTTTAAGAACCTCATTGTCCAACTCAACAAAACTCAAACATGATTTTCAATATGAGTATGAAACGTAAGTATCTCAAGAATAACGGACATTGTAGTATATTCGTGATTTAGGTATAGTTATGACAGAATTTAGCACATCAAACAGTTTCACAAAGGATCCATCTTGTTTTATAGCATGTTTAGCCAAGCTGCAAAAATCAGCTTATTTTGAGAAGTGTTTTTTCTCAAAAGTCCTTTTCTCAAAAGTACTTTTAGTGAGAAGCAGTTTGTGTTTGGATAATTAATTTAAAAAATACTTCTGAGCAGTAATTAGTGTTTGGCCAAGCTTTAAAAAATTGCTTCTAAGTGTATTTTTCTCAAAAGCGCTTTTCAAAAAATTGCTTTTGGAGAGAAGCTGCTTTTTCTGCTTCTCCAAAATTGCTTCTGCTTCTCTTCAAAAACACTTTTTTTCCTATCAAAAGCTTGGCCAAACACCTTAATTTTACAAAAAAACACTTTTGGCCAAAAAACGTAATTTTGCCTCAAAAGAAGCTTCGCCAAACAGGCTATTAATCAAGTTATAGTAGGCTTAAGTATGGTCTCTAGCATTGAAATTGTGCACATAGCCTCACACTATCAAAGAATTCAAGTAAAGCATGAGGCAAGGAAATCACCAAGTCCAACAAGGGACAAAGCATCATGTAATCTACCCCAAGCATGGATAATCCCAGCACATGCATATACGTTTGTCACCTGCATATACAACATCCCCGCAAGTAGCAAACAATATCATTTAATTAGGAAAAATTTTCTCAACCAAAGCTAGGAAAGAAACTTACCTCAAGCAAGCCAAATCGATACTCTAGAGCGCCATTACGCATGAATCGACCTCTGAACGGCTTGAAACTAGCCAAAAGCAGCTCAAAAACATCAAATGATGCCATAGGAATTGAACCCAAACGATAAAGGTCGAATCTTTAATCAAATACTCAAAGTCATCCAAAACGTCAACCCCGGGCCCGTGCCCCGGAACCCGATAAAACTCACAAATTCCTATAACACATTCAAATACGAGTCCAACCATATAAGTTTCTAAATCCGACTCTGAATTGATGTTCAAAACTCAATCATTCACTTTAGAAAAGTTTTAACAAAAATTCCAATTTCTTTTATAGATTCATGAATCAAATGTCAAAATTAAAGATGGAATCATGTATAATAATCAAATTCGAATAAAAAATACTTACCCCAATCCAAGCATTAAAACTTCCCTCCAAAATCGCCTAGATCCGTGCTCCCAACCTCAAAATATAGTAAAATGAACTCAAAGTCCGAAAATAGAACTTTATAACTCTCCTCCAGGTAAACCCTTCGCAATCGCAAAGCACAAAACTTTACTGCCCACAGAACACTCTTCGCGTATGCGGCACCTACCTCGCGAACGTGATGCACAATGATGCCAACTCTTCGTGAACACAACATTGACCTCGCGAACGCGAAGGCACTTCCACTAGCTCCCAGCTCCCCAATGTGAATGCGACCTCCTCGTCGCGAACGCGAAGAGGGAAAGTACCCAGCCAAACTAACAACCTTCGTGAACACGGTCCTCCACCCGTGAACCCGAAGAACAAATCTCCCCAGTCCAATTTCCTTATTCGCGAATGAGATTATACCCCCACGAACATGATTCACAGCTGACACAAGCAAAGCCAACAACGCAAACATGAGAGAAATGGTCCAAAATAAATCCGAAACACACTCGAGCCCCTCGGGACCTCGTCCGAACATGCCAACAAATCCCAATATATAATACAGACCTACTCGAGGCCTCAAATCCCACAAAATAATATCAAAACCACGAATCGCACCTCAATTCAAGCTTAATGAACTATTTCAAATTTCTAAATTCTAAACTGCACCGAACACGTCTTAACAACTCGGAATCACCTCAAATTTTGCATACAAGTTCCAAATGACATAACGAATCTATTCTAACTCCCGAAACAATAATCCAAACCTGATAACATCGAAGTCAACTCCCCATCAAACCTATGAAATTTTCAAACCTTCAAATTGCCAATTTTCGCCAAAACCTTCTGAGGAACATCCAAATGCAAATCCGGGCATTCACCCAAATCCAAAATAACCATCCGGACTTAACGAAACCATCAAAACTCCGATCCGAGGTCAATTTCACAAAAGTCAAACTTGGTCAACTCTTCCAACTTAAAACTTCTAAAATGAGAATCATTCTTCCAAATCAATCCCGAGTCACTCGAAAACCAAAATCGACCGTACACACAAGTCATAATACGTCGTATGAAGCTACTCACGACTTCAAACTACTGAATAAAAATGCAAATGCTCAAAATGACCGGTCGCAACGTTACATGATAGCAGCCTATGTAACAATTTATTAAATATTAAGTCACTAAATAAAAAAATTCAATAATACATATATGTTATTCGAATTCAATTGAATACTTGGGACCTACCTTAAATCCGCTTTTAACTTAAATTTGACATTTGTTCAAAAGAAGAAGAAGAAGAAAGTCCTTTCACACAGTTAAATAAAAATTAATAAAATATAGTGTCTTTCTTCATTAATTCATGCTTAATATTAAATATTATTTTTGATTGTAACGGGTCAAAACAAGTATACATACTTATACATGACCCTTGTATGATACGGAAGAATGAAGAATAAAATTTCGATTAGTTTTATTCTACCTTTCCTAAAATGTTTAAAATATTTCACCTATAGTCTCAAATTAATTGCATTGAGCTAATTTTAGTAAATTAAAATTTTAGAATTTAATTTTCTTGATGTGTTCATCTTTCAAAAATATACTCTAACTATTTTAATTTAATTTAACAAGCTTATCATTTTTCTTAATAAAATTTCACTCTTAAAATTGACCAAACTGCCACCAAATCACTCAAGAGTGAAGTGTTGTTAATGCCATCCGGATTAAGTAGTATCATTAAACACTAACAAAATCCTTTTAGGCTTTTTTCTTTCTTTTCTTTTCTTATTTTCTTTTACAATGCAATCACAAAGTTTAAATACGATTTAATTTATTTTTTTTAAAAAGAAAAAGGAGAAAACAAAGCTCAAATATAATTTGAACATCTTTATGGAATGTAAATTACTTGAGAGTTGAGAGCACGTTAAGGTCGGTTAGTAAGTAAATTGGGTTTTATTGGGAAAAGCAAACCTAACAATTGGGTTTCACTTTAATGCTTAGTCATACCCATTAATTCCTCTTTTTAATTCTTCATCAAAATAAATTATATACTATACTCAGTCACCAGACTGAGTCCCAGCGACGTCGTTCTGTTAGTGTTAATCTTTGTCCAAACCACGCTAGCAAAACAATCGACTGAAAACCAATAGCTCTGCAGAAACTGGTAACCTCTCAAAATTAGAGAAGGCTCAATCCATTGGGTGCGAATACGATGCAGACTGAAGCCAGAGTAGGAGTGGTTGTGGATGGAGGAGGAAGCGGCGGCAGTGGAGGATGTGGCCGCGGAGCAGTGGTTGTGGACGGCGGAGCATCTCGTAAATTGATCACGCAGCAGCGCCGTCAGCAGTCTCAGATCGGAACTGTTCCTCAGCTTCTCGCCGGTGGAGTTGCCGGTGCCGTCAGCAAGACTTGCACTGCGCCCCTTGCTCGCCTTACTATCCTCTTTCAGGTTCAAATTTTTAATTTATGTTTTCCTAATATTTTAAACTGATTATTATAATTCTAAGTGAAACTTAATTCGTGTTTATAGGTGCAAGGAATGCACGCGGATGCTGGTAGCTTAAAAAAGGCGAGTATATGGCAAGAGGCTTCACGTATTGTACGTGAAGAAGGGTATCGGGCATTTTGGAAGGGGAATTTGGTCACAATTGCTCACCGCCTTCCATATTCCTCTATCAGCTTTTATGCATTTGAACGCTACAAGAATGTTGGTACAAACGTTCTGTGAAATTCGATTTTATTAAAGTGCCAATAGTTTCTGGAACTTGTCTGTCTAATTGTTTTTCATATTATTAAATGCAAATACAGGTGTTGCAGTTGATTTTGGGAGTTGAAAGCCAAGGAGAGAATATAACTGCAGACCTCTGTATACGACTTGTAGGTGGTGGTTTGTCTGGGATAACTGCTGCTTCTGTTACATATCCGTTGGATCTTGTTAGGACACGTCTTGCAGCTCAGGTGAGTGGAATTCAGCTGGTTTGATTTGGTTTTGGAAACATCTTTATTTGCTAATTAATGTATCATTCCCAAAATGCCGTGGAGACAAAGTTCAAAGTATTAATTTCCATGGATTGAGCTCTAGGTTTATTCTAATGAAGCTTTGAAAGAGAGAAAGTCGGTGAAGACAGTGGAGTTGCAGAAATGATGAAATGAAAATAATGAGCTCAATCTTATTGAACAGGGTAGGCACAGTATATATACAGTATAACTGCTTCTAACCAACTAATTAACCCAACCATAATTAACTGATGACTATTCTACACTAATTCTAGTTAAGACTCAACTCTAGCTCATTTAACTTACAAGTAATCCCATTCTCAACACTCCCCTCAAGCTGGTAGGTGTGAAAATATTGACACTCCCAGCATGGAACGTAGGTACTCATGCTGTGATCTCAGAAGTGCTTTGGTTAGAATGTCTTCCTGCTGATCCTTAGAATTCACATGTTGTGTTTTGATCAACCCTTGATGAATCTTCTCCCTTATAAAGTGACAATCACTTTCTATATGCTTAGTTCTTTCATGATATACTGGATTAGCTGCAATTTATAGTGCTGCCTTGCTATCACAGAATAGGTTGATTGGCAGCAGTGGCGGACCCAGGATTTTGTGCAAGCGGGTTCAATCTTAGAAGTATATAAATTTAGTAGTAAAATAGTAGTTATCAAGTGGGTTCAAATAAAATATTCATGCAAAATTTACACAACTTTAATCCTAATTTATACATATACACAGTAATATTTTTTTGTAAAGCGGGTTCAGTTGAACCCGCTATACACCACTTGGGTCCGCCACTGATTGGCAGTTTCACCTATGTTCCAAGTTCCTTGAATAATCCTGCCAACCAAACTAGTTCAGCAACTGTCCAGGCCATACTTCTATACACTTCTTCAGCTGAGCTTCTAGAGATTGTATTTTGCTTCTTTGAGTTTCATGATATGAGTGAATTTCCATGCTTAATGAGAAATCCAGTCACTGACTTCCTTCTGTTGGGACATGATGCCCAGTCTGCATCACAATAGGCTGTTAGTACATTTCTTTTCTCACTAATCAAAATACCCAATCCTGGATCATTTTTGATGTATCTCACTACCCTTGGTGCAGCTTCCCAATGACTTCTTTTAGGTTGTTGCATGAACTGGCTCAATGCTTGGACTGCAAATGCTATATCTAATCTAGTCAGAGTCAGATATAGCAACTTACCAATGAGTCTCTGATATTTTCCCTTGTTTTCTAAGAGGTCATCACCTTCAGCTCCTATAACTTCATCCAACCTTTTATCAGTGAGTTTTTGATTGTATTCCAGTGGAGTGTAGGCTGGCTTGGATGCACTTAGTCCTAAATCTCCAATGAGTTCCAATGCATACTTTCGTTGATTCATTAAGATTCCTCTCCTCCACCTGCTAAACTCAATTCCCAGAAAGTACCTTAACTCTCCAAGATCTTTTATTTTGAAAGCTGCATGCAGGTTCTTCTTAGTTGCTTCTATGATCTTGAGGTTGTTTCCGGTGATCAACATGTCGTCAACATATACTAGAATAATCACAATATTGCTTCCCTGCTTCTGTGTGAATAAAGAGTAGTCTAGACTGCTTTGTGTAAATCCTTGTGCTTGTAAGGCTTCTGTTAATTTTACATTCCATTATCGACTTGCTTGTTTCAATCCATAAAGGGATTTGACAAGCCTACATACTGTATTCTGCCCCTGGCTTGCAAAGCCCTCTGGCAATTGTATGTAAACCTCATTAAGTAGATCACCTTGAAGAAAAACATTGTATACATCCATCTGATGTACATGCCATCCTTCTGTTGCAGCAATTGAAAGCACAGATCTCACAGTCACAATCTTCACAACCGGAGAGAATGTTTCATTGTAATCAATACCCTCTTATTGATTGTATCCTTTAGCAACAAGCCTTGCCTTATATCTCTCTATTGATCCATCTGCCTTGTACTTGATTTTGAACACCCATTTACATCCAATGGGCATCTTCCCTTGTGGTAGAGTGACCAGCTTCCATGTTCTGTTATCTTCTAGGGCCTGAATTTCTGCTTTCATTGCTTTTACCCAAATTGGATCCTTGCAAGCCTCCTGAAAATTTTTAGGTTCCATAATAGAGGTGAAGGAAGCTAGGAACTGTTGGTAATGAAGCTGCAAATTAGCATAACTGATTGAGTGGTGCATAGGATAAGGCAATGCATGATCACAGTTGGCATTAGCTGTCACATAATCAGTCATCCAACTAGGAGTCCTTTTGTCCCTAGTTGGTCTTCTCAAAGGTTCTGAGTCAGCAGGGATTGAGGGAACTGAACTATCTGGACTCACATCATGCTGCGGATCAAACTCATGAGTGGCATTTGGCTGAGGTTCAATAGCTTGTGTGGGATCACTTGTTGCATCTGGTGGAATTGCTACATCAATGTATGCTGAAGGAATGTCTTCTATTTCAGCAGCATAAGATGCCAAATCAGGAAGATGAGAAGCAACTAAGCAATCTTGAGAAAATAAAGGACACTGATTATCCTTCTGATGTTTAAAAGGAAACATAGTTTCCCTAAAGCTTACATCCCTGTTCACAAAGAAGACATGATTAGTTAGGTCAAATAAAATATATCCTTTGGTTACTTCTGAATATCCCATCATGACTGTTGCAATCGCTCTGGCTTCAAACTTATCATAAACATTTGGCCTCTTTGCAAAACATAGGCACCCAAGTATTCTTAAGTGGTCCAAGCTAGGCCTTTTGTGATGAAACATCTCATAAGGTGTCCTTCCTTGCAGTGCTACAAAAGGCATTCTGTTGATTAAGTACACTGCTGCTAACACACAATGACCCCAAAACTTCAAAGGAATTCCTCCTTGAAACCTTACAGCTCTTCCCACTTCTAGAATGTGTCGGTGTTTTCTCTCAGCTACTCCATTTTGCTGAGGAGTATAAACACAAGACCTTTGATGTATGATTCCCAAAAATTGAAACAATTGAGAACACTCTGAATTGACAAATTCTGTGCCATTATCAGATCTTATTACTTTGACATTCTTACAAAATTGAGTATGAACTATTCTAAGAAAAAATTTCAGTGCCACAAATACATCACTCTTGTGTTTCAACAAATATAACCAAGTCATTCTAGAATGGTCATCAACAATTGTCAAGAAGAGTTTATTTCCATTGAAAGCCCCTACATGGTAGGGCCCCCATACATCAATATGCAACAAATTAAAGGATTCAGTAGTTCTACTATTACTGATATTGAAAGGTAACCTAGTATGCCTTGCTACAAGACAAATTATGCATTTGTCAACTATAATTTTACACTCTTCTTGGGGCAAGCACAACAACTGCTTTATTGTTTTGACTGAGGCATGGCCTAGTCTCTTATGCCAAAGCTCAATGTCTAACTTTTCTTTTTCTGCATTCATCACTTTAGATCTAATATCATCCTTCTCAACAGGTGTTTGTGAGAGCCAGTAGAGTCCATCTCTTTCTCTACCAATCCCCTTGACCTTCCCGCTGTAAAGGTCCTGGAATACACAAAAATGTGGAAAGAAACATACTGAGCAACATAGAACTTTTGTGACTTTAGATATGGACAGCAGGTTGTAGTTAAAATCTGGTATGTATAAGACATTATCTAATACTTCCTTGTCGAGTATTCTACAAGTACCAACATGTGATATGTTAGTTGTTCCTCCATTAGGTAAATCTGCCTTTCTCCTGTCAGAATTTTCTACTTCAAGTTTGTTATTCAGCATAGTCATATCAGAAACCATATGATTTGTAGATACGGAGTCAATTATCCATTCCTTTTTATTTGAATTTACCAGAAATGCTTTGATGTTACCTGCCATATTAGTTGAAGTTTCACCCACACTGTCCTTGCTCAGCAGCTTGAGGATTTGATTATATTGCTCTGGTGTGAAATATGGACCTCGAACAGCATCATCAGTGGAACACTTATCTGCTTCATTGATATTCCCTGCTCCTATGTCCTGCCTTTTATGATCTTCAATTGTAACATTGTGAGCTGCAGCATTGACTCCGGTTTTCTTCTTAAACTTGAAGTCTGTAGGATAGCCTATCAGTTTATAACATCCTTCACGAGTGTGATCTTTCATTTTGCAATAGTCACAGTACAAATTGAAGTTTCTCTTTGGCCTTTGCCCTGGTCCTCTCTTCATTGTGTGGGATAAAACCTGTCATTTCACCTCTTTCATTTGCGCACAAATTGTTTGACATACTGCGTTGACTTCCATTTCCATCAGCATGGAATAGGCTTTGTTAATTGTAGGAACTGGAACCATCATGAGCAACTGACTCCTTGATTGTTCATATGACTTATTTAGTCCCATAAGAAATTGCAAAAGTTTCAACCTTTCCATGAAAACAACAAACTCCCTAGACTTAGCACAATCACATCCTGGAATAGGTGCTACGCTGTCAAATTCAGCCCACAACAAACGCAATTTTGAAAAATAAGTTGATATGGAGCTGGTTCCCGGACCAATAGTAGCAATTTCTTTGTGGATCTGGAATATCCTAGAACAATCAATTTTGTCAAATCGCTCCTTCAAATCTAGGACAAGAGTGGGTTGCTCTAGTGGTGAGCACCCTCCACTTCCAACCAAGAGGTTGTGAGTTCGAGTCACCCCAAGAGTAAGGTGGGGAGTTCTTGGAGGGAGGGAGCCGAGAGTCTATCGAAAATAGCCTCTCTAACCCAGGGTAGAGGTAAGGTCTGCGTACACACTACCCTTCCCATACCCCCACTAGTGGGATTATACTGGGTTGCTGTTGTTGTTGTTGCTCCTTCAAATCTAGCCAAACTGCCGATGCACTTGAGGAATATACAATTCCACTGTATACACAATTCATAATCCATGAAAGGACAATTGCGTTGCATCGCTCCCACAAATCAACCAAATTAGGACCGTAATTCTCCCTTTTGCATGTGTCGTCAATAAACCCTAGTTTGTTTCTTCCTAGGATCACAATTCTCATTGCACGACTCCATACTGAGTAATTTTTCGGTCCGGTTAATTGGAGAGAAATTAGGATAGTACCTGAAATATCAGTGGCATGCAAGTACATCGGATGATTGTGGCTTAACTTTTCTTGCTCTGTGTTGTCGATCATTGCAGTCGCCATTGATAAGCTTGAAGAAGAAGATGAGGGAGATGACATGGGATCGAGTTACGAAGATCAAGCTAGCGATCGCTACTCTGATACCATATTAATTTCCATAGATTGAGCTCTACGTTTATTCTAATGAAGCTTTGAAAGAGAGAAAGTCGGTGAAGACAGTGGAGTTGCAAAAATGATGAAATGAAAATAATGAGCTCAATCTTATTGAACAGGGTAGCTACAGTATATGAGGGTGTTTTGCTAAGCTTATAAGCTGGTCAAAATAGCTTATAAGCACTTTTCGGCTTATCTACGCGTTTGGTTAAGCTAAAAGTGCTTATAAGCCAAGTGCTTATAAGTCAAAAATAAGCCAAAAGCCATAAGCTGGTCACCCCCAGCTTATAAATTTTTAACTTATAAGCACTTTAAGTTTGACCAAAATTTTTACTATTTTATCCTTAAAATATTCTTTTTTAGAACAAAACTCTTGCATCGATACTCACTGCCTCAAGTACTATTTCAACCTAACCCCCTCCCTCCGCCTCTTCAAGTCTGCAATGCTCATTGACTATTTAAGATAAGCAAATTCTCTATTCCTTTACATATTTATATCTATGTGATTGTGTATTAATCTTTGAACTGTATGTAATAAATGAGGACATATCAAAATTTTGGTATGTTGCTTTCTAAGTGTTGTGGTGATAAAGACAATGTTTGTTTCTCTTCAAATATTTTGTCCTATTTAGGTTTATTTTTTACTGAGAAACTTTTATCAATTTATTAATTATTATAACTTATGATTATATGCTTATCATAAAATAAATTATATTTATCATAAAAGTTATCTTATCTAAGCACAGTTGTATTTAAAATAAAATGACAAATAGAATATTTTGTATTTGGATCGATTTGGAATCTTAAATTTTGAAGATATTACGCCCTTATATGTGTAAACACTTCTAAGATTATTTAAGTCATTTTAACAGAAAAAAAGCTTATCAACACTTTTTTATCAAATACTGCAGCAACTTATTATCAATTTCAGCATTTGTATCCAAATACGTAACTGTTTATTTATTAAATCAGTTTCAACACTTAAAAGTGCTTTTCAGCACCTAATGCGTATCAGTTACTTCAAATCAGCTAATCCAAACGGGCTCTATATACAATATAACTGCTTCTAACCGACTAATTAACCCAACCATAATTAACTGATGACTATTCTACACTAACTCTAGTTAAGACTCAACTCTAGCTCATTTAACTTCAAGTAATCCCATTCTCAACACAAAGGGGGAAGAAAAGGGATCAAAAGACCTACTTTTAATCGGTGTATTAGGACAAAGTTTTTGTTCAGTAACTAAAACAGTTATGATCTTGATCACATGAACCAAGTTGTTCGGTGTTGAAAACAATAAAAAGCTCTGGTTAAGTTGTATTATTATTGTTCCAATCATCATATAGTTTCCTTTTTCATTATGTCCTGATTTGCCTTCGCCTTCATCTAGGTGATTTGTCTAATTACTCATAGGAGTACTCAATATCGAAGAAATCACATGTTGCATCCTTACCACTTAACAAAGCTCCCGGGGACAAATTACATTAATTAGATGGATTTGAATATTTGTTCAGTCTAATGATTTCAGCTTCATCTTCCATTAAGACCAGATTTATTAATCATTTCCTAGATGACTCGAGGGAGGGGAGGGGCTGGAGGTGTCGTGAATGGAATGTGGGTAGTTGGTCATTGAAGGTTAATAATCAGTGTTATCAAAGGAGAAAAGCGCTAAGGTCTCTTGGAGTTTTAAGCACAAAGCGCAAATAAAGTGTAGGTTTTAATGAAGAAAGGCGCAAAGGGAGAAAACAATTTAGAAAAATATATATAATTCAAGAATAATAATTATACAAAAATACAATTATATGAACAAAAATTCACAATAAAGTGGAATATTTATTGTTTAGTTTTGCGCTGTTTAGGATAACACCCATTAGCAATGATACGTACACTTTGGAGCCTTGGTGACTTCACTAAAGCGCCTACGAAGAGGGGCGAAGCGCTCAGTCTGTTTTCCAACTAGTTTCGGGGCTTAGCGTGCACCTTAGGCGAGTCTATTTAATTGCAATTTGGTCATACAGACTAAGTTGCTCCGACACGGTAGTTTAAGTGCCGCTCCCGTGTCGACACGACACTAGTATGGGTGTGGATATGGGATCCGTACCGGATCTGGTCAAACAATTTTGGGTACTTTGACCACGACGGACGGAAAAGTTCGAGACAAGATACAATTTGATTCCCGAAATCAAAACCAAAACTAGGTAGATTTGAAGAAATAGCATACCTTATTTAGGAAATCAATTCTTTACTTATCTACAACTTGAGAATAAAAAAGAAATTCACACTTTACAAGCTATATGTAAGTATTCCACAAAATTTCTCATAATTTAGAGATATTTTTATATTTTTGAATTATTTTTAGACAGATCCCCACACCTGTATCAGTACTAGGATCCATATCCCCGAATCTAGAATTTACGTCTCGAAAGACTGACCTCTAGATCCACACCCGTGTCAGACACCTACATCCGCGTCCGAGCAACTTAGCATACAGATACTAGCTTCAGGAGGCTCTCTTCTTTTGTTGTTGACTAGTAAATGAACTGTACATAATCTGGAAAAATGCTAAAGCTGTTTGCTTTTACATTGACACACACACACACACACACACATATTACTGTGGCCAGGCTTAGTTATTTTATAAAGGGGTTGCTCTTTCTTGTAAATGATGTCTTGTATTTTATTCATTTGGTTGAAAGCTCGGAACCATACGCTTTCAGTAATCAGTGCTATTATTCTTACTTTTGGTGAGATTCAAATGTTCCAGTTACTAGATTAAGAAACATTAGTCTAGAGTGGCTGCTTGATGCCAGAGTTGTTGGAAAGTCAAAGCTCACAGATTCATTTATACTCTTAGTTAAGATAGTTTTGAAATTTCAGAAATGGTTATGGTTTCTCTTACATATTTCTGTAACAATTTGTTCCTTTTCTGTGACATTAGATCCTTTTTTGGTAGGTTTACTCATTTTGAGTTTTGCAGAGAAATGTAATATATTACAGAGGGATTTGGCATGCATTACAAACCATCAGTAGGGAAGAAGGCATAGCCGGCCTTTATAAAGGAATGGGTGCTACTTTATTGGTATCTCTCTGTCCTTGAGATTCTATTCCTGCTGAATTGTGCTTTTCCTGTTTTGTGCTGACTGAATATCTCAATCTCATGAAGGGGGTTGGCCCGAATTTGGCAATCAGCTTTTCAGTTTATGACACTGTGAGATCTTACTGGCAGTCTCGTAGGTAATATTCGATGAGAGTGTACTGTCTATTCTCTTTTCATCATTTTCTTTTCCTCTTGATAACTATCGGTGAAATGTGCTGCGATTCACTGGTTAGTTCTCAAGTTTGTCCCTCTGCGCATTCATCTCAAGATAGCACTATATTAACACACCTCTTCATATCAGACCAGAAGACTCAACCGTCTTGGTCAGCCTTGCTTGTGGAAGTCTTTCAGGTGTTGCATCATCAACAGGTCAGTGATCTGATGTACATGAAAGGTGGTAGAAATTTTGAGCTTCCAATTTTGGTTTGATGTCCTATACAGGAAATAGTGATGGAGAAAAGTATTGTCTTACCTATGTTTCTTGAATTTTGGTTAATGCCCCCAGCTTGTTGAGTGTTGGTCACCACTTTATTTAAGTGTGCTGTTGTCTCTGAATTTTCTGATCTCAACATCTTGTTACTACATGGAGACATATCTACATTGCCAAAACTTTCAACTTCCACAAGTTTCCTATTTCATAAATGTGTTCGGGAGGGAAAAAAACCTTGTTTATCCTCCTCTCGGCTATTTCTCCTGGCACCTTAGGTGCAGTTTTATCTTTATGATACTCCGCTTTGATAAATCTGTTCTGTAGCTCTCGATATCAAAACAAACAGAATATCTAACTGTTATTCAATGATTGGAATACTCTTTACAAAATAGATGAACAAATAGAAAAGCTGATGTTGTGTTTAACAAGCTGTTTCTCCACCTCAAAGTCAGTGCGGCACTGACTGAGTTCTAGATATGCAGAATTAGGCCTTAAACTATTATGATATTAAACAAATCTATGGTATTTGAAAGTAGGTGTTAACACATGTAGCTGTCTCATTGCTTTTATTGCAGAGAAGCAGGTTGAGGTGCTGGCTTCTCACTAAGTATCTAACTGGACTGACCCTTAGAGCCCGAGCCCAAGCACCTTTATCTGGCATATTGGAATTTAGTAAGGAAGCTCACCCCAACAAAAAAAAAATTGCTTGCTTGTCTTTCTCGCACTAACGTTTTGTTTCTGACTAGAAATGTCAGTCATAATTTTCGTCTCATACTTTAATTGGATAACTTGGATTTCCAAACATGCAGTTGGCTCCACTATGGTGGATATTTGCACGTGAGCCATATGTATTTTGCAGTTGTCAAAATGTGAGAGGCTTCCTCGTTGAGGTATGCTTCTCAATTAGGCTTGAAAATGTTATGTTACAAAAATTGATAGTAGGACCATCAAGAATTAGCTGTGTTTATACTCGTCTTTGTGGGTAAAATTTGGATATTTCCGTCTGCTTCTTAGAAACCCTCAAAAATAAGATAGAGACAGCAGCAAAAGAATATGCATGCACCGGGGAACTAAAGGATATGGCAATCTCACCTACTAAAATCTACAAATCAACAAAAAGAAAGGAGAAAACATATTAGAAGTCCGCTAGAATAATGATTAATGGAAGAAGAAACATGCATGAAAAATGAAACTGACCCCTTCCGTAAGAGATTCTCCCTCTTGGCTGCATCTATTCCTTCATCATTGCAACCTGTTCCCTCTTCATTGCTTGTCTGAAGTCCCTGTTATGCATCTTTTGATATGGGATAGAAGGCTTTGACATTGCAAAGCATTTTTTTGTTAATGTCATCTTACAGATGACTGTATGCATCACCCAGAATTTATTTATGCTATTTCAATTTTGCTAAAGAATAGAAACTTGTATATCTGTCTGATATAGATTTCAAATTGGGATATAAAAGAAGTTGGAGTAGGCCAGTCGGCTTTATGTATTCTGTACAACTAGCACCAGTGTTTTAAAAGCAAAAAGTGCGATTGGCGAGAAGCAAGAACGAAGCACAGCTTCACTGTAGACAATGTAGAATAATATAGGATATTGACAGCTATCTTATTTTTTCCAACTCACTTTCTACATATAACGTACATACAGATCAAACGTGCATTAAACATGTAATGACCACCACTGTCTTTAATTATCTTCTGATAAAACCATTTCAATTCATTTAATTTGATAAATTTCACTTGCCAATTCCTGTGCAGTTCATAGTTTTGTAGTTGCGACTAAAAATGCCTACTAATAAAGCATAAAGTTAAAGTGTCATATCACAAGATGAAGAAGTAGGAAAATAAGAGGACAGCTCTAGAAGAGATACCAGAATAGAAGAAAGGAATAGGAGAGAGCAAAGCAGGGAGGATGATGAAGGACATGAAGAAAAGAAAGCAGACTGGGGCAGAAGCTGAGCAATTACAGGACGAGGGAGAAAGAGAAGAAACTAAATCACAAAATAGTGATGATGAATTTTGAATCATCAAGAAAGAAGATAGAGGAACTTCCCTGGAGGAAAGTGAAAGGCCATTTGGGACCTAGTTTTCTTTCCACCTTTTCTTCTAGTGTAGCAGCACACGTAGGCCTACTTCCTCTCCATCTTTTTTTTCTCCAGATAGAAATCTTGACTCCTTATATATTTCTGTATTTGGGTTCTTTCTTAAGTACAACAGAAATCCAGATCAAAGCTCACACCTCATGCCTTCATTACTTATGCGACTGTAACAAGCACTTCTTTCAAGTCGCATAGTTCACCCTATGAGGCACCACACCTGCACTTCTCAATGCATCCCACTTGATGGCTAATACTAACAGGCGCATGTTTTGGCTTCTAATTTATTTAGATGCCCTGGTGGATGGGCAATCACTTTCATCGTTCTCATTTTGATATTCTTTATTGTCATAATTGAATCAGTTGCTTTTCAAGTCATCACTTCAACCTTGTCACAGTTTTTAGTTTTTTGACAGAAGTAGGATATAAGTTATCTCTTTTGCATTATCTAAAGCTGGGCATTGAGAATCCCAAATGTGCTTCTGATGGGAAAAAGTTGATTACATGATGAAATGCTAATTATTTGCAGTTCTTTCATCTTTATGTTTATGGATGCTTTTGCAGTAACATTTCCTTTGGATCTTGTGAGGAGGCGAATGCAATTGGAAGGAGCTGGTGGTCGGGCCCGTATTTACAAGACTGGTTTGGTTGGTGCATTCAATCGTATTATCCAGACAGAGGGTCTGCGTGGTTTATATAGAGGAATTTTGCCCGAATATTACAAGGTTGTGCCTAGTATTGGTATTGTCTTTATGACATACGAGAAAATGAAACAAATTCTCTCAGATATTGACTGATGTGTTCACTTGAGATATCGGAGAATGAACTTACGGGTATAAGGCGCCTCAAGATCATATACCAGAAGTTTGTAATTCTTTCTAAATCTGTCGTTGTCGATGTAAACCCACACCATTCATGTATAGATGGTTAAAAGAATGCACAATTGCTGTAGTTAAAGTACAATTCAATTTCATGTATTGATATGATTCTTCTTGGTGCCTTTGATAAGCCTATGAGTTGAAGCTTCTTGTTGGAAAAGTGACTTAAAAAAACAAAATAATTCCTGGAAAATCTAAAATCTGTGTCGATCATTTGGACCTCTTATTTTTCTTTTATAAGTGTGAGCAGACTTACTACCTTGTCTTTATCCTCCCTTCCCCTATGCCAGAAAAGAAAGGATAACTTCCCTTTGGTCGTTGTTTGACTTGGAAAAAGAATTTGAATTATAACTACATCCGACTCTTCAAAGAAGGGAAAGTAAGAGAAAAGAAAAAGTCTGCAAAACTTTAGATTGAAGACTCTACACTACTCACAAGACTGCAGAATATACGTAAATTGGATATCATTGGCAGAATCCAATACAAAACCATCTCTAATCTCTGGAATAAGCCCCTTCTCAAAGTAGTTTAAACTTGATGGCTCGTGTTGTTACAGGATATATATTTGTTAAAGCTCAGCATCGTTTAAAAAGTACATATATTGACGAGCATTGAATGGAAGAGGAGCAGTGAATAACTGGATGATATCTGCTCAGCAGTGTAGACTCGTTTCTATGGCAGTGCTCGTCTATTATTTTGCCAGAGAACATTCCGTCCATGTTTGAATGGCATCCAAAACCTCTACAATACTCCCCATCTTCTTCTCTTCCTTTTTTTCAATGCTATCTTCTTCTCTTCCCTTTTTTGAGCTTGTTTGCGACAGAGATCTTTAAAATTATCAGACAATTGTAGTGTTCGTTGGTTGGTACATCAAGTAGGAACATTGTTCTGAACATTGGCTAAAGAACACAATTCAGTTTACTTAACGGTTGTGTCCAAGTCACCTTGCACACTCATTGGCTAAATCATCTGAGTACCTGCTATCTCTCACCAATAGGGGTGGCAAAATGATTAAAAGAAAACAGTTAACCGCCCATATTATTTACTAAAAAATGGGTTGGATAATGAACTTTTTAAAAACGGGTCAAATATGGATAAGAACTATATTATCCATTTAGAAAATGGATAACTAATGGGTTTAACTTTTATATTTGTAAAACCCTCAAATTGGGGATTCCTCAAGTTTGGAAGACTAAGAATTCTCCCAAAAATGATCATATTCATGAAGCCATGGATAATAACCATATTATCCGCCGATTAACCCGTTTTTTATCTGTATTAAATATGGGTCGGGTCAGCTAATTTATCCGTTTTTCATTACCCGTTTTCGACCCGACCCATATCCGACCCGATCCGCCAGTTTGTCACCCCTACTCACTAACATATATACAGTTTAACTCTATCCACTCAAGTAACATATGGGACAAAATCACCTAATATTGTTTTGTCTCCACTGTGATTTAAACGTGAGACCTCATGGTTCTCTACCAATTTCATTGACTAAGGCTAACACCCTTTGGTTCCTACAATTAGATTCACTCTGCAGTACACTACTCCAAAAATGATAACTGTTAACAGGTACAGCTAAAAGTAGGATTTCGTTCAAAACAACATTTGACCGAGACATTGGATAATGATCCCGGAGCAATCAGATGTGAACTTTTTGCAGTCCAAATGCACCAGCCCCCAATTACAAGACACATTTTCTGGTTAATATTCATTGCCAAATATGCTACTCCCTAATTCTAGGATATTTCAAGTTGTTCTTTATCAGTAACCCAAAGGTTAGTGGGAGCTAATCCAGTTTTGCATGATCGACTCACGTCCTCATGGGAGGATTCATTGACCTCCAGCTTGCCACAGAGGAAATGATCATCGACAAAATGAAGTAAGAGAGCTATCATGATTGCATCATACAGGAAAACTTCCTGTCAGCCGAATGTGATCCAATGTACGTCGCAAACCATACTTATTTACGGCTGCATTAGCAGCTCTAAATCCTGCACCATACGCTGGAGAAGCATCATGAGCTATCTGGTGCATGAAAAACTCACCCAACTTATTCTCCACACCTGACTTTCCACCTTTCTTGGAATATGACCATGTCGAAGAGGATGACGCAGTGGATGTGGACGGCATATTTCTGGATCCAGGCATTACTTCTGATTCAAGCCACATCTGAGAAAGCACTTGGCAGATTCCTTCCTCCACCTCAGGGCTGAGATTACGAAACCCTGCAAATTTCAGTGAAAACTATGGTCACTATATACTCCCTCAAAACCGAAATCGGGTAGTATTAACCATCTTGAAGTTTTGAAGATGAACATCTAGCAATCTTTCTTTGCTTGATTGCCTGTATTTGTAGAATCCTTGCCCCACACGGGCGCGGTCAAAAGACAGCAATTAAATTACCTTTTAGACGTAACCAGGCATGCATCAGTTCGTGAGCAAGAATAGCACCGGTAAGTAATCTGCACATTGAAAGATAATGGTAAGTATTTCTGGCCTTAACATGCTTTAGAATCCAATAGTAATATTAATGGACAACTACAAGTACACCATCATCACTTTGTCACAACCAGTATATACAGAAAGCAGGCAAAGGACAATATGTCTGCTCCATCCACTAAAAATGTAGATCAATGATTCTATTCATCTGCTTCAAACTTCATTTCACAAACCAAATCCAAGAAAACTTTTTAGTTCATGTAGAAACTCCTATATCTGCCTCTTAAGAGCCCTATATTTTTCTGGAGTATGCGTAGGCTGGAATCCCCCCAAAAAAACTAATTTTGACACCCTACTGAGCAAAACTACCTTAATACATGTTAAATTGAAATATTGAACTTAATGCTGTAGAAAGTTCTTTTCTTATAATCCCTTATCCTTTGTGTCAATATCTTCTCTTCCCTTTTTTATTTTCTAGTGTTGTGCTAGTTGGGGGGGGGAGGGGGTTGGTAATCGTTTTCAATAATGAGGTCAGGAGAATAATTTTTTTTATATATATATATATATATATATATATATATATATATATATATATATATATACACACACAAAAAAGATGTTACCTGGGAAGCCCGTATAAGACTAGGATAGCTGTAACTTCACATTTTCTAGTTAGCTTCTGAGGCTGTGTTCTGATTCCTATTAGTCCACGACCACCCATTCTCGGCCTTTTGAGTATCTGGATTTGTTCTAACAAAATGTCATAGCAGGTATAGGACATCTCACTAGAAAGGATGATTTAAGTGACTGAAGATCTTACACTGGTCACTGTCTGCTCTTCTGATAGGCATAGACCTCTGGTTTCAGGCATATGATGGAAACCCTAAAAAAAAAAAACATAAATATTTGCAGACTGAAGAACAGAGAAAACTACAAGTAGAGATAATTTGTACATGCTTCTCCCCTTCAATGGCTTCGTTAAGGGCTTGTCTTTCAACAAGCAGCATAGGAACTTGCTGATCTATTGTCATATTCATGCCTTCATAAAAGTCTCTAATGGCATGGTAAAGTTGTTGGCAGTCTCCAGTGTCCACGATGGCCGATTCCATGCACTCTAAACATAAGCTCCGACCATCTCCAAGTGATACGTATCTTGTATTACGTGACTTCAAGAAGATAAAGAGGCAATATAAATAACAAGCATATAAGTTGAATGAGAGGCAACCCAACATTTTCCATTATCTGAAATACCTACCTCGAGACGTTCACAACTACAACATCGTTTGGTGTCATCATTCTCGTGTGAAGGACAATATTTCTGGGACCAAAATGGATGGCATCTATACTCGATCAATCCAGCTCCATTTGTCGGGATCTGCAAATATGAGTGTTAGATGATTATTAGATGTATTATCCCGTAAGGAACAACGCTACTTTTGACAATGGTTTTCTAATAGAAATTTACAAATTCATAATTTATGCGAACATGACTGACAAAAGATAGGATGACACTTTTGCCTTTCCGCACAAAAAAAAGGGCAGCCCCGGTGCACTAAGATCCCGCTATGCGCGGGGTCCGGGGAAGGCCGGACCACAAGGGTCTATTGTACGCAGCCTTACCCTACATTTCTGCAAGAGATTATTTCCACGGCTTGAACCTGTGACCTCCTGGTCACATGGCAACAACTTTACCAGTTACGCCAAGGCTCCCCTTCTTGCCTTTCCGCACAGAAATTAATAATATTGAAGATGTTTTCTGATAAATATAAACACATAATATACAATTTGACTCCAAGGGCCTAGGATGTAAGTGGGAACAAAGGTCAATGCTATTCACTAACTAAACATACTAGAGGGGTCTAAATCCACAGATGGCGACCGAACAAAAACCATGAACCATATTAGGATTGAAATGAGCATCTTCCAGTAACAAAATCACACAGAGAAGCAGTGTATCCTTACAAATTGGTGGCACACTTCGCATTTGGGATGAGTCAGTTCCTTGAAGCATGACTTATGATATGATTTGTTCCCTGACAAAGAAAACTTGAATCAACAAAGAAAACCAATGAGCTAAACATGAGAATGGGTTCAAACACTTTTAGCTTGTACAAGACTTTCAGTTACACGGTTCAATATTTTATTCACATTTGGAAGAGGGTTCAAGTGTTGGAAGAAATGATTAACACCAAGGACAATATTGTACCTCGTACTCGGTAATTGGAAGACCACAGGCATGACAAAGAAAGCACTCTGGATGAAAGAAAGTTCCCATGCATCCCAAATAATTGCCAGAGCCAATATCCCCATGGCAGCCACTACATTTTCTGCAAAGTAAACGCATGCCCATAATTTCTTTCATAGTGAAGAAATAGTTATAACATCATATAGTGTTCGTCCTCAAGACAAGTGTACGTATGTATCAACTTATCTCACCCTGAGATATCTACATGTTTGGTTATGCAAGTAGCAGTTTATTACCAGAGTAAGGAATTGGGATTTTCAGTACTCCAAAACAAAGATAAAATATACACCGTCGCTTTCTTTGTATAACATACATGTACATTTTTCTTTATAACCGAGAAATTCCCGAGTGCCAGTGGCACACGGTTTGAAACTCAGTTGGATAATGTGTCCACCTCTCTACCCTTCTCCACTTAAGTACCAGGTTTTTGACTTATATGCATACATGTACTTGTAAAGTACAAACAGATCCAATCATCACCTGAAGTTTGAATTATGTATATTTCACCAAAGACTCAAGGAATTGCTTGAATATTTCATGTGCTGGCATTTAGCACGTCACAGTCCTCTATTTGAGCAAACATCTGACAGAACATTGATCAACCTTTTCTGATTAATTACTTGGATCTGATGGCAAAAGAATTTACCAAAACAAAGGATGTTCAGCATCTTATGTAATAAATTCACCATAAGTGAAGAAGAAGCAATTATTTCTGTATTTTATCTTATCTCTTGCTTCATTATCAGTGGACACAAAAGCTGCTTTGCTTGGTCAGGAACAGATGAATCAACTACAGTATGTTATGTTGACGGTCAGCATAAAAAATAGTCAAATTCTAAAAATCATCTTTAACGAATATAAAGAATTCATATAGCTGACTTTTGGATTGATGTAAATTGATTCACATTGTAGAACATAACTGATAAAGTTAGTAAACCTTACTAACTAATATTGCACAAGCTAATAAATCTCTAACACCACTAGGCCTCAGTCCCAAACAAGTTAGGGTTGGCTATATGAGTCCTCACTACTCATTGACCATGTTAATCCATTTATATTATCTCATGCCAATATTATGCAAATATAAATGAAAAGTATTAGGCTCTGATACCAATTGGTGAGTGTAATACCGAGGTGGCAGAATACCAAAAACTGAGAAGGCGAATTTCTATTGAACTGATAGCTAAAGAATTTTCTTTAGAAGGTTTGCCTAGCCTAGCATTAACACGGCACACCTTGCCAACAATTTGTCTGGTCTTTATCCAACAAGAATCTTTAAACTATGGTAATCACGCCTACAGTGATTTTTAATATTCTATACTCAATTAAGAATCAATCTCCCATAATAGAAGAAAGAAGCAAGAGAAAAGTTAGAAAAAAAATATGTTATTTCAGCACACTATATTTTACAAGGATAAGAGAATTCTTCCTCTCTACAACAAATAAGCCTTATTAGTTGTAGAGAGGCAGAATCCTTCTGACACTGATCCAATTTGATTGGACCGACACTAATACAATTAAAAAATGTGAGCTAAAAGCTCAACTGATGTACTACCTAAAAGTCAAAAAGCACAACTAATGAGACACTTTAAAATGCACCAACAATGACCACTTATTTTGACATGAACTACTAAAACACTAACCATTAAAGTCCACTAACTTTACATAGTGGAAAAATTCAGACATGAAAGACAAATAAACACATATTTGTCTTTCATGGCTGAAGTTTTCCACTATGTAAAGCTAGTGGACCTTGGTGGTTGGTGCTTTAGTCCATGTATAAGTGGTGCCCAAATATCATTCCAATATAATATTGTTGGTCTTATAAATATTTTGTAAAACTTATATTTCACTTTGGTAGGCATCCTTCTATCACATAACACCCTTGTACCACTTCCCCCATTGCAACCATACGACTTTGATTTTATTTATAAAATCTTTATCTATCATTTCAGTCTCCTAAACAACGAGTCTAAATATCTGAAATGTTTGCAGTTAGGCATTGCGATCCCCGCAAATTTCACCTATTTCACTCTTCTTTTATTGGCTAAACTTGCAGTGCATATATTCGTTCTTACTTCTACTTATAAATCCTCGCTCTCTAAAGTGGTTCTCCATAGTTCAAGATGTTGTTGACACCCTCATTATTTTCGTCAATTTGCACAATGTCCTCAGCAAATAGCATGCATCAAGTGACCTCCTCTTGTATTATATTGTGTTGGTTAGCTTTTCATAACTAGGATAAACAAGCATGGTCAATGTTGATTAATTTCTAACATTTAATGAAATTTCATGAAAGCAATATTGTTCTAAGTGGCAAGGTAGACCTAAAACCAAATGTAGGGAAATTGTCTCGAAAGATTTACAATCTCTCAAAATTCTGACGAATTTAGCGAGGAACATAAGACAATGAAGCAAAAGATCCATATAGGCGATACCAACTAGTTGAATTAATGCTTAATCATATCGGTACATTTCCATTAGAGACGGTGTTTGCCAAAACTGCAAAAAGTCTTTTTTAGTTTGTTTAAAGATTTGTGTCTCTGAGTAAGGATAAATGTGATATATAAAGAACCTTTACTGTTAGAGAACCCCTAATTTGTCTTAAAACATAAATTATTGAATATCGGAATAAAATGGATCTAAATGAACGAGAATTAATATAGAGTATTCATATAACCGACTCAACTAGCTTCGGATTCAGGCACAATAATTGATTTGTATTGTCATTGCAAGTTACCAAATCACTAATTCCAATGAAATAATGTTTACCAATTTTAGGAAAAAATTTTGGTTTATAAATTATTAGAAAAAAGATAATAGATTGTGCACTATATTTTGAATTTTAAACGTTTTGAATGAGTAAGTTTTTTTATTTTGATTATAAATTATTAGAAAGAAAAAAAAAGTGATTGTGCACTATATTTTGAATATTATTAAAAAATTTGAATGAGCAAGTATATTTTAATCATAAAATAAATCTAATGTCAACTATGATCACTCCAAATACCCGGAAAAAGATTTTTCTCTCCAAATATATGCACTATTAATATTGAGGTGTCACGCAACCAATTTTTAAGTAGAACTTGTCAAACATTTCCTAAATAATTCAATTACATAAATTGTAATTTATAGACCCTTGTGGTCCGGCCCTTCTCCGGACCCCGCGCATAACGGGAGCTTAGTGTACCGGGCTGCCCTTTTTTTTTTTTTTTGTAATTTCTACGTATTTAGAGTTTATGTATAAAAATATTAATGAATCCATATCCTGTTTCATATGAAGAATTAGAGACTTTAGCCATCATACTTTGAACCCTGTCATTCGTTTTGAGAGGAGATGGAGTAAATAAAATAAAAATAGAAAACAGTTAAGACATTTTGGGTAAGGTTGAAAGGTTTTAAAACTAAAAAATATCATGCTTTTTTTAGTTTCCAAGTTTCTCATCTCTCAAGATATATTTGATTATCAAGAGCTAATTGTACTCAAATCTCAAAAGATAAAATGCAAAAATCAAAATCTCAATCTTGTAAACATAAAACAATTACCTACAACCTCTGGCATTGTAATCCCAAGGGGTGTGTGAGGGAGCATGTGAGGAGGAGTTAAGGTTATCATGGAGTGATCTTGCTAGGTCTTCATCTTTGCCAGTCCCCCGTCTCTGTCCTGAGAAAAAGAGCAACACACTCAAATAAAAGAATAGAACATGCTCTGATCCACAGGCTTGTAAAATATAAATATAAATAAATACCATTTGGTCTCTTCGAATCTTTGGCTAGAGAGCGTGCAATTGATCGGTCTAGTTCCTCTTTCTCTTTACTGGTCCTAGAGTGATCGTCCTGTTATCTTTTATAGTGCATTAGCAAACCATTCCATCAAAGAAGATATGAAAGTTCAACATAGAAATACTCCAAACAACTCTTTTGATTCTCAAGCACTTACGATATCTCAGTACGCTAGCTAATTGATTATATGGGGAATGTCTTTAAACGCAAATGGAATTATACTACACCCTATCATGGCTAGACTTAAATATAAAACCAGCATTCTGTTTGACCGCATTTGCCATTAAATACACATAGGCTCTTTACCAAACTAACTATTTTGATTCTCAAGTATGCGCAATTCTGAATGAAGAAGATTTTTTGCTTTTTAGTAATCCTCAATCCAAAACATTTGTTCCAGCTAGTTAATTAATTAGGAGTACAAGAAAAGTAAAACACAAGAAGGTTACCAGTGATCGCCTAACCATGTTGTCCTCCCCTCCAAGAAACTGTGGTCGTCCAGCTGGCACACTCATATTGGCTGAGCCACCCTTGAAAAGCTTACTCAGCCATCTCATAAACCTTGACTTCCTTCCTGCGATTCAAGAAACAACACAGTGATCTTCTCAGACCCACACAACAAATCAACCATCCCAAATACTCAAAAAAGGATTACACTATAATTTATATAGCTTCGAGCCCAATTAAGAAGTAGTGAAACATATACCAAATGTGAAAGGCTGATTGACACTTGAAGAAGACATGGCATGAAGGCAGATGAATTATAGTAGTATGTATACACAAAGATTTCCCTTGAAAAGGAATAGCAAGAGAAAGAGGGAGAGAGAAGAACAATGGCATCATTGTTGAAAAAGCTAAGAGAGTTTAAGAATATGAGAGATTCTTGGCTTGAGGGAAAGAAATGAAAGAGTAATGGAATTGGAGAATCTGCTGAGGCGGATATGTGATGGAAAGGAGAAAAAGTGAACTGATAGTTCCGATTTTGAACGGCTCAGAGAATTGGTGGGGGTGCTACTGACTGTAGCTTCAAGAAGAATATATTTGTCTCCTCGTCAATATTCTGGAGAATTTCTTCTTCCTGTTTCACAATTTGGTTTCCTCACCTCCCTTTATGGTTAAGTAAATTGTCAAAAAAGAAAGAAAGTTACGACTTGTCAATTGTCATTGGTAATGGCACACAATTAGGGTGTGTTTGGTATTTTCCTGAAATTTGAAAATAAGTGGCGTTTTTACTATATATTCCCTCTGTTCCAATTTATGTGAACCTGTTTGACCGGGCACGGAATTTAAGAAAAAATAAAAACTTTTAAATTTTGTAGTCCTAAACAATTCAAAAAGAGGCGCAAAGTATTTGTGTGGTTATAAAAGTTTAGAATTGTAAGTTTAAGTTAAATTATTTTCAAATTTAAAAAGTGATCATTCTTTTTGAAACAGATCAAAAAGGAAATAGGTTCACATAATAAATTGGAACGGAGTTAGTACTAATTTTCGGGTGTTTGATTAATATAATTTAGATAAATATTTGGGAGACAAAATAGGTAAGGGTGGGGGAGGGGTGATAGCTCGGGTCTAGGGGATGGGGTTGGTGGGGCTAGGGGTGGTGGGCGGCTATCTGTTTCGAGTAGAGATAATGAGGGATGCTAATTTGACCATCCAACATAGCAAGTCAAGGGTATGTTTAAGTTTGAGTTAAATTGTTTTCAAATTTAGAAAGAGATTTTTTTTTTTTTTTGGAACGGATAAAAAAGGAAATAGGTTCACATAATAAACTGGAACGGAGGTAGTACTAATTTTCAAATGTTTGATTAATATAATTTAGAAAAAAATTTGGGAGACAAAATAGGTAAGGGTGGAGGAGGGGTGATAGCTCGGGTCTAGGGGATGGGGGTGGTGGGGCTAGGGGGAGGGATGCTAATTTGACCATCCAACGTAGCAAGTCAAGGGTAGGCCGGCCACAGATTGAGGTTCCGATCCTGCCACTTTTTTTTATGGATCATTGTCAATATATGAATGGTAACTTGGTATCGTTTGATCCACACTTTAGAAAAAGCGAAAAAGTATGAATGAATTATACTAAAGAAAAATATATAAGGGGTGAGAAAGAAAACTTAATTAAGGAATCAAAGTAGGTCGAATACTTCAGTAGAATAACGTCTAAACAAATTTATTACTATCTATTACTCTTTTTCTTAATTTATTAATTCTCATAATTCTAATGTACCTTCATGTATACAATTGTCTTGTAATTTTCTTTCTCTAACTTCTTTAGTCAATTTCGCATTTGTTGGAAAAGTACTATTAAAAATTTAGGTATTAAACATATTATGATATTTCGTTATCAGTTACTAGGATAAAATGAGAAGTTTAAATACAGACTTTACCAATATCAAGAGATACTAATTTTTACTGGAACAAACTAAAAAGAAAAAGGTGACAACAAATAAAATCAAGGGAATACTACTCCTATACTTTCTAAGCCTTTTTTATTTAATTTTGGACCCTAATTTGTTATTTCTTTAAAACTTATCTTTTAGGTATGTATTGAATTTGGATATAGTAGTAATTAGTAAATCAGTTAGGGGTGTTCGTCGGTGGTACGGTACGGTATTTAAATATTTCGGTTCTATATTTTTGGTATTCGGTTTCGTAAAATGCTATACCAATACCGTACCTAATTAAATTCGGTATGGTTCGGTTTTTCTCCTTTCAGTTTCGGTTTATTCGGTTCGGTAACTTCAGTTTATTCGGTTTGAATACTAACTAGTGCATAGAGTCATAGACGGTAATATTCTTAATTAAAGTACTCAAAAGTACAAAACTAAAAATGTTTGTTAACAAAAGTTTTATCCAAAACCAACAAATACCAACCTAGCGAGAGAAAACTTAGAGAAATGTCTTGTTACTTGCTTAGAGTTAATTGATGAACTTAGAGAATAAAGGAAAGTAAAATTTTAGATTTTTTATATTTATGTTATAATTAATAAAATGTGTATTATGTAATATAATATATATTTCGGTACGGTATCGGTATTTCGGTATTTTATTTTTAAATATCAAATACTAATTATTTTTTTAAACTTAAACCAAATACCATACGGAATATCAAAATATCGAATACCGAATACCAAAATTTTCGGTTTCGGTACGATAATCCGGTATTTACAAAATTATGCGCAACGAGTCTATATTAGCCTTTGCGTAAGAGACTCTATGGTAGTACTAGTATATAGTCCCAACACGTGTTTAATTGTCCATTTTAAATTGGAAGGATTATCAGGAGCTTCACTAAAATATTCTTTAACTTTGGAAGAAAACATTTTTTGAAGCGTGTCACCTCCAACTTTTTCCTTTTTCTGAAAGAGGCAGGAGATTGATTGGGTTAGTAGGCTTATTCCTACTTATACATTTTCCCTGTAATTGGGATTCAAAATGTCATGTAACCACACACAGTCACACACCCTAAAAGAAAAAAAGAAAAAAAAAGGAAGAAGAAAAATAAGCAATTTAAGGTTATAAAGCTAGGGCTAGATACCTTTCAACAATTCTTCAGCAAAACGAAATTACTATATTGATTTTCAAAAGACTTTTTTTTTTCTTCTAATATTTTCAAAAGACTTTGTACAATAAGAAACAACTTCCTTGAATGAGAAGCATAAAAAGCAAGATGAAGTCATCTTAGAAGCATATGCGGCCGAGCCAGAGTATTAGGTACATATTTGAAAGAATTTAGTAGCTTTTGCTTAGAATTAATATTTTTATTAGCAAAATATGTATATATTTTTGTTTAATTATGAACTCAATAACTAAAATGAGATGTAAATTGAATGAAAAATTCATAATCGATAAATTTCAAATCATGGCTACGCTTCAATGCATCTTGGATCAAATCCAATGTATGATTACAACTCAACAACACACCAGCAATAGCAATATGAAAACTATCTAACTAGAAAACGGCCTTGCCCACAAGATTACTAGTAGCTAATAACAAGTCAACCACAAAAGTGTTTGTTACTTTGGACCATGCAACTAATAACGGTCCTTTACTTTTCAAGAGAATATTTTCCCAACCTTTGTTCGTTACTTAGCAAGTTGATTAATATAATTAATCGTATTATGCTTTTTGGTAAGCACTAAGCATTATGTTAGTTATAACGTACCTAAAGAAGTAGGGAATTAATACGAATCTCATCCATGCCATTGGCCATATCAAAAGTCAAGATAGGTTATTTTACTCAAAGAATCACCCTCCAAAAAAATTAACGGTCTCAAATATTTTGTGGTGGGAGCTTTAAATATATTATTTGGTATTTGGATCTCTTAATTGGGTAGCACTAGGCCATTCTACTCTTTTTTTCTTCTCTTGTAAAAGTGAAAGGGGAAGTTAACGAGAAGTTACTATCCACACTACCAATGTAACCCTTTATACATAAGTGTTGTTGATAGAAAAAATGCCTTAATTTGCACAAATAATTTTTTATTCAAAAAAAATCTTTAAAACAGCTTCACATTTAACTGAATATTTGGTGGTTTTCCATGAAATTTATCTTCCAAACTTGCGAAAATAAGTCATTGGATTTCATAAAGGATCTTGTGGAACTACACTTAACTTCTTGTTGTTATTGTAGTTGTTATTTCAAAAAAGGATATAATAGTAGATAGAGGCTTCAACCTATGCTGAAGTAAGGATGGATACTCAAGTGATTAAGGCAGAGTGAATTGTGATGTGGCACCAGTTTATGCTTGTTCGTTTTTGAATAAGTTTTGGCCAATAAAGAAAAATCTCAAAGTTTTTAAGGTTGTTCCTCGAGAATATTTTTCATATAATGTTTTCAAAAACAATAAAAAAAACTCCCACTCAGAAAATCACTCATAAATCTCCAAAGACAGCTAAAACTATGCAAACAAAAATGATCAACTTCCACATACTTTTTTTCAAAATTTTCCCACAAGAAGAGATCCCAAATATTGTCCAAGATTAGGTAATTTACATTCTCAATCATTGTCTTTGTGTCTGGGAAAAGGGTCAAAAAGTTAATCTAATATGACCGCATAATTAAAACTATCTGGATAGAGTTTATATTTTTATTAGAAGAAATAAGAATAGATATAGTCATCTGTTAATTAGTTTTCCCAAGATTTTAATACCTCAAATCTCTTGGAATGATCATTTCTTCATTTGACTTGTATATTAAACTTATATATTTCTTTGCTCTATTGATGCATGAATAAGAAAATTATCATTTAACTTTGAAAACAGAATCTCACATTTTATTTTGGACCATGCCAATAAAAATTTTGTTACTCCATGTCCCACCTATTGATTTGAACATATGTTGACCTGAGCGATTTTGGTTTTGATGATTGACAAAGGAACACATGCATGAACCAGGTCCATGGACAATGTACATAGGTGACAGACATAATCAAGCAAAAGGCATACACGTGAAAGAGATAAGTATAAGTGGCTATTTCTAATAATCTCTGAACGGAAAGGTTGCATATTTGCTAAGGAGCAAGACTCTTTACTTGAAGAGAACTCTGTCTAAGATAAGGGAATAGTTAGAAATTGAAGTTGACTAGAACTCTTCCACCAAGGAAGAGTAAAACATTAGAACTTTAGTTAACCCTTACTAACTCTATAAATATCAGTCTTGTTCTCTTTTACAGGCGACACATACATACAGAAGTGAAAGCACGCATTGAGAGCAAAATAGCAAGGCATTTTGTGCGCAATTCCTGTGAGATTCAAGAGTGTGATCCTGAAGCTACACGAACCAGATTGAAGAACCAGTTCCATAAACAGTTTTATGTGTCTTTCTTTATTTCTAGTTCAAAGTGTAGTAGGCGTTTTGAGTTGTATCTTTCAACTTTCTTAGAAGCAAATTGTACTAGGTACCCGAGTTGTATTATTCAAGTTAGAATTAACTTGAAATAGTCGCAACAGCCTGTGGCGTGTTGCTACAAGGGTTAGAGTTAATCCTTAGGTTTGCAAGAGGTTGTAAACTGGAGTTGTATCTTTCAAGTTAGAGTTAACTTGAAGTAGTCGCAACAACCTGTGGTTGGTTGCTACAAGGGTTAGAGTTAATCCTTAGATTTGGAAGAGGTTGTAAACTTTGTTGTTGGCTCAGAGTTGAAGTGAAGTGTTTGGAAAAAATCTTACTGGGTAGTAGGTCGTGATTTTTTCATCTTTTGAGTCGGGTATTTTTCACGTAAAAATACTTGTGTCCTTTACTTTTTGCATTTACTATTCCGCAATTGTAGTGTAAGGAACACATAGAAGAACCAAGTCCTTCTATAATCTGTGCACATGAAAAAATTAGACACCACACAAATCATCCCCCCCTCTTGTATGATATTGAAGTACAAAGCATCAATTGGTATCAGAGCAGGTTATCCTTGAAGAGGCTAACACCTTAGGAAAAGATCAAGATGAGTGCACTACCTGAAAACTGTAAAGAGCAATCCAACACTAGGCCATCACTATTCAATGATCACTACTATTCTTTGTGGAAGGAGAGGAGAAGAGATAACTTGCAGATGACTAATGGATGCTTCAAATGTGGTAAAAAGAACCACATGATCAAAAACTGTCATATATGGGAAGTCAAGTGGAAAAAGGAGAACTCTGAAAGAAGGAACAGGTTCATGACAAGAAGAACTACAACAAAAGACCATCCAAATCAATGGTTGCTACTGGGAAAGATAGTTCAGATGAGGACATTGATGATGATAATGCTGAACGAGCTCTTATGGCAATCAGAGAGTATGAAGATGAATTTGATAAAGAATCTGAGATAAGTTTTCTTGACCTAAAGGATAAAATTAAATTCCTTTATAAAGATAGACTGTCAAAACTATTGCTAACTTTAATTGATGAATCTAAGAATATATGTTCTGAAAAAGAACAGTTGTCAAAAGAGTGTAACTTTTTAAAAGCAAAGAGCAAAAACCTGGAAATTAGGGCTTGTGAAACTAAAAAAGAAAATATTATTTTGAAGAACCAGGTTCATGAACTTGACACAACTATCTTAGAACTTAGATCTGATAATTTGAAATTGAAGTTAGGAACAGGTAAAGAAATAGCTAGTGTCACACAACTCACACTAGGAAAGGTAAAAGATTTAGGAAAGGTAAAAGATAAGCTATACAAAAGGGATGAACTGATAGGATTTTTGAATGAGGACTTCAATAAGGTTAAATATGAGCTTGATAGAACATGTAAATGGAACAGGTCCTCTGATGCACTTTCATGGCTACAAAAATACCGTAGTAGCAATAGAAATAGACTTGGCTTTGGGAATTCTGCACCCAAATGGGATCCCAAAAATAAATACCTAACACTTTCTGAGAATAAGATTTGCACTCACTATGGTAACACTGGTCACTATAAGAGTGATTGCACTGCAAAAGAAAAGGCAGATCAAAAGAACAAAAAATTTGTTCTAAGGAAAAATTGGCTGCCAAGTTGGGCTAAAACGAATTTGATATATCCTTTTGCCTATAAAAAGGGACCCAAACTAGTTTGGGTTCCTAAGACTACCCCCTGATTTCCTATTGCAGGTCCAAATGAAGGGGAGCAACCAAATATGGTACATGGATAGTAGCTGCTCAAAGCACATGACAGGAAGCAAGAACCAGTTCCTTTCACTTGAGGACTTTAAAGGAGGTTGAAATGGAAAGAAAGTCTTGCAGGGAAGAAGAGTGAACAATATATATGGTGGATCTGTCCACACTCTTAGATAACGAACTCACTTGCTTGAGTGTCATGGATAGTGATCCCCTCCTTTGGCACAAGAGACTTGGACATGCAAGTCTAAGCCAACTCAACAAACTAGTCTCCAAAGACTTGGTGATAGGGCTGTCTAACATTAAGTTCAAGGAGGATAAAGTTTGTGAGGCTTGTACAAGGGGGAAGCATGTAAGATCATCTTTTAAAAGCAAAAAAATGGTAAGTACTACCAGGTTGATGGAACTGGTCCATATAGATCTGTAAGGACCAATGAGGACACTAAGCAGAGGTGGTAAGAGATATATTATGGTGCTTGTTGATGATTACTCTAGGTTTACTTGGACACTGTTTTTAACATCTAAAGATGAAGCATTTGACATGCTCACTTCGTTTATTAGAAAAACTCAAAAATAACTAGGTAATCAACTTGCATCAATTAGGTCTGATCATGGTACTGAATTTGAGAACACTAAATTTTCTGAATTTTGTGATGAGCATGGCATAGATCATAATTTTTCTTATCCTAGAACTCCGTAACAAAATGGAGTAGTTAAAAGAAAGAATAGGACATTGGAGGAAATAGCTAGGACTATGCTACTTGCTAGTAAATTGCCTCATAGCTTTTGCGCATAAGCTATGAACACTGCATGCTACATCATAAATAGGTGCATGACTAGATCTCTTATTGAAAAGACTCCCTATGAGTTACTTAAAGGGAGAAAGCCAAATATATCCCACCTTAGAACATTTGGATACAAGTGATTTACGTACAATAATGAAAAAGTCTCCCTAGGTAAAATTTGATCCCAGAAGTGATGAGGGAGTATTATTGGGATATTCTTCACATAGTAAAGCTTATAAGATCTATAACAAAAGAATTATGTGTGTAGAAAAAAGTGTACATGTTGTTTTTGATGCAACTAACATTCTTTTTGAGAGGCAGGAACAGGATGATGAAGCAATTGGGCTGGTAAGAAACTCAACTGAAACTACAGCCCAGCCTAAAGATGCACAAGAGGAAGGAACGTGTGATGGAACAGGTCCTTCCACCCAGGGCAACCTGGCAGGGGGAGCTGAACAAAGAGAAACTTATCCTCAAACCTCGAGGGAACCTATCCATGAACATGTTCCTCAGCAACAAAACACCGAAGGAACATTTAAGGGAAACCACCTGGTTGTAAAACCTTACAAGTATCAAAGTTCTCATTCTATTGGGAACATAATCACTAATCCAACCTCTGAAATCAAAACCAGATCTTCTTTGGAGAACATCTGTGTTTTGTATGCTTTTTATCTCTTATTGAACTTAAAATTGTTTGACACTTTGCAGGATGCAGACTTGGTGAATCCAATGCAAGATGAACTCAACCAATTTGAAAGAAGTCAAGTTTGGCATCTAGTACCAAGACCCAAGGACAGATCAATAACTGGCACTAAATGGGCTTTTAGAAACAAACTTGATGAAGATGGAACAGTTTCAAGGAATAAGGCAAGATTGATGATTCAAGGATATAGTCTAGAGGAGGGCATAGACTATAATGCAACTTTTGCTCCAGTAGACCTTACATTATTTTCAGTGTAGGCCTTTGTGCTAGATTTCAGGCAAATCCAAAGGAGTCTCACTTGAAGGCTGTTAAGAGAATCTTAAGATACCTAAAAGGCACCACTTACCTTTGCCTATGGTATCCAAAAAGTAGTAATTTTGATTTAGTGGGATATGCTGATGTTAATTATGCATGTTTTCTTATGGATAGAAAGATAACTTCAGGTATGGCTCACTTTCTTGGCTCATGTCTTGTGTCTTGGGCCACCAAAAGCAATTTCTGTGGCTTTGTCTACAGCTGAAGCTGAGTATGTGGTTGATGCTTCATGTTGTGCTCAATTGTTATGGATTAAACATCTATTAACAGACTTTGGAATTGATGTAGAATGTATCCCTATCTTTTATGACAATACAAGTGCAATTAGTATGACCAAGAACCCGGTCCATCACAAAAGAACTAATACATAGATGTTGGGCATCATTTTCTAAGGGATAACTTTGCAAAGGGTTTGATCACTGTAGAATTTCGTGCTACTTATAAGCAAAAGTATTTGAGTAAAGATAACTTTGAAAGGAACAAGTTAGAATTAGGGATGATTAAGATCACCTAAAAGAAACTGATTCTAACTCAATGATTGGTTAGATAATTTGTGAATTTTGTAAATAATCAGATTAGATATTGCTCAGTCTCATACTTTTATTAGTATACTCTTGTGTCATGTGCTAAAATGTCTCACTGATGTCTAATGATATTACATCAATCTTATTTTCTTGGAAAACATCAATCTTACACAAGATAACTTTCAGTGAAGAACCTGATTTATCGAGCTTCTAAGGTATGTATTCTACACTCCGCATAATTTAAAATAACTACAAATGTTATGATCAGAAAAGAGTCCCACTTTATCCCCAACTACTTTTGAACCAATCATTTACAAATGAACCGGTTTCACCAAGAGCCCCACGTGCCATAATTGCCGAGATTTTTGGGGAAGAGTCCGACACCTTTTCAAACTGAAAATCCCAAGATGAAAAGACTTCTAACCTCCAAAAGGCTTTTGTTACACACTCAACCTTTTCCATCTTTAAATTGATCCGACCTTACCCTCTTATCTCAAATTTTTTCGAAAGATAAAAATCTCTAAAACCTCAAAACTCTCTCCATTTCTCTCAAGTTTCTGAACTGATCAAATGGAAAACACTCATGAGAATCCCAAAAATTATGAAAACCTTCCTCACCACCCAAAGAATCTTCACTCACACTTTCAACCAGCCAAACCTCCAAGAAAAGGCATATCAAAATGACTGCACATAAAACTGTAGCAAGCAAAGAACAAGCCAAGAAGTGAATGAGAAGCTACAAGCCAGTTAAGTAGAAGAATCACAAAATTTTGATGAGTCTTTCTGGTGTGCGACTGAGGGGGAAGAACTAGTTTCTTCTTAAACTGACAGGTAACCTCTAAGTTTTCCACCTCTGAGTTTGGTTCTGAATTGCAGAAAATCTTAAGAATCGGTTTGTTCTGGTTGGGTCTATGACTGGTATTGAAAAGGGAAATGTTGTTACTGAAGATATTGGTGGTAAAAATGAAAATTAAAAATGAAAAGAGAGCGAGGGTGTTGAGGCTGATGCGAGGGGAAGGGTGAAAGAACAAATGGTTAGACTTGATTCACCCATTGGTTATGGATTAAATGAGGAGACAGGTGCAATGATGGTCTGGAGTGAAGAGATTAGTGATAATGAGGAGACTATGAATGAAAGTATGGGGATAGAATCACAGGACATAAGTGATAGTTCTGGTGATAGAAGAGTAACAAATGGGATGGGCTGGGCTGGTTAGGTTAAGGAAATGGTTTCATGAACCCGTTCCTTCTCTTTCTTAAACAGACAAGAGTCATGATGTGCTGCAAGAGGTGTCAAATAGTTACAATCAAAAAAGGAAGAGCAAAGTTGGAAAGACTGCAGGAAAAGGGCATGGGTGGCACTAAGAGAAAGAGTGCTCCTTCTATCCCTGTAGCAACTCCTACTACAAGAGGAAGAACTACAAGGAGCCAAAAGAAGTAGAGTGAGGCCAATGTATAAAGGGCCTTAGCTGAGAGTGCCAAGAAAGTCTCTTGGAAAAGAAAAGAAAAGGCTGCTAAGCCAAGTGAAATAGTTCAAATTGAGGAGATGAGCCTGGTTCTTGAAGATGAAATGAGGATTTTAAAGTACCCACACCTAGTGCCAAAAAGAGAAAGACTTCTCAAGAGAATTCTCGAGAAACAACGGCTGAGGCAGAGGGCTCAATTGTGCCTGAGCAAGGAGGCTCAAATTGTAATGACTCGGCCGGTTATTTTGGGTATTATAGACCCATTCCCCCATTTACTACTCAATTTATGACTTACAGTTAATTTATGACTTATCAGGTTAGTTGGTTCGGGTCCGAAAAGATTTCGAAATAAATTGAGATACTTAGTCTCATAATGGAAAGCTTAAGTTGGAAAAGTTAATCGGATATTGACTTATGAGTAAACGATCTCAAAATTTAATTTTGATGATTCTTATAGCTCGGTATGGTGATTTTGGACTTAGGAGCGTGTCCGGAAAATTATTTGGAGGTCCGTAGTGGAATTAGGCTTGAAATGGCTAAAGTTGAACTTTGGGAAGTTTGATAGAGGAGTTGACTTTTTGATATCGGGGTCGAAATCCAATTCTAAAAATTTTAATAGGTCCGTTATGTCATTTATGACTTGTGTGCAAAATTTGAGGTCAATCGGACGTGATTTGATGGGTTCCGACGTCGTTTGTAGAAATTGAAAGTTTTAAAGTTCATTAGGCTTGAATCTATGTGTAATTCGTATTTTTAGTGTTGTTGGATGTGATTTGAAGGTTCGACTAAGTTCGTATGATGTTTAAGAACTTGTTGGTATATTTGGTTGAGGTCCTAGGGGGCTCGGGTGAGTTTCGGATGGTTAACGGATCAAATCCGGACTTAGAAGAAATATGAAGTTTCTTCCTTCTGTTGCAATCGCACCTGCGAAACTTGGCTCGCAGGTGCGACCACGCAGATGCACAATGGACATCGCAGGTGCGCAAAGTTTGCAGAAGCGGACAGGAAACTCGCACAAGCGATCTCGCAGGTGCTAGCTGAGATGCGCAGAAGCAGAGGCTGAGCTGGTGACTGTGGAGCGTAGATGCGGAAGGCATCTCGCAGGTACGGACATGCACCTACGCGTGGGTGATCACAGAAGCGAGGAAAATCCACAGAAGCGGTCGCGCAGCAGCAATTAAAGAGGCCGCAGGTGCGGAACCTCTGGACAATGTACAAAAACAGAGGGTTCCGTGATTTTCTCATTTTTGGACATTCCAAACACGGGTTGAGGCGATATTTGAGCGAGAAATCATGGGAAAATTTAAGGTAAGTCCCTTGTAATCATTTCTACTCCATAATATTGAATTATCATCGAATAATCTGACTAGATTACATATTTTTGAGGTGTAAATCAGAGATTTGAACTTAGAGATTTGGAAATAAGATTTGATGATTTGCGGGTCGAGTTGAGGTCGGATTTTGGTAAAATTAGTATGGTTAGACTCGTGGTTGAATGGGCTTTCAGATTTTGTAAATTTTGTCGGGTTCCGAGACGTGGGCCCCGCGGGCGATTTTTGAGTTAAATTTCAGATTTTATTGGAAAAATTATATTTTCATATGGATTAATTCCAATAAATTTTATTGACTGAATCGAATTATTTATGGCTAGATTCGAGGCGTTTGGTGGCCAATTCGCGAGGCAAAGGCTTATTGGAATAAAGAATTTCTCGGATTGAGGTAAGTAACAGTTATAAATCTGGTCCTGAGAGACTTTGTATCATGTGATTATTTTGGAGGTGACGCACATGCTTGGTGATGGGTGTATGGGCATGCATCGAGGGGATTGTGACTTGGTCCGTCCTGTGAAAACTGTAAAGTTGAATAACTTATTGTTAGCTATGTGCTCTCTATGTGTGTTGTGGAAATTTGACTGTAAGTCATGTTAGAAACCATGTTTAGGCTATATGTTGGTGCTGTTAGGACCCACAAAGGTCGTGTACATGTTGAACTACCTGCGTAATTGATGTTTGTACTCAGTCACAGTTTACTTATTTATTTTATCCCAGTCTCTATATTGTTCATTATTGATGCATCATATCATTGTTGTTTGGGCTGATTTCATGATTATTGAGAGCCCGAGATACTGGAGAGATTTATGACTGAGTGAGGCCGAGGGCCTGATTATGAGATATTATATTATAGCATGTGAGTTGTCTGTGTAGCACGTGAGTTGTCCGTGCGGGATATTATAGCACGTGAGTTGTCCGTGCAGATCCCAGATATTATACTATAGCACGTGAGTTGTCCGTGCAACACGTGAGTTGTCTATGCGGATCCAGATATTTATACTATGACACGTGAGTTGTCCGTGCAGATTATAACGCTTGGGTTGTAGGAGCCCCTCCGGAGTCTGTACACCCCAGTGAACGTGGGTACCCATTGAGTGTGAGTGCTGAGGCCTGAGAGACGAGTAGTTGAGCTGTTGTGACGAGTCGAGTGACTGTTGCCCTGAGAGGCTGTACTTACTTTTCATTTGTTATTGCATTTACTTGCTATCTGTCATTGTTGTGAAATTCTCTAAAAGATTCTATATCCGGATTACATGAACATGAACGGTATAAAATTGATTTGACTTAAACTGCTGGATTTGAAAGCATGTCTATTCTTTGCTGAAATTACTGAAAGTGAACTATAACTATGTAGCTCGTCACTATCTTCAATTCCTTATTTATTATTGTTACTTACTGAGTTGGTTGTACTCATACTACACCCTGCACTTCGTGTGTAGATCCAGGTATTTTCAGGCATAGCGGGTGTTGATTCTTTCGCGTAGTTGATTTTTCTGGAGATTTAGAGGTAGCTGTCATGTTTCGCAGACCTTGCCTCTTCTTTCCTATCTCTTTGTTTACTGTATTTTGTCTTAGACTATTATAGACCATATTTCTAGACTTGTATTCATATTAGATGCTCATGTACTCAGTGACACCAGGTTTTGGGAGTGTTTATATATGTATTTGTGAGTTTTTCTTCCGCTAAATTTAGATATTATGTTTTTAAACTTAACAGATATGGTGGTTTATTGAGATTGCCATCTTGCTTAGTATTGAGATAGGCGCCATCACGATGGATGAGATTTTGGGTCGTGACACAAATAGTGGAAGAAAATGACTAAGGATGCTGAGATTGAAAGGTTGAAGAAACGATTGGCTGAAGTAGAGGCTGAGAGAGACTCTCTCAAGTGTGAGCTTGCTAAGTAAAAGGAGAAGAATGATAGTATTCTCAAGATACACTGAGGTTGCTTCAAGCCAAGAACCAAGAACCTGGTCCTTCCCAGTCCTAAATCCTTCCTTGCTCAGTTGTAACCAGTGACCCAAATGGGATTTCTCTACTTTTTGCTCATGGTTCTATGTTTTTATTTCTTCTTTTGCCTTGTGGTAGGATCTTATCAATCAATGAAATTCACTGCTTTTGCTCTAATTGTTTGTTGATATTTCTTAGATAGCTAATATCCTTAGATTGAAAAAGAAAAAATTGAATCCATGATTGCATTTGAAGTAGCCCCAATGGCCATGAGTGATATTTGTTAAAATCTGGTTACTTAACTTAATTATGCAAGTTTTCGATGATGCTAAAATGGGGAAGATAAGGTGTGTTTTTGCTTTGGACTATGATGTTTATAATCTAATGAACCTGGTCATTGATGATTTATGACTTTAAATAGAAAGTGTTCTGACATTGTATTTGATGTTGAGGTGAGTTGAAACAGGTTCCATGCTTTTGAAAAGCACAAAGTCTGTCATCACCAAAAAGGGAAAATTTGTTGACCTGAGCGATTTTGGTTTTGATGATTGACAAAGGAGCACATGCATGAACCAGGTCCATAGACAGTGTACACAGGTGACAGACATAATCAAACAAAAGGCATGCATATGAAAGGGATAAGTATAAGTGGTTATTTCTGATAATCCCTAAACATAAAGTTTGGATATTTGACAAGGAGCATGACTCCTTACAGAGAACTCTATCCAAGATAAGGGAATAATTAGAAGTTGAAGTTGACTAGAACTATTCCACCAAGGAAGAGTAAAGCATTAGAACTCTAGCTAACCCTTATTCTACTAACTCTATAAATATCAGTTTTATTTTCTTTTACAGGCGACACACACATACAGAAGTGAGAGCACGAATTGAGATCAAGATAGCAAGGTATTTTGTGTGCAATTCCTGTGAGATTCAAGAGTGTGATCCTGAAGGTACACGAACCAAATTGAAGAATCAGTTCCATAAACAATTATATGTGTCTTTCTTTATTTCTAGTTTAAAGTGTAGTAGGCATTTTGAATTGTACCTTTCAACTTCCTTAGAAGTAAATTGTACTAGATACCTGAGTTGTATTATTCAAGTTAGAGTTAACTTGAAGTAGTCGCAACAGCCTGTGGCGTGTTGCTACAAAGGTTAGAGTTAATCCTTAGGTTTGCAAGAGGTTATAAACTGGAGTTGTATCTTTCAAGTTAGAGTTAACTTGAAGTAGTCGCAACAGCCTGTGGCTGGTTGGTACAAGGGTTAGAGTTAATTCTTAGGTTTGCAAGAGGTTGTAAACTTTGTTGTTGGCTTAGAGTTGTAGTGAAGTGTTTGAGAAAAATCATATTGGGTAGTATCGCGGGTTTTTCACCTTTTGAGCCGGGTATTTTTCATGTAAAAATACTTGTGTTATTTACTTTCTGCATTTACTATTCCGCAACTGTAGTGTAAGGAACACGTAGAAGAACCAGATCTTTCTATAATCTGTGCATGCGAAAAATTGGAAACTACACAAATCACCGCTCTCGTGTGATATTGAAGTAAAACATAAACATATATTCAAGAATAACCTATCACCTAGGCTTCCTATTAGACCCATGTGTAATGTGTCATTAAAACTTTACCATCACGAATTAAATGGCTAAAACATGGAGTATTATGGTCAGTTGGAATCTGACAGTTGGAGAGATGTACATCATCGGCTTCTTTTCTTTTTCTTTTCATTGTTTGGGTTCTTTTGATCAATGCTTCAACTGAAGCATCTTCCAGCGATTTTATGCGTTGAAAAAGCTAAGATATCTAGTTTGGATGCTCTACTCTATTAGTGTCAGTTGCTCTTTTAAATCTGACCTAAAAAGTATTGGTTGGTCATCTTTTAAACACAAACCATCAATTGATTATCTTGATTATTAATGACTTCTTTGATTCGTTTTTCTTTCTATAGGACAGAACCTTAACCTTGATGGGTTGTTTTAAGAAAGCAAAAGGCAAAAATTATTGCCACATTCTTGTTGTCGGGGTGCTGGGGGTGCACGGGCCAAGGGAATTTTTCAAATAAAAAATTAATTATGGGTATTCACAAATTGATTAATGTTTTAAAGTGTGACATCAAACTTTAGCAACTACTACAAATTTAGTAAGATATAGGTCTGAATTATTTCCTTATTTCAGCTTTTAAAACCTTAATCATGTTTTAAGTAATTGAATTCTCAACGTTACTCGGCTATCTTCTTCCTTCCTCCATTTGTGCTTTTTTTTTTTTTTTTTTTGGTTGTGGGTTAACAGTCGAGCTATCTATTGTAAATAATAGAGTATATATTTTCTGGCAGATCCTTGCATCTAGTGTAGGAAAACCTTAAAACTCTCTTCTTCTATTTTTTGTTTTTGTTTTCATTTTAACTTGGAAGTTGGAACTCAAAATGTCGGGGGACTGATATGTAATCTCAAACAGCAGATTTTTCTTCGAGAGAAATCCAATATTTCCCTTTTTTCCTCTTCTTTTCTTTCTAAAATGACCCTTTTTTTTGTTGGGATAGATAATACTCCTATTGTTAGAACACTATTTCAAAGATCCCTCAAGTTTTGTCTCGTAATATTAACCTCCTTTGTGATTTACGGTATTATTCTTACCTCTATTATTTTAATCCTTTTGTTGTCAAAATAGAGATGTGCCCGACACTCATCTCATAAACCCGCAACGAGTTGCTGAACATTTATAATTAATCATCAAAGACCACCCAAATGTCATGTGAACGATAATGACGAATTGATCATCATAAAATGTGCTATAATGTGAAAGTAAGAGCCATTCCTAACGCCATATAAGTGTCCATGCAAAAATAAGGTTTCAGTGTATATAAGTTACATCATTTAAAAATCATGAAAAGTTGAATGCTAATAAGGTTTCGCTCAACCTTTGCTATTTTTTTTTTTTTTTTTACGTATCGCTTGATATGATAAAAGTAGGGGCGTACAAAAGAAACCGGCAAACCGCACCAAATCGATAATTCAAATCAAATCGAAAAAAAAACCTAACTATAGTTGGGTTTGATTTGGTTTGGAGTTGAAAATAAATCTGACGATAATTGGTTTGGTTTTAACTAAAAAAAGTCAAATCGAAACCAAACCAAACCAAACTAACATTACATGTAATGAAAATTTAAATATATTTAATAAAAAATATATTTATTGTAATGTAATTTATAAATATTTTTAATTTTTTTTATAGTTTTATCTTTTAACGTGTTATTTCAAGTTTTAAATTAGAACTTTTGAATGCTCCAATAAGTTTTATAGCCCATAAATATTGATAACTCAAATAAAGCCCAAACTAAAAATAAATCAATACTAATGCTAACAAAAGATATTCAATTCAACACGAGGGATGACAATGTGTTGGATATCTATTTTTTTAGTTTTGCAATGATTTAGGTAAAAATGCATGACCTATTTTTTCTTCTTTAGTGTTTAGTCATTTAATTAATAGTATTTATTAGTCGTGCTTATTTTAGTATGACTTAGTATTTTCAGATTATGTTTATTTTTATTATGGCTTATTAATTAGCAATAAGTTTTATTTTATCTCATACTTTGTATTATTTTCTTGGGAAACACCTTATATAGTTGTATCTTACTAAGATTAAAAAATATTTGGAGCAAAAGTTATATGTTTTGTGTTATGAAGACTTTACCGGAAAAAAATCCGAAAAAATCGAAAATCCGAGATTGAAAAATCCGACTTTTGTCAATGTGGTTTTGTCTTTAAAATTAAAAATTCGACACAATTAGTTCGATTTGGTAATTACAAAATTCGAAACCAGCCGGACTTATGTACATGTCACGACCTCAATTTTTCTCCGTAGGATGTCGTGATGGCGCCTAGTCTCTACAACTAGGTAAGCCTAACAAATAATAATAACTTGGTAGAAATAATTAATCAACATCCTAAAACAAGTTGAATACTGATATAACCTTCCGAATCAAAAACATAATCTAGACAGTACGCTCCCCAAAACCGGTGAAACTGAGTCATAAGCTCAATAGAATAATTCTAGAATATCTAATACATCACTGTCTGAAAGAAATACAATAGGAAGTAAAATAGGAAAGGTGACTCCGAGGCCTGCGGACGTCGAACAAGTATACCTTGAAGTCTCCCAAGCAGCAGCTACAAACCACCTCTAACGACCGACACGAGCATACGTACTTGGATCTGCACAAAAAATATACAAGCATAGTATGAGTACACCACAACGGTACCCAGTAAGTATCGAGCCTAACCTTAGTAGAGTAGTGACGAGGCCAGGTCAAGATACCTACTAAGATATAAAATAGACAGTAAGAAAATGTAATATAGATATGTAATAAAAAGTGAAGAAATAACTGATACGGAACAAGATGATAGCATGAACTAGTACCGAAAATCAACAATAGAAATAGCATAAAGAAGCAACAAAAGGGGATACAATGATCATGTACAAACAACAACTACTAGAACAATAAAGAATGAAACAACAAGATACATTCCCACCAAAAATACTTTGCAACATGAAATAAATAAAAAGAATCATAACGAGGTACTGCCTCGTATATAATAAAATCAAAACTAAGGTACCGCTACGTATAATAAAAATCACAACCGAGGTACCGCCTCATATTCACATTTGTCAATTTCAATCACAATCTTTCCTTATACCGCTGTGTAAGCCTTACATTTGAAATAGGTTTTGAAAACAGTTTTTCCGAAATAACTACACGCACTTTAGCCAACCTTATGACGCAGCGTGGCTTCATGTAGTCCCCCTACAAGTAATGCGCACATAAGTCCCACCTTATACCGCCGCATGCACATCAACCCCAAGCCTTATATCGCCGCATGGGCGTTATTATCATATCACAATAACAATTTGCACCACAAGTGCCCGTATATCACAACTTGCCAACAATAACAATATCAATATTTCTACAACAATAGCCCATGGCTTCACCACCACGTATAAAAGAATATCAACAATAACAATGAATGAAAAATGCCCAATAAGATAGATGTTTCAACAATAACCAACATCGTCTCAACGTATTAACGACTTTCACAACTTCAACACCAAATAACTCAACAATGAGAGAAATAATGTATAACCACGATATTAGATAGGATTAACTCACAATAAAAGAGATAACACTTAACAATGAGTCTCAAATAATAGAAATCAACAAGTAAATGTATAACATGAACAATTACTTCAAGTAACGAAAATCAATAAGGAAAGAGATAACACGAACAATAACTTCAAATAATGATAATTAACAACGAAGAGATAGAATGTAACAATAAAAAGGCAACAAGTTCAACTAAAACATGGGAGCAATTTGGTAAGTAGAATATAGAACAAGTACTGAACAAGTCAATTAAGGCATGTAAGGATAGTCTAACACAATTAAGGATAAATTGACTATGAGAATTTAGAACATGATATGGCATTTTAATTAAAGCATGGAAATAGTCTAAGTAGCCTAAACCGGTCAAATACCACGTACAACCCGTGCACCCACTCGTCACCTTGCGTACACGGATTTCACGTAGCACAATTGAATCAAACAATACCAATCCTAAGGGGTTGTTCCCCCACACGAAGTTAGGCAATACACTTACCTCAACTAGGCCAATTCAACACTTGCAAATAGTTTTTCCCTTAAAATCCGCCTCGACACGGCTCAAATCTAACCAAAATTGACTCAATAACATCAAACAATGCTAGGGGAATTCAATTCCAATAGATAAAGTTAAGATCTTTACACTTTTCTCAAAAAGTCAATAAAAGTCAATCCGGGGCTTGTCCGGTCAAAACCCGGGTCCAATGGTAGATACTATCTACCCATGACCCTAGGAGTTCATATATGTGATTAGTTTCAAAATCCGAGTCCAAATCAACTCTCAAAACTCTATTTCTTATTTTTCAAAAACTTGACAAGGTTTCACAAATTTTCACTTTGATTCACATGATTTTGATGTTTAAATTTAAGATATGTTAATGGAATATGATCAGAAATAGATTAGAATCACCTACCCAAGGTTTTGTAGGTGAAAATTCCCTTTCCAAACCGCCTCCTACCAAGTCTAGGGTTCAAAAATGAGAGAATGAGAGATAAATCCCGACTTCATCCCTTATGTTCAGCTGTAGTTATCGCAAATACGATATGGGTTCGCAATTGCGAACCCTCACAATTGCGAAGAAAGCCTTGCAAATGCGGCACCGAAGGCTTGGGAAGCTCTTCGCAAATGCGAAGATGGGATCGCATTTGCGACCCCCGCTGCCTTCGCATTTGCAACAATTTTGTCGCAATTGTGAACTACCCAATTTCCAGACCACTTCACAATTGTGAGCCTGGCATTGCAATTGCGACACCTGAGGCCCCTTGCTAAGATCGCAAATGCGACCATGGTGTTTGCAATTACGACACCAGAGCACCAGACACCAAGTTTCTTGAATTTTTAGTACAAAACACTCTAGAACATATCCAAAACTCATCCGAGCCCTCGGGGCTTCAAACCAAATAGCCATACAAGTCTAAAAATATCATATGAACTCGCTCGCGCGATCAAGTCTAAAAATATCTAACAATACGATTTGAACTTTAAAATGTATGAAATTCAAGAAAATTTTCAAAAACCTCTAGAATTACAACTAAGCATCCAAATCCTATCAAATCAACTCCAAACGACACCAAATTTTGCAGACAAGTTCTAAATACCAAGTCCCAAAATCAAATTTAGAGCTCGATAGCTAAAAGTCCACCCACGGTCAAACTTTTTAACTCTAAATTGCCAAAATTCGCAAAATCAACACAAATCAACCTACGGACTTCCAAAATCAATTTCGGGCATACGCCCAAGTCTGAAATCACGATACGAAGCTATCAGAGTCATAAAAATACAGTTCTGGGGTCGCTTTCACAAAAGTCAAAGTTTGGTTAAAATTTTTAAATTTAAACTCTAAGTCAAGAATCAAGGGTCCAAATCAACCCGAAAGCTTCCCGGAACGAAACTAACCAATCCCGCAAGTAATAAAAGTATAAACACACATATGTGAAGCATGAAAAGGGGAAATGGGGAGCAATTACACAAAACGAACAATCGGGTCGTACATTCTCCCCCTCCTAAAACAAACGTTCGTCCTTGAACGTGCATAAGGACATACCTGAAGCGGTGAAAAGATGAGGATAACAACTCTGCATGCTGTTCTCGATCTCCCAAGTTGCCTCCTCGACTGGATGACCCCTCCATTGAAACCTCACTGAAGCAATATCCTTTGATCTCAACTTCCAGACCTGTCGGTCCAAGATAGCCACATGCTCCTCAATATAAGTCAAATCCTCGTACAGTTGGACTGTGCTGAAGTCTAGAACATGAGACGGATCAAAATAATACTTCTGGAGCATACAGACATGGAAGAGTAGATGAACTGCAGATAAACTAGGTGGAAAAACAAGCTTGTAGGCCACCTCCCCAATCCTCTCAAGGATCTCAAAAGGTTCGATATACCTAGGGCTCAACTTACCCTTCTTCCCGAATCTCACCCTTCATGGGTGAAACCCGAAGCAAGACTCGCTCTCCAACCATGAATGCAACATCGCGAACCTTCCGATTCGCATAACTCTTCTGTCTAGATTGGGCTGTGTGAAGCCAATCCTGGATCATCTTGACCTTCTCCAAAGCATCTCGAACTAGATCCGTGCCTACTAACTTAGCCTCTCCCGGCTCAAACCACCCAACTGGAGAACGACACCGTCTCCCATATAGAGCCTCATACGGAGCCATCTGAATACTCAACTGGTAGCTGTTGTTGTAGGAAAACTTTGCAAGTGGCAATAACTGATCCCAAGCGCCCCCGAAATCCATAAAACAGGCCCGAAGCATATCCTCCAATATCTGAATTGTGCTCGGACTGCTCGTCCATCTGAGGTTGAAATGCTGTACTCAACTCAACCCGTGTGCCTAGCTCACGCTATACAGCCTTCCAGAAATGCGAAGTGAACTAGTACCCTGGTCAGAGATGATGGATACCGGTATGCCATGAAGTCGGACAATCTCGCTGATATAAATCTGAGCCAACTGCTTTGAAGAATAGGTAGTCACTACCGGAATGAAATGAACTGACTTGGTCAACCTGTCCACAATCACCCATACCGCGTCAAACTTCTTCTGAGTCCGTGGGAGCCCAACAACAAAATCCATAGTGACACGCTCTATTTCCACTTAGGAATCTCAAGCCGCTGAAGTAAACCACTCGGTCGCTGATGCTCATACTTTACCTCCTGACAATTTAGGCATCTAGCTACATACTCCACTATGTCTTTATTCATCCTCCTCCACCAATAGTGCTGCCTCAAGTCCTGATACATCTTAGCGGCATACAGATGAATGGAGTTCCGTGAACTGTGGGCCTCATGGAGAATCAACTCATGTAAACCATCCACATTGGGCACACATAACCAGCCTAACATCCGTAACACACTGTCATCCCAAATAGTAACCTCATTGGCATCGCCAAGTTGAATCGTGTCCTTGAGGACAAGAAAATAGGGGTCATCATACTGACGCTCTCTGATATGGTCATATAGAGAGGACCAAGAAATCACACAGGCAAGAACTCGACTAGGCTTCGAAACATTCAATCTAACAAACTGGTTGGCTAAGGCCTGAACCTCCAATGCAAATGGCCTCTCTGCTACTGGTAGATATGCTAAACTACCCCAAATTCTCCACCTTTTGATTCAAGGCATCAGCTACCATATTGTCCTTCCCGGGATGATATAGAATGGTTATATCATAGTCCTTAAGTAACTCCAACTACCTCCACTGTCGAATGTTAAGATCTTTCTATTTGAACAGATGCCGTAGACTCCGATGGTTGGTAAGACCTCACAAGGAACACCATACAAATAATGCCGCCAGATCTTCAATGCATGAACAATGGCTGCCAACTCCAAGTTGTGGACTGGAGAATTCTTCTCATAGGTCTTCAGTTGTCAAAACGCGTAGGAAATCACCCTACCGCTTTGCATCAACACCGTGCCAAGGCCAACACGTGACGCATCACAGTACACAGTATAATACCCCGAGCCCGCAGACAACACCAACACTAGGGCTGTAGTCAAAGGAATCTTGAGCTTTTGAAAGCTCGCCTCACACTCCTCGGTCCATCTGAATGGTGCACCCTTCTGGGTCAATCTGGTCAAAGGTGCAGCAATAGATGAGAAACCCTCTACAAAATGATGATAATACCTAGACAACCCAAGGAAACTCCGGATCTCAGTGGCTGAAGACGGTCTGGGCCAACTCTACACCACTTCAATCTTCTTTGGATCTACTTTTATCCCCTCACTCGACACCACATGACCTAAAAACTCCACTGAATTAAGCCAGAATTCACACTTTGAGAACTTTGCATATAACTTCTTCTCTCTTAAGGTCTAGAGCATGATCCTCAAGTGCTGCTCATGATCTTCCTAACTGCGGGAGTACACCAAGATGTCGTCAATAAACACAATGATGAATGAATCAAGATAAGGATGGAATACGCTGTTTATCAGGTGCATAAATGTTGCTGGGGCATTGTTCAGCCCAAATGACATCACGAGGAACTCGTAGTGGCCATACCGAGTCCTAAAGGCAGTCTTCGGAATATTCGAATCCCGAATCTTCAATTGATGATAACCTGACTGCAAATAAATCTTGGAGAACACTCTGGCACCCTGTAGCTGATCAAATAGGTCATCAATGCATGGCAATAGATACTTGTTCTTCACTATAACCTTGTTCAACCGACGATAATCAATACACATGTGCATAGAACCATCCTTCTTCTTCACAAACAAGACTGGAGCACCCCACGATAACACACTAGGCCGAATGAATCCCTTATCAAGCAACTCTTGCAACTGCTCCTTTAACTCCTTAGCTTCGGGGGGGGCCATACGATATGGTGGAATAGAAATAGGTTGAGTGCCTGGCAACAAGTCAATACCAAAATCGATATCCCTGTCGGGCGCGGAAAATTTTAAAGTACTTAAGTGTAAAGCGCGGTAAAATTTGCAAAGACAATAATGTTTCATGGTGCTGGACTAGGCTTACGTATTTGAATATTGTATAAAGCTCACCGCGGCTCAGACGTTTTGGGTTGAACAATGCACCAGAAAGTAAAGGAAAATTTTTGGCAGAAAAGTGTATTTTTGCGGTCCATTATGCGACCGCAGAACCACTCTACGGACCGCATAATGGCCGTAGAGTGAGGCAGTTAATTGGGTCAGTTGGAAGCAACTATGTGGCCGACTATGCGACCACATAACTGTTATGCGATGCATTATGCGACCGCATAACAGTTATGCAGACCGCATAGTGACCGCATACACAGACAACTCTTTTGGCTATTTTGTAACCAATTATGCGACCGATATGCGGTCCGCATATCGGTTATGCGATCACATACCTTGTTCCGGAGCTTCATTTTTGAATTTTTAAAATCGGACCCTACTTCGTTAAAAACACTCTTTGGGTCATTTTTGAACTATAATCTGACATTTTAGAGTGAGCGAGAGTGCCCTAGTGTGAGAAGGTGATTCTTCAATAATTGTTCTTCAATTCTTGCTCAAGATTTGGAAGATTAAGAAGGGAAGCTCACTAGGTCTTCATCCTAGAGGTAAGATTCTACACCCTAAATCCTAGTTTCGAAATCATCTGAAAATGGGTAATTAGCAAGACAATCTTTGGGCATGAGAGTTGTTTATCTTACATGCATGTGTTATAAAAGGGTGTAGGAATATTGTTGAGCTAAGAATGGTAAAGATTGGGTTGTGGGATGATGGAATCCTCCATAAAAGGGCCTTGAAACCTTAATGCACACCTAGTGATTGACAAAATGCTCAAATGAGCTAGAACCATAATCATCTTCCTAATTGTGGTTCAATTTGTTATATTTCTAAAATAGATTGAAATTGCTAAGAATTCCAGAACATTTTAGAGTTTAAGGAAGTTCAATTGAGGTATGTTGGCTAAACTCTTCTTTAAGAATTGGAATTCCCATTATCCTTGTAAGTTCCGAGATGTTGATTATAAATCGAGTATTCCGATAAGTTTTGTGATGAAGATATATGTTCAATTCATGTTTCAAATGCTCTTATAATATTGAATTATAAATTGAGGATGTGTCCCAAACTATGGATTACATATCCACATGTTATAATTTCTAGTCGTGATTTATGTGAAAGTTATTATGCCAAGTTGTGTAGAGATTGTGATTGCGATACACCTCCACCCGCATACATTGGGGCGAGGCGGCATGACCGCATTGTGTGGGGATTATGGTATAGAGATTCTGATTTTGATACACCTCCACCCGCATATATTTTGGGGTGAGGAGGCATGACCGCTTTGTGTAGGGATTACGATATTGTGGGACTGCACCTTCACCCGCTTACATTGGGGGTGAGGCGGTACGACTGCTTTGTGTATAGTTTTGGTATTGTTGTGGCACCACCACCCGCATACATTGGGGTGAGGTGGCATAGTCGCTTTGTGTTGGTATTGGTATCGTTGATACATTTCCACCCGCATACATTGGGGTGAGGCGGCATAGCTGCTTTGTGTAGGTTCTTGGTACTGTGGTTATACATCCACCCGCATACATTGGTGTGAGGCGGCAGGGCCGCTTGATTAGAGTTATGGTATTGTGCGTACACCTCCACCTGCATACATCGAGTGAGGCGGTGGGGCCGCTTTGAGTGAAGATGGTTACAGAGGATCTCATCTTAAATCCTATAAATGTTATTGATAGCTTTTAATAAGCTTGCTATGGTTTAAACGGTTATCTATATTATTCTATTGCCGCACTGGTTCATCATATTCATCTTGTATTTCTGAATTCTTAAATTGGTGTTTAGTTTTCATACTAGTACTATTCGACGGTACTAACGTCCTTTTTTTCTGGGGCGCTGCATCTTTAAATGGATACAGGTGGTTCCACAGCAGGAGATATTGATCAGTGATAGCAGTACACCTTCTTCCCAGCTGACTTGGTGAGCCCCACTTCATCCCGGGGTCATGTATCTTTTGTTCTTTATATATTCTATTTGAGGTATAGTCGGGGCCTTGTTGACGGAATTATCATTGTACTCATATTTATCTATAGAGGCTCCGTAGACATAGTGTGGGTTGTGTATTAGTGCTGGGGAAAGACAAACTATGTTATGTTGTGGTTGTATTACTTGTCCATTCGAGACTTTAAAATGATGAAACTATTGGAAATGAATTGGTATTATAGACATGAACACATTTTCGTCCGATCGCGCTCCTCGGGTTTGGGGCGTGACAGGCATGCCCGGAAGATCTGCTGGAAATACATATGGAAAGTCTCTCACTACCGAAACTGACTCAACGGTAGGAGTATCAGCACTGACATCCTTCACAAAGGCTAGATAAGCATCACGCCCCTTCTCAACTATCTACTGAGCCATTAGAAATGACACAACCTGGCTAGGAACATAATCTAATGCACCCCTCCACTCTAACCGTGGTAAACTTGGCATAGCCAGCATCACAGTCTTGGTGTGACAATCTAGAATAACATGATAGGGCGACAACTAGTCCATGCCCAAGATAACATCAAAGTCTACCATACTATGTAATAATAGATCAACTCTGGTCTCAAAACCACCAAAAACAAATAAACACGACCGATGCACACGATCCACAATAATAGAATCTCCCACAGGTATAGACACATAAACATGATAGCTCAAGGAATCAAGTGATACATCTCTATGGCAAACCGGAACCATACATGTAATGACTGAGTCTGAAGCAGCTGCCTCTGTCCTACCCGAAAAATCATAGAATCTGGCCTAGCCTCCACCTCTAGGGCGACCTATACCCACCCGTCCCCCACCCCTAGCTGGCTGAGTGGGTGGAGCGGCAACTGGGGCAGGGGCAACAATCATGGCCTGAGAAAACTGTGGATCTAACTGAATCCGTGGAGCCTGAGTAGTGTGAGAGGGTGCATCCCTCCTGAGTCTGGGACAGTCTCTGACCATGTGATGGGTATTGCCACACTCCAAGAAAGCTCTCGATGGGCGTGGCAGCTGGGACTGGCTCGGGCCTGGTTGGCTGGACTAACCGCTGAAGGCACCCCATGCAAGAGGTGCACTAGAATGTGGTTGAGCAAAGTGTGCAACCTGAGACCTCAAAACAACCGGAGCACCACCAGAAGCTGGAAGTGCTGAATGAACTAGATGGATCACATAACCCCTACCATGATGGGTTGTAGCTGCAGCTTGACCACGAGGCCTCTTGGCCTCTCTATCATCTCTCTCACGACCCCGCATACCCTCCAACCTATGAGCAATCTCAACAACTTGCTGATACGGAGTATCTGACTCGAACTCCCTAGCCATTATGAATCTAATACCATAGTTGAGCCCATCGATGAATCGACGGACTCACTCTCTGATTGTAGAAACCAAAGCAGGTGCATGCCCAGACAAATCACTGAATCAAATAGCATACTCCGACACTGTCATAGCACCCTAGCGCAACTGCTCAAACTTCGAGCGCCAAGCATCCCGAAGGGTCTGAGGAACAAACTCTCTCAAGAAAAACTCTGAAAACCGATCCCATGTAAGTGAAGCTGCCTCAGTTGGGCTACCCACCTCGTACGCTCTCCACCACTGTTATGTCGCTCCCTTTAGCTGGAACGTAGTAAAAGCAACTCCACTCGTCTTCACAATACCCATAGTGCGGAGGATAAGGTGGCACTCCTCAAGAATATCATGTGCATCCTCTGAAGCCAAACCACTGAAAGTAGGAGGGTGGTACTTCTTGAACCTCTCAAGCCTAAAGCTACTCCTCCTCAGATGCTGCTGCCCTAACCACGGGCTGAACCGGAGCAACAGGCTATATCGGTATAACCTCTAGAACCTGATCAACCTAGACCCGCTGCTCTGAGGTACAGGCCGTGGGAGTCTATGCTCTTCCCCCATCCTGAGATGTGGCTAGTGCAAGTGGGTTCAACCCCACCTAAGCTAAGGTACCGAACATGCTCAGGAGCTACACGAGGGTCTCCTGAAGTGCTTGGGTGGCAATAGGCACCTCGGGTGTCTGTCCCCCACTGGAGCTACTGGTGGCTCCTCTGTCGCAGCTCGGGAAGGTGATTTGGCTGCACCATGTGCCCCTCTTTTACCTTTGTCCCGGCCCTGGACTCTCGCGGCTCTAGCAGGGGGCGTGTGTGTTTTATCGTTGGATCCAGCAATGTGTGTCCTCACCATCTGTGAGAGAATAGAAAGTCAAAGATTTAGTTTTTAAAATCAATCAATTTGCAAGATAAGGAATCAAAGAAGTGAAGTTTTACTAACAGTTATGTAGCCTCTCGAATAAGTACAGACGTCTCCGTACCGATCCGCAAGACTCTACTAAACCTGTTTATGACTCGTAACACCTATGAACCTAGAGCTCTGATACCAACATGTCACGACCCCAATTTCCCTCCATAGGATATCGTGATGGAACCTAGTCTACGATTAGGTAAGCCTAACAAATAATAATAACTTGGCAGAAATAATTTATCAACATCCTAAAACAACATGGATACAGATATAACCTTCCGAATCAAAACATAATCTCGACAGTACGCTCCCCAAAATCGGTGAAACTGATTCATAAGCTCTATAGAATAATTCTAGAATATCTAATACATCACTATCTGAAAGAAACACAATAGGAAGTAAAATAAGAAAGGTGACTCCGAGTCCTGCGAACGTGGAGCAGGTATACCTTGAAGTCTTCCAAGCAGCAGCTACAAACAAACTCTAATGACCGGCACGAGCAGACGTACCTGAATCTGTACAAAACAAATGTGCAAAAATGTAGTATGAGTACACCACAACGGTACCCAGTAAGTATCGAGCCTAACCTCAGTAGAGTAGTGATGAGTCTAGGTCAAGACACCTATTAGGATATAAAATAGATAGTATGAAAATGTAATATAGATATGTAATGGAAAGTGAAGAAACAACTCATACAGAACAAGATGATAGAATGAATTAGTACCAGAAATCAACAATAGCATAAAAGAAGCAACTAAAGGAGCTACAATAATCATGTACGAACAACAACTGCTAGAACAATAAAGAATGAAACAACAAGATATATTCCCACCAAAAACACTTTACAACATGAAATAAATAACAAGAATCACAATGAGGTATCATCTCGTGTGTAACAAAATCAAAATCGAGGTACCACTTCGTATTTACATTTCTCAATTTCAATCACAATCTTTCCTTATATCGCCGCGTGAGCCTTACATTTGAAATAGGTTTTGAAAATAGTTTTCCCGAAATAGCTACACGCACTTTATCCCACCTTATGACACCGTGTGGCTTCACATAGTTCTCCTACAAGCAACACTCACATAAGTCCCACCTTATACCGCCGTATGCACATCAACTCCAAGCCTTATACCGCCGCATGCGCGTCAATATCATATCACAATAATAATTCGCACTACAAGTGCACATATATCACAACTTGCCGTCAAATATTTCCACAACAATATCCCATGGCTCCACCACCACGTATACAAGAATATCAACAATAACAATGTATGAAAATTGCTCAATAAGATAGATGTTTCAACAATAACCAACACCGCCTCAATGTATTAATGATTTTCACAACTTCAACACCAAATAACTCAACAATGAGAGAAATAATGTATAACCACGATATTAGATAGGATTAACTCACAATAAAAGAGATAACACTTAACAATGAGTCTCAAATAATAGAAATCAACAAGTAAATGTATAACATGAACAATTACTTCAAGTAATGAAAATCAACAAGGAAAGAGATAACACGAACAATAACTTCAAATAATGACAATTAACAATGAAGAGATAGAATATAACAATAAAAGAGGCAACAAGTTCAAATAAAGCACGAGAGCAATTTAGCAAGTAGGATATAGAACAAGTACTAAACAAGTCAATTAAGGCATGTAAGGATAGTCTAACACAATTAAGGATAAATTGACTATTAGAATTTAGAACATGATATGGCATTTCAATTAAAGCATGGAAATAGTCTAAGTAGCCTAAAATGATCAAATACCACGTACAACCCGTGTACCCACTCCTCACCTTGCGTACACGGATTTCACTTAGCACAATTGACTCAAACAATACCAATCCTAAGGGGTAGTTTTCCCACACGAAGTTAGGCAAGACACTTACCTCAACTAGGCCAATTCAACACTCGAAAATAGCTTTTCCCTTAAAATCTGCATCCACACGGCTCAAATCTAACCAAAATTGACTCAATTACATCAAACAATGCTAGGGGAATTCAATTGCAATAGATAAAGTTAAGATCTTTATACTTTTTCCAAAAAGTCAACAAAAATCAACCCAGGGTTTGCCCGATCAAAATCCGGGTCCAATGGTAGATACCGTCTACCTATGACCCCACGAGTTCATATATGTGATTAGTTTCAAAATCCGAGTCCAAATTGACTCTTATAACTCAATTTCTTATTTTTCAAAAACTTGACAAGGTTTCACAAATTTTCACTTTGATTCACATGATTTTGATGTTAAAATCTAAGATATATTAATGGAATATGATTAGAAATAGATTAGAATCACTTACCCAAGGTTTGTAGGTGAAAATCCCCTCTCCAACATGCCTCCTACCGAGTCTAGGGTTAAAAAATGAGAGAATGAGAGATAAATCCCGACTTCAGCCCTTATGTTCAACTGTAGTTATCGCAAATGCGATATGGGTTCGCAATTGCGAACCTCTCAATTGCGAACAAAGCCTCGCAAATGCAGCACTGAAGGCTTGGGAAGCTCTTCGCAAATGCGAAGATGGGATCGCATTTGCGACCCCCCTGCCCTCGCATTTGCAACAATTTTGTCGCAATTGTGAACTACCCAATTTCCAGACCACTTCACAATTGTGAGCCTGGCATTACAATTGCGACACCTGAGGCCCCCTGCTAAGCTTGCAAATGCGACCTTGGTGTTCGCAATTGCGACAGTAGAGCATTAGATACCAGTTTTCTTGAATTTTAAGTACAAAACACTCCAGAACATGTCCGTAACTTATCCGAGCCCTCGGGGCTCCAAACCAAACAGCCATACAAGTCTAAAAATATCATACGAACTCGCTCGCGTGATCAAGGCACAAAAATAACCTCTAAAACTACGAATTGAACTCTAAAATGCATGAAATTCAAGAAAATTTTCAAGAACCTATAGAATTACAACTAATCGTCTGAATCCTATCAAATCAACTCCAGATGACACCAAATTTTGTAGACAAGTTCTTAATACCATAACGGACCGATTCCATGTCCCAAAATTAAATTTTGAGCTCGATAGCTAAAAGTCCACCTACTGTAAAAAAAATTAACTTTAAATTGCCAAATTTATCAAATCAACACAAATCAACCTACGGATTTCCAAAATCAATTTCGGGCATACGCCCAAGGCCGAAACCAAGATACAAAGCTATCATAGTCATAAAAACACAGTTCCAGGGTCGTTTTCACAAAAGTCAAAGTTTGGTAAATATTTTCAAATTTAAACTTCTAAGTCAAGAATCAAGGGTCCAAATCAATCCGAAAGCTTCCCAGAACGAAGCTAACCAACCTCGCAAGTCATAAAAGTATAAACACACATGTGTGAAGTATGAAAAGGGGAAACGGAACGTAATTACACAAAACGACCGATGTGATCATTACAGTTCACCCCTAATAAAAAGATAATATTATTTAAAATATTTAATAAAGATGAATATGGGACATGTAGCAAGAACCATGTGAATGTGTGCGCATGTTATTGGGTTCCATGTTTATGGAGTTTAAGTTGTAACCATTCAGATGTGGTACATTTAGAATTAACATTAATAGGTATTCAATCTCATTGAAATATTCTTTAATTGTATGCTCATCTTTATATAACTTTTACTGAAAGGATAGCATGAAACTGAAGAAATTTGTTGGAAGCCAATGCCAACGCCGACCACAATGATATTCATCAGAGCTTAAAGAGTACAATGCTCCCGAGAAATTAGTTAAAGTGATCACCTTGAATTTGCATGCTTCAATCTGAAGAAGAATGACCAAATTTACATGACCAAATTGTAAATTTGTTAGTGGGCTTAGAGCCTCAGATCATCCTGACAGAAAACTTAGCATGGAAGATTCACGGTGGATTTAACAATAATATGTATCTTAATTAAAATAAAAAGGAAAGGGATAATAAATGTTTAAATTTACCATTTTACTATATAATATATTTAAATTTTACCCTTCATTATATTTTAAAGTCATTTATATCTTTATAATTAGCAAAATCGATTCGTATTTGTCGTTGCATTAAAAGGAGCTCCAACATTGATAAAGAGAATTCCACGCGTCAAAATATTTATGAAAACGGGTCAATACATAATGACCCCTCAAACTAGTCCCTACTTTTCACTTACAAGCTTAACGCTTGCAAGGACCCTCGTATCCCCTTCCCCACCGAACAACAAACAAGTTGTATTATAGGGACGTTGAAAGGCTGACAATGCTGGAGTGGTATAGGGACGTTGGTAGAGAAGGTGGAGGAGTTAGGGGAGGAGTAGTTCTAGGGGAGGATGGAGGAGTTGGGGAAAGTGATGCTCGAGAAAGGGTGGGGAGTTGTTTCGGGGAGGGGTTCTCCGACAAGGTTAGGTGTTGCGGCCACACCAAAATAAAGAAGAATAGGTGAGTCCTGAAAAGTACGAAAAAAGAGAAAAAATGAAAAACGTTGAAGAATAAATAAAACAAATAAATATTTAAAAAAATAAATAACATTGACACGTGGCAAGTAAGGATTTGTGAATAACAAACACTTTCTTTTTTAAAACTTATTGAAGTGAAGGAATAGTTTTAAGGGGGGTCTTATCCCTATGGAGGATGTGTCACACCCCGACCTTGGGGAGCGGGACCAGCGCTTAACCGAGGTAACCCGGTTAAGCAAGCCTACCTCATGCCTACCAACCAATCTTTCCCATGATTAATTCATGAATGAACAAGAGGGGATAGTCAATCGAAGGGATAAAATGTACAATGCCAATTTTCGTTAGTTAGGAAATTCCATTTATGGAAGGCGAAATAATACAAGTTAATATTTTGTGAGTGAAATCAACTGACAAGTACAACGCTTATAGTTTTTTCCCATTCAAACGTAACCCATAATATATTTACGGAGCCTCTAAATAAATATGAGAATAGTATGAAAATGCTGGTGACACGACCCCGACTATACCTCAAAATAATATACAAATGACAATATAAACATAGTGCCCCAATATAGAGTAGGGCTCACTAAATCAGCTGAGGAGAGGGCATACCTATCAAGAACCTGTACAACCAGCTGAGGAACAACCTGCATCCATTAAAGATGCAGCGTCCCCGGAAAAATGGACGTTAGTACATAGAGAATAGTACTAGTATGTAAAGCTAAGTACAATCACATGGAATAGAATGCCAACGTAAGAAGAGAGAATCATGGAAGAAGTAAGAAAACAATAATATTTAAAATGTCAAGTTAAAATATAATCAATTTTCAAATAAGCATTTACATTGTTGGTTGGGAGATTATTATCCACCGATCACCACCATGCACGTGGCATGGAGTCCGATCACCGCTCGATGGGCTAAGGCATCTAACCATGATATGTGCTTCGATATGGTAATGTGAATCGAATATAATAACATGAAGGACATACCACCATGCTCATGGAATGGGGTCCGATCACCGCTCGATCGGCTAAGCTGTCTAACCACGATGAATGTGGATTGACATAAAAATACGAAACCACCATGTGCGCGGTATGGTTTTCGATCACCGCTCGATCGGCTAAGTCGTCTCCCCACAATTCTGTGTGGGTCGACATGGGAACATGGACTGATGCTAGCAATAAATTCATCCAAATCAAGGAGAATAATCTCATCACAGTGCAAAGGAATTTGTCTCTCAGCCATTTTCTATACCGGCACGTGTAGTTTCAGACGTAGGCCTTTACAACCTGCCCTTCTTCGATGCCCTAGTGATACTCCCCAAAATATTTTTGTATATAAAAGAAATATATTCATCTCATAGCAACAATAACAATAACAGCAACATCCCAGTATAATTCCACTAGTGGGGTCTGAGGAGGGTAGTGTGTACGCAGACCTTACCCCTACCCTGGGGTAGAGAGGCTATTTCCGATAGACCCTCGGCTCCCTCCCTCCAAGAACTCCCCACCTTACTCTTGGGGTGACTCGAACTCACAACCTCTTGGTTGAAAGTGGAGGGTGCTTACCACTAAAGCCTCCCTCCCTTCATCTCATAGCCTTTCATAAAATCTTTCACTTCATTGGCACTTTTAACCATGCATATCATCTCCATTTTTGGCACAATGGCCTCATGTTAAGAGTTTTCTTTCATTTTATAACATATACCTTAAGTCATTGGAAATCATAGCAATGTATTCAAATCATTGGAAGGTCGTAACTTCATATTGATGTGCATGTGACAATTCAAAAGAAAGCGCTAAAATATTTTCAAGGAAAAGAGCATGATATTGGCACTTAAGACGCGTCTAGAGTTTCATGAACATTTGGTAATTCATACATTTGAAACGTTATGGCTATAATCACATGAGTACAAGAAACTTAAACATTTGAGATTAAAATTCAAGGAGAGTGGCCTAATGGGGGAAAATATAACATGAATCAAGATCATAAGCTTTTGAAACATCAATCATACTTGAAATATTTTTCCAAAGGAGAGTAATATAATAGGGCCAATTAGAACATGATTTGAGTACATAAGCATTTGCGTAAATCAACCATTAGAAGCAATTCAGAACAATAAAGATAGGAACTTGAACAAACCATGCTTGGAGTTTACTAGGAATTCGTGGAATTCGATTATACGGAAGGAGTTTAGCCAACATACCTCAAATTCACCCCTTAATGATACTACAATGATCCACTAAACTAAGAAACTTCAATCTACAATAACATAATCTAATAGGACCAACATTAGTAGCAAATGTAAGGGTGTAGAATTATCAAGCACCTAGTAGGTATAAATCTCTACCACTCTTAAACACAATATTTATCTATCCAATTATCATATTTTATACCAATTCATCCCAAAATTATCATTAAGTTAGTTTTTAACTTCCAACATTACATGTATGTCTAACCATCCACACCCAACCAATAAAATTTCGTCAAATACCCACCCTTCAATCCATACAATAATATGAACTTAAATTGGGAACTTATAAATTTTAATTACCATACCATAAGTTTTAACACTTAATTCATACTCATATACTCATAATAAATCTATGCATGTAAGTGTAAGGGTGTAGAATTACCTTTTGAAATAAATCTTGCAAAATTCGCTTTTGAGTTCTTGAAGAAATTTATTGAAAATCTAAGGATTTCATGTGTAGATTTCATTAATGCTTGTGCAGAAATGATAGGATTTAACACCATGATAATGTGAATTGATTACTTTCAACATGAGAGGAGTTAGGGGTCTTGAGAGAGTGGAGGAAGGCTCCAAAATTTGTGTAAGTGAAATGGGAAAAATGAGCTCCCGAAATGACTTAAAAGAAACCTTCAACTGGGGCAAGTCAAGTCTGGCAAAGTGAGCCTCACATCGCAGTCCACTGCATACAAGGGAAGACAGGATCCGCGCTCGGTCCAACGAAGCAAGACTTGCTTCGTTGTCCCCCAAATTAATTGGGTGATCTTACTTTAATAATTTGATCATAACTTTTAATAGGAATGTCCAAATGACGAACGACTTGATGCGTTTGAAACTACACTTGAAGGGCTACACTTTAGGAACAAAATTTATGGAAATTTTCTTTATATTATGATTAGTTATACACGTTCAAAAGAAGGTGTGGGTCATTCCAAATAACTTATTCCCATTTATAAACCTCCTTAATGTGTTCCAAAATACTTTTCATATGTATTTTCATGTCAAAAATGATATGGGTCTACCCATAGGTCTCCTTCAGTATTCAAAAATATTATTCCTAATTATCATTGGTGCACCATAAAGTCGCAAATCATCAGAATTATTTTATATGGAGCCTTATATTCTTCCCCACTTGGGAACATTCATTCTTGAATGTTGGATCTTGGCCTTTTCCATCCTTAGAGAGAGTACTTAAGTTTTTTTTCCACTTATTCATCTCCTTTAGATTCTCAAACCTTAATCAACTTCCTGAAGACCCCACAAGTCTTAGCCAAGTACATAGTCATTCTTCTTACCCCTAAACCATCATCTTAATCGTTCATAACTTAACCTCAAGCCTTAGTTATTCAACATTTGATTAACTCCCCAAATTTTCAAAAATTTCAGCAGAGTCTCCTTAGTATATAGGTATATCCACCTGTTAGAGAGCCACATAAACTAATTAAAGAAACATATCCACATGTCATAGAAGGCACCATAAGTATACCTAGAACTAAATACACTATTTCTTACCATTTTATTGTTTTTAACTAACATAACTGCTCAAAGCCATGGAGGCGCACATACATGAGCATAAAACATAATACCCGAAAGAGAGCTTCCAATAGTCTTTACATACTATTACCTTGTCCTTAAAATATGTGAGGTTATCTCCTCTTCATATCTTCTTCCGCCTCCTAAGTCGCTTCTTCCACATGTTTTTTCTGCCATAACGCCTTAACGGAAGCAACTTCCTTGGTTCTCAACTTTCAAACTTGTCTATAAAAGATGACAACATGAACCTCTTTATAGTTCAAACCTTCCTTAATTCTATGAATCTCCACATGGAAAATGAGTGACGGATCCCCAATCACTTGCTTCAATAGGGACATGAAATACAGGATGCATGGAGGACAACTATTGAGATAATTCAAGCTCATAGGCTACTTGGCCTATTTTCTTCAAGATCTTATATGGTCCAATGTATCTTAGACCCAATTCCATTTCTTATCAAATCACATAACATTTTAATGGAGAAAATCTTTAGAAACACCCATTCATTTTCCTCAAACTCCAAATCTCTATGTCAAATATTCGGATAGGACTTTCGATGACCTTCAACCTTCTTCAACCATTATTGACGATCTTGACTTTTTCCATAGCTTAGTGAATGAGGTCTGGCCCTATCAACTCTGCTACACTAACTCCAGACCATCCTATGGGAGATCTACGTCTCCTTTCATACAAGGCCCCACACAGTGCGATAACAACCCAATACTCGATAAAATTCTCGACCACGGTCTTCATTGGCCCTATACCCCTCAAAATATGTTACTGTAGCCACTCCTTACCCCAATCACGATTCGATATACGAAAGTACATCATAATGAACACTATATTACTTCCCATGTTATATATAGATATCTATATTGAAAAGACAACATAAACATGATCTTAACATGATATTGAGTCACAAAATATTGCATGTACATACTTTTGAACCATATGCATCATTAGTGGAACATCTTTATCACATTTCGCTTACATATGACCTCCTAGGAAGTGAGTTCTACAATATCTTCCTTGATATAGTTACAACCTTATATTAATACTTGCAACTTACTTCACCAAATTCTCAACAAAGGACTTTACTTGATGAGTTTCTTGGACCTTATATTTCAAATGAATAACACTTTCTAGCTTGTGTACACACCCTTGTAAAATTAACCTGCAGGACATCGAGTCAAATGTAAAGTAACATTTTACTCAAACCTTTCGTAGCCACCCTCTTTCCTTCTTATGTGCCTCATATGATTTAAGAAATCGCTCTACTTCCTTTTGTGAACGGTCTCACGATCCCTCTTTACTGTTAAACACCTCCAAATTATATCTCAACTCCCTTTATATATTCTATTCAAAAGAGTCACTGGCCCGTACATATCCTTTTCTGAAACTTGAGATCCTATCGAATTCTTCAACAAACGACCTCTTGTTTTCCTTTTAAGTGTAACACTTAGTCTACCTGATTCTATCCTCGATAAGTAACTCACCTTATTCTCAGTATTGTAGCTACCAATGGTGTTGCATGATATTATAGCTTGAGAGTTATTATGTTAAACATTCCTGGTTTGTAACAAGTATTCATCCTCTCTCAACACGTTTCGAACATTTCCTTTTGTCCTTTGGGTAGATTGTGTTATTTTTCCCTGGTTGATCACCCGCTTGGTCTATCAAACATGCTGGTACTATATTTTCTTTGTGCCCGGGACATTCATTCATATCCTATTTTGCCCTTAATGCATAGTGGATAGCTTTATTGTATCACACACCTATCTATCTCCCATGAACTCATAGTATCGTTGTGCTTGTTTTATTGAGTTAACCACACCACCACATCATCACCGGTAGTCTCGCTTTCCATTGTAATATGTAGACATGAACTCCCTCTATATCTCTTAATTGATATTCAGTGTCACCCAAGTCGACTGCATTACGGTTGGTTCTTTATGCCTTCTATTAACACTTGTGCTCTAGGCGAGTCCACAATCTTGGTACGAACTGTTTTGCGATAACTATGACCACCTCAATTTATAGATTTTGTTTTTCAATCCTTCTTGCCTCATTCTTCCTAGTTAGTAAATAGTTATGCACTCTTCCATATATTACGTGGTCCTTTCCCTTAGTTGTGAATTCATCATGCTAGCCTCTCGACACTTATTGGGATATCCATGAGAAAGTGTGTTCTTCCATGTATCACTTAACACTTTTTACTTGTAAGATTCTTAAAAGGCTATCCATCAAGTCCAAATGTGCTCTTGGATTTTTGTAGCATCACATTTATTTCTCCCACACGTTCCATCTTTCTTAGAGTCTTGGAACTTTAGCTAAATTTCAAATCCATGATTAACTCATTCTGAACACTCACAAGCCTTTCACATTTGCTCTATAGTACTTTCTTGGGTTCCACTATCTTTGACTCTCGAAGAAGTATAAAACCCTCTTTTAAACCTTACACTTATCCCTTTTTCTCTCCCTTAATTCCAAGGATCGTTGACCACGTCATATATGGAGAATTTATCTTCTTTAACCTTCCACATTCTTAGGTGGACTAGTGGTCTATCATTAGCATATCTCTTCGGAGCATCACATTAACCCTTAGCACTTTTCTAGACTACACATATATTCAATAAAATATTCAGACATCAAAGGTACATGGTTTCACTCTTGTTTTGTTGAACTTAAGTAGCCTTACTATGGCCCTTCCTTCACCACTTGGGGTGAATGTTTCAGATTACGACACAGGTCTTGAACTTATTAACTTGAGGGACATATGTTTCATATCTAGTCCTCGTGTATATGATCGACTATTAGGGAGGCTTAAGTAGGGCATGAGAAGAGGTAGAGGGCGGCCTAAGAAGTATTGAGAAGAGGTGATTAGGCAGGACATGGCGATACTTCAGATCTCTGAAGGCATGACCCATGATAGGAATTTGTGAAGGTCAATGATTAGGGTTGTAGGCTAGGAGGTAGTTGAGTCTTTACCTTCTTCGTACATTTGTGAGGCTAGTCTGGTAGAGTTTTTGTCGTGAGTGGTAATGTTGTGTCTTACTACTCTTTTATTTCTCATAATACCGGGTCTATTTACTGGCTATCGCTTTTGCTTTGCATCTATCTTTTTGTTCCTATGTTGTTGTTACTTTTGTTATGATATATGGGGTGATACAAATATTGTCTCTTTTTTGTCTTTTTATCGTTTTATTTTTTTGTATTATTGAGCTGAATGTCTTTCGGAAACAGCATCTCTACTCACTCGGGGTAGGAGTAATGTTTGAATACACACTACCCTCCCTATACCCCACTAATAAAATTTTACTAGATCGTTGTTGTTGTTGCCGCCGTCGTCGTCTTTTCTCTTCTTTAGTTAAACATCCATTGCCCAATTATGCATCAAAGTCTATTCTCCAAATTTCCGTCACAGTCAACCTGGAGCATCAACTATTTTGTTTGCTTTATCTCCTTTTTTTCTAATAAAAGCTAAAATAAATCTTTACCGGAAGAATATTTTTAAGGAGGAAATTTAGTTGCTCTAATGATCTAATCTAAAGGTTACATTCAATTTATTTTGTGGAGCTTCAAATTTGGCATTGATGGGTGTTTTATCGTGAATTGAAAGTTGTTTTTGACTGGGAATTTTTAAACTGAGGGTTTTGAGAGAGATTGGGATGTGAGAGAAAAAAAGAGCATCAGTTGCCGGAAAAGTATTTCTGGCGGAAGCTCTGTTAGTCCTTTCACTGTTGCCTTTTCTGTTAATGGTTCTTTCTTAACTGATTTTATGATGTTTTATGAGGAGTTTGGAGAGATTAAAATGCAGAGAAATGGGTTAGGAAAGAAAAGGGAATAGCTGAATGAATCTTTTCCGGTCAGTGCTTCACTGATCGTCTCTCTTTTACCATGGAGCCTTTTTGTGGAAGACGATGGTATACGGTAAAATATGATATGCCACGTGGTCGTTTAAAGAGAGAACACATGGAACCCAAGACAAGATGACCAAAGACCAAACGCAACCATTTTGTTTGTCACAAGATATATAACGTTCATAAAGGCGTGTTAAATGCTCTGCGTCCGATAACATTTAATAGAGAATATTCTGCAACATTAAGAGCGACAGTCCGTTACAGAGAATTTGGCATTTATGTTCACTGTTACGTATTCATCAATGACCATCGTAATTGACATTTAAGGAGAACATGATCCTAGGACTTCCTTCCCTAGAGATAGCTATAAATAGTGAGCCCAATTATCATTGTAGAGGATACGAATTTTCTGGCAAAACTTATATTTAATTCTATACAAAGCTTTATACAATTTTACTACTTGCTTTTTAATCTTATCATCGTTGTACCCGGAAATACAATTCCCGGAATTGTCATCTCAACTGTTTTCATCCATATTTCAAGGCTAAGTATTATATATTTCTTCAATTATTGTATTATTTCAGGATTAAATTAGTTCACTTGTCTAGAAACCACGTATAAATTTAACTGTACTATTTTACGGGTAAACAATTTGACGTCCACCATGGGGCCTAGACAGTCGTGCAATTAAATTGATCCTTGCTTTTTTTACTAACGCGTTTTATTTACTTTGTTTTAGAAAAAAACATCACGAAAAATGGCAGATAGCACTGTTAACAACACACGCAACCCTGAAATTCGAGGAGATCAACCTCATTTCAAGGATTCAATTAGTGACACCCGCAGTGAGGGGAATGACGCCACGCTGGTGCATGATAAGGGGTGCCATCGACAGGTTCGGGAGACAACTCCCGATGATGCTGATGAGGAGCATGTAGCGGATGCAATGAGGGTCCTACAAGAGCAAAAAACAATTATTCTAGGCCATCTCACGCGGCGGGATCAGGTTATGACGTAACTGAAGCAGGCGCTATCAGGTGCTTCGAATAATGCAAATAGACGAGATCCAATTCCTTCCGTTATTCCCGCAGACCAAACAACGTAGAGAGTTGACAACAACACTACCAGGGGTGAAGTTGGCTCCGACGATGCTGAGGGGAGAAGATACGGTCTCAACAACGATAACGATCCGTTCAAGGATGAACTTTTGCGGTTCATGAGGGAAGTAAACGCCCGCATGGATCAAATCCCAGGCGCGCCACTAGTATTGAAAGGCCCGGACTTGAATAAGTATATTCAATTACTGTACAAGCCGAGTGCGGCACTGGAACTAATCTCAAAGCGGTTCAAAATGCCTGTAGTTCCAAAGTATGATGGAACTTCAGACCCACAAGAGCATATTACTACATATACAACGGCAATGAAAGAAAATGATTTGGCTCCTCACGAAATTGAATTTGTGTTGCTAAACAAATTTGGAGAAACTCTCACGAGGGGAGCTCTAACGTGGTATTCATTATTACCCTATCATTCCATAAATTCCTTTGAGGTGCTCACAGATTCTTTCATTAAGGCTCATGACGGGGCCAAAAGAAGTGCAAGCCCGAAAGGCCGACATATTCAGGATCGCACAGGGAGAATTTAAATTCTTACGAGAGTTTGTTACTCGATTCCAGAAGGAAAGAATGTTGCTCCCCGCCGTCCCAGATGAATGGGAAGCCAAAGCATTTACTAAGGGATTGAATCCAAGAAGTTCAGATGCTTCTCGAAAGCTGAAGGAGAGCCTGCTTGAGTTTCAAGTAACAACTTAGGCAGATGTACACAACCGGTACGAGTCAAAGATATGGATCGAAGATGACTAGGTCAGTTCTACATCATCGGCCAAAGGACGGTTGAATAGCAGAGAAAAATTAAAGGATGACTACGACGCGGATATACGGACTTCGAGGGGGCGAGTTTTGCCCTACGAGCGGACCGAAGGCCGTGGCAGAAATTTCATGGCAGCAAACAGGTTCATCGCTGACAAAGGGACCGATCGTGGTCGAAACAATAGATCACTCCAGGATAAGGAGACGTCGGCGTATCGCGATCCTTCTTACCCCAAGTTATCAAAATATAACTTCAACGTCAGTATAATAGAGTTTGTGTGAGCCATGATAAATATTAAAGATGCATGATTCCCGAGACCTATGAGATTCGATTCCAGCAAGATAGATCCCAACTTATGGTGCGAGTATCATGGGATGAACGATCACCGGACAAGAGACTGCTGACACCTTCGAGAGGAGGTGGCAACGTTATTGAAGAATGGTCACCTCAGAGAATTCTTGAGTGACCGAGCCAAGAACAATTATGGGCGTAATAGAGACAACGCGGAACTTCCAAAAGCAGGAGAAGAACCCCCACGCCAAACAATCAATATGATCTTCGGGAGGAATGAGATTAACGGGGTCACCTTTTCGGCAGCAAAGAAGACGAAAGTATCGATAACTCACAGTAAAAGACTCCGGGAAGACGATATCACTTTCATGGAGGAAGACGCAGACGGATTGCTGCTACCATACAATGACGCACTGGTAATTTCTTTCAATGTGTTATATTTTAAGATTAAATGTGTTCTAGTGGATCCAGGAAGTTCGGCTAATATCATACAATGGAGAGTGTTGGAGCAAACTAAACTCACCGGAAGTATTATTCCGGCAACAAAGCTCCTTGCTGGTTTTAGCCTTGCAAGTATGACAACCCGGGGAGAGATTTTTCTGCTCACAAATGATGAAGGAGTAATGAAAATAACTTTCTTTGAAGTAGTAGATGGTGACATGGGATACAACATTAACCCGGGAAGGCCATGGTTACACGAGATGAAAGTTATACCATCAACATATCACCAATTGTTGAAGTTTCCAACTCCCGAAGGAATCAAGAAGATAAGAGGTGATCAACCGGCAGCAAGGGAATGAATGCATCTCAGTTTCCAATAGCAAAGGGAAGGAACACATGGCATAGCAATTACAGGAACCGACACATATTCCCAAACTAGAAGGAGTTAGCCCGAAAACAGAGTTATCAGAACAATATCAGGTGCCAAGGTATTTCCAAGTTCCAGATGAGACGGATGCAACGAAGTCCACGACGGAGGATCTGGAGCAAGTTGCATTGTTCAAGGAATTCCTATAAAGAAAATTCCATTTAGGGACAGGACTGGACCCGGAGCTCAAGTCTGGTTTTATTGAATTCCTTAAAATTAATGATGATTGTTTTGCATAGTCGCACGAGGATATGACAGGTATCCTGACGGAAATAGCCATGCACAAGCTGAGTTTGGATCCCAACATACCTCCGGTAAGGCAGAAGAAACGCTCTATTGCCGAGGTCAGGAATAAATTCGTCAAAGAAGAGGTAACTCGCTTACTTAAAATCTGTTAGGTCTGAGAGGTAAGGTATCCAGACTTAAGAAGAGGTAACCCGCTTACTTAAAATCGGTTCGGAAGGCCATGGTTACATGATATGAAAGTTGTACCTTCAACATATCACCAATTGAGAAAGTCTCCAACCTGAAGGGATCAAGTAGATAAGAGGTGATCAACTGACAACAAGGGGGGTGAATGCAATCTTAGTTTCTAGCAATAAAGGAAGGGAGCGCACGACATAGCAATTACGGGAACCGACGCCTTTTCCCGAGTTAGAAGGAGTTATCCTAGGAGCAGAGTCATCATAACAATATCAGGTGCCGAGATATTTCCAAGTTCTGGAAGAGACGGACGCAACGAAGTCCACGACGGAGGAACTGGAGCAAGTGGAATTATTCGAAGAATTCCTAGAAAGAAAATTTCATTTGGGGACAGGACTGCACCCCGAGCTCAAGTTTGGTTTTATTGAATTCCTTAAACTTAACGCTAACTGTTTTTCATAGTCGCACGAGGATATGACAGGTATCCCAATAGAAATAGTCGTGCACACGCTTAGTTTGGATCCCAACATACCTCTAGTAAGGTAGAAGAAACGCTCTATTTGCCGAGGCCAGGAATAAATTCGTCAAAGAAGAGGTAACCCGATTACTTAAAATCAGTTCGGTCTGAGAGGTAAGATATCCGGACTGGCTAACCAATGTAGTAGTAGTTCATAAGAAGAACAATAAATTTTGCATGTGCATAAACTATAAAGATCTTAACAAGGCATGCCCGAAAGATTCGTTCCCACTGCCAAATATCGATCAAATGATTGATGCCATGGCCGGGCACGAGTTGATGAGTTTCCTTGATGCTTATTTCGGGTACAACCAAATTAAGATGAACCCAGAAGATCAGGAAAAACTTCGTTTATAACAAATTTCGGTACATATTGTTACAATGTAATGCCTTCGGGTTAAAAAACGCCGGAGCCACTCATCAATGGCTCATAAATAAGATGTTTGAAAAAAAATAGGAAAGACCATGGAAGTTTATATAGACGATATTCTTGTTAAGTCTTTGAATGCAGATGATCACCTTAAGCATTTACAAGAAACATTCGTCGTCCTGAGGAAGCATAACATGATACTCAACTCCGAGAAGTGCGCTTTCAGGGTCAGTTCTGGTAAGTTCCTGGGGTTTCTGGTCTCACAAAGGGGAATTGAAGTAAACCCCGACAAAATCAAGGCCATAGACGATATCCCGGATCAATTGTCAAACGTAAAGGAAGTCCAAAGACTCACAGGAAGGTTAGCAGCTTTGAGCAGGTTCATTTCCCGGTCATCAGAAAAATGTCATCGCTTCTTCACTTTGCTAAAAAAGAAGAATAATTTCAAATGGACATCGGAGTGCTAACAGGCTTTGAGGGAGCTGAAGAAATACTTATCAAGCTCTCCATTACTCTCGAAACCAAAAGAAGGTGAAACATTGCTAGTCTACCTCACGGTTGTAGAAGTTGCGGTGAGTGCAGTTTTAGTCCGGGAGGACGAAGGTACGCAATTTCCCATTTATTACGTTAGCAAAATTTTAACAGGAGTAGAAACTCGCTACCCACTTTTGGAAAACTGGCCTTAGCTCTCGTAGTCGCCGCTCGAAAGCTGAGTCCCTACTTCAAATGCCACCCGATAGCTGTGGCGACTACTTACCCTTTGCGGAACATCCTCCACAAACTCAAGCTCTAGGGTAGATTGGCCAAATGGGCATTCGAAATGAGTGAATTCAGCATAGAATGTAAATCAAGGACTGCAATTAAGTCACAAGTCTTGGCCAACTTCGTGGTCGATTTTAGTCCGGGACTACTACCTTTGGAAACCAAGGAGGCAGTAATGGTGTCGGAATCGACATCGGGGGTTTGGACCTTATTTACGGATGGAGCTTCAAATGTAAAAGGGTCCGGGCTCGGAATAGTTTTAATCATGCCTTCGGGGGAAACCTTAAGGCAGGCCATTAGAACAATCCCTTTAACTAACAATGAAGCAGCGTACATAACTTTTATTGCAGGGTTCGAATTGGCTCGGGGACTCAATTCCGAGGTTATAGAAATCAAATGTGACTCACGGCTAGTGATAAATCAAGCCTACGAGATATTTAATACCAAATAAGAACGTATGCAACAATACGTGATAAGGGTCCAGGCTCTTTTGGCACGATTCCGGGAGTGGTCAATTACTCATATCCCGAGAGAGGATAACGCCGAAGCAGATGCATTAGCAAACATAGGATCATCAACGGAAATGAAGGGATCAGAGTCCGGAATGGTGGTACAACTGATGAGCTCAGTCCTGGATACGAATGGTTACTATGAGGTGAATTCAGCTAGTCTGGTCTGGGACTGAAGAAATGAAATAATCAACTACCTCGAGAACGGAAAGTTGCCAGATGACCCCAAAGTATCACGGACGTTACGCGCCAAAGCTGCATGTTTTAGCTTCAGGAAAGACCAATTGTATAGAGAATCTTTCCAAGGCCCGCTGGCCCGGTGTTTAGAAGTGTCAGAAGCTGACTATGTCATGAGAGAAATCCACGAAGGGGTATACGACAATCACTCAGGCACATGGCTTTGGTACTGAAACTGGTACGGGCAGGATATTATTGGCCTCACATAGAGCAAGACGCCAAAGATTTCATATGAAAATGTGATAAATGCCAACGCTACGTATCACTAGTACATAAACCGGCAGAACCCTTACATTCGGTTCTGTCCCCATGGCCATTCATGAAATGGGGGATGGACATCGTCGGACCGTTGCCACCGGCTCCCAGAAAGGTAATGTTTCTTTTAATTTGACTGATTATTATTCGAAATGGGTGGAAGCAGGTTTTATCAGAAGATCGGAGAGTGCAAAGTAGATCGATTTCCCGTGGGAAAATATAATTTGCAGGTTCGGAATACCGAAAGAGATAGCATGCGACAATGGGCCTTTAATTTATCGGTGCAAAAGTTACAAAGTTCCTCGAAGACTTGAAAATAAAGAGGATCACATCTTCTCCTTATCATCCGAGCGCAAATGGTCAAGTGAAGTCAATGAACAAAGTGATTATTCAAAACCTAAAGAAAAGGTTGGAAACAGCAAAAGGCAAGTGGCCCGAAGAATTGTCCAGAGTTCTATAGGCCTACCGAACAACGGCCAAATCGAGCACATGAGAGACTCATTTTTCCCTTATTTATGGTGTTGAAGCCCTAATCCCGGTAGAAGTGGGCGAACCCACTTTGAGATATTCTCAGACAAATAGAGAATTGAACTATGAAGCAATGCTAATTAACTTGGAACTGCTCGAGGAATGCACGGACTTGGAGCATGTAAGAATGGTAGCTCAAAAGCAGAGAATGGAGCGATATTTTAATCGAAGAGCCAACTTCCGTTATTTCAAAGTAGGAGATTTGGTTCTGAGGAAAGTAATCCAAAATACCCAGGAGCTCAACGCGGGGAAGCTAGTTCCAACGTGGGAAGGTCCCTACCAGATTTTAGCTATCACTGGGAAAGGTTCATACGAGTTGGAGAACCAGAATGGATAAAAGTTTCCCAGCAACTGGAACGTGGCGCACCTCAAAAGATATTATTGTTGATGAACATTATTCAAGTGGAAAGTATGTGTTGCACTCTTTTTCCCTTCGTTCAATTTTTATCCCAAATGGGTTTTTCTGAAAGGTTTTTAATGAGGCAGTGACAAAAAGCATACTACGAAGATATCAATAATAAGACCTTTGATAACAAGGCAAACAAACAAGCTTCCACTCGGGGACGATTAGATAATCTTTGGTTCGATAGCAAATTCCCATCGGGAAGTTACGTTTGCTACTAAAAAAGGGTTACCCGACCGTTCACTAGCACAAACCACTAGAGTACTGTTAGGTATTCTTTCACTCGATAGCATAGATTCCTAAGGGGAAGTAAGGTATGTTGCCGAGTGAAGGATTACTTATCAATTCATTGGTAGAACCTTCGAAAATATAAGACTTCCAATGTTCCAATTCGCACTCTCCGCATTCGAACACTGGGGGGAGGGGGGGAATGATATGAAGATACGGAAACAATGACTACCACATCAACCGAAAAATGAAAATCCGAAAACAAAATGCATCATCGGGATCGGGGACTGCGCAACCAGCTTTATAGAAATAAGTTGTACAAGATAGCCACAAGTAATGGCAAATAGCCACAAGTAATGGCTAATTTCTTTTTTGCATAGCAAAATGCTTATGTATTTTTTGAAATAGAAGGAATAAAATGAAATCCTTTGTCTTTTATCTTATTTCTTGTCCGAACAATGAGCTACCTTTGTCATTTGAAATTTAAACAAGTACTTCAAATGCTAGTGCCGTAATGAACATGAGATGTCCTCTTCAAGAGCACTGTAAACATAAGAGGACCCTCTCTTATAAAAACCCTCGCGTTAAAGGGTTGGTTCCGGAAGAATTAATGCCCGGAATCTAAAATGTCATCGGGGAAAAATACACCTGAAGCCGTATATGAAAAGGACGCAAAAAGAAAATTTGCGCAAATATTCACAGAAACCCTCACGTAAAAGGGAAACTTGTGCAAATATTCATGGAAACCCTCACGTAAAAGGGAAACTTGCACAATTATTAATAGAAACTCTCACGTAAAAGGGATAATACTCGGAACCAAAATGCTTCTAAGAAAAGGCATCCGAGACTATACATAGTAACGCATGAATAGAACAACATGTGCAGAATGCTTGAGCAAGTGCAAAAGTTAAAGACTTGCATGGATATTCAAACGAGAGTAAGACTCAAATGATACTTGAGCAAATATATGTCTTTATTTATAAGAAACGGACCAAAACGATAAAAGTACAAAATGGTATAAGAAAGAAAAAAGCTAAACTGCAGCGCCTCCGGAACTAGGAGGAAGAGAAGAATCCGCATCCCCAGGAAACGTAGTTGTTTCCATCGATGGCTCAACATTTCCCCTAGTTTGGTCTTCAGCATCGTTGCCTTCTGATCCCTTTTCAGTTTCCCAAAACTCGGAACGAGAATCCGAAGAACCTGGAGCATCAGACTACGCCGGAAGTCCATGTTTTGCAGTCAAACTGTCGGGCCTTAGAATTTTCGGCATCAACATCAGTGATACCAGCTTTGGCCTCTTCAAATGTTTTTCTCCTCATGCTGTACATGGAATAAATTTTTTCAACAATGCGGGAAGCCGCTCGGCTCTTAAGTGCTTCTTTGAGTTGGAAAACCTCGGCAAAAAGGCTTTCCCGGGCGGATCTAGCAGACTTGAGGCTGACATCAAGATCGCGAACAATTGAACTAAAGAGCATGTTATGCTCGATAGTTTTACTATACTTCTCTTCTAGTTGGACGTGTTTCTCCCCCACAGCAGCAAGCTCTTCGATTTTGGAGTTCAAGGCTGCTTCAAAGTTGGTTACATTTTCGGCAGCAGCAGCAGCAGCCTCGCGCTCAGTTGGAGAAAGAACGACGTCCTGGACTTCAGCCCATTTGGCCTTGGCTTCATCAAACTTAACCCTCAGCGGCCCAACTTCTTGGCTAAGGTTACCACTTATTGGTCACTTTGCAAAAACCATCCTCCAAAACAACGGCCTCAGTAGCCTTGGTTTCCAGTTCCGAGAGGCGGAAAACAGTTTGTTCTCATTCCACCAAAAGGTGATTCCGTTCAGAAGTAAGTTCCTCCTTTTCATGAATCAACCTTTGAAGGCCCTCAGAAGCAAGAAAGTTGGCCTACAAGACAAGAAGAAGTAAAACTTAAAATACATCCATACAAAAGTAAAAGAAGTAATAAAGGGAGAAAAGAACGTACCGATGCGGCGTTGTGCATGACATTGTTCAACAAGCACTCTCCCAAGAATGCCTGAATGTTTTCCAGCCTTTTTCTGAAGCCAAAGGCTTCAGATAATTAGCAAACTCCACCGTCCGGGATAGCAAGTTGCATCCGGTAGATATCGAAAGAGTAACGTTCCTCTTCCTTTGCAGATCTTCAGAAAGGGCAACATAATTATGCCCCAAATTCCCATGAACTTGGGACTTTGGAAGAGGAACGCTTTCTTCATGGTCAGGTGAGGCTGACGGAGGTGATGTAGCAACTGTCGGTGGAAGAGTGGATGAAGATAGAAGTGATGTAGCAGTTGCTAGTGTTGGTGAAGGTGGAGATGAAGCTGATGGCATTGAAGAATAAGAGGCAGTTGTATCAAATACAGTGCCGGTTATCGGATGCCCGCCAACCAAAGATGGCAAGGATCCGTTACTCTGCCCACAATGCTGGTTACAATAATTGGGGTCCGAAAATGGGAGTTGGCATATTCTACCAAATCAAATTCTCCCCAAAATGTCGAGACATCGTCTTCGGTTGGTGTAACTATCTCAACAGGTCAAGCATCCTGTTGAGATGATGAGGATCGTCGCCTTCCATGTAAAGAAGCTCCCTCATCAACAACTTCTTCATCATCATCAATCATCACAGTGTTTATAACCGGCCCGGAAGGAGGACCAGTCGTCATCGCCATCAGAGATGACTCGGGGCCATCAGTCTTTGCCCTTTTATTCTTTTTCCCGGCCGCGGAGGAATGTCTTTTCTTTGGTTGCTTATCCTCCAACCGGGGATTGCGCCCAAAGCATGCCTGGAGATATTTTTTCGAGTAAGTACTTCCTGAAGCAGCCTCGCTGCATCGGCGGGATCAGCCAAAACGTCCTCCTCGGGGACAGCAACAGAGCCCGTAGGTAGATCTAATTGCATGAACGAGTCAGAAGGGTTCAACCAAGTTCTTCATAGTGGAAGCAAGGTAAATTAAAATTACCATAATTTTTGGCCTTCCAGCCATATTTAAGGGCTAATTCTTTCCATAAATGAGTTTCGGGCATTGTTACATCCAAAATCTTTTGAACCCACCGGTCCAAACTCGCTACCACCGGTGGGATCCATCGAATTGCTGAAACATGCGAAGGGTGAAGAGTTGATACGGCCATAAAAGAATATCTAGCTAAAGGGAATACTATACGAAGAACGTACGAGTGCGGTTTCAAGCGACCGGAAAGGATGAAGACGTTGTGGGAATGATGTCGTTAGTGGCAACTGTAACGAACCATTCCATCCACCCACGGTCGGTGTCATCATCCATGCTAGATAGTAGATCATTGGTGGCCACGCTTGCAAAATTTTATCATTCCCCCGCGGAAGATTTTGGGGGAATAGAGATTCATCATATGAGCCAAGGTTAGTTCTTCTCCAGTTTCTTGGCACAAATATCAAAGGCAGGCGACCGTCCTCCACACTGAAGGACTTACCTGTGCCAAACACACGTGGTAACAAAGTCAAAACTCCGCAATCACGAAATCAAGCTCTTCGCTCAAAGAAAATGCACCCAAAGTAAAGAGATACGTGAAAAATTATGTAAAACCTTCCTTGGGAAGGGTCACTCGCTGCGATAGATCATGAGCAATAATATATAACTCATGGCAGCGATAGTCTTCCTTCACAGCAGGAATATTGGAAGGACTAATAGAAGAAGGGTACCTACTAACCGCCCATATACGAGGGTTAGCAGTAGGGAATTTCTCTTCAAAATCCTTCGAAGTACTAAGTCTTCTTGGGATGATGGAACCCACCATTGGAGGAACAGAGTCCTCGGTTTTGTTTTTGTTCTTTGTAGAACCAGCACGCTTAGAGGAAGAAGCCATTGAAAAAGAAGATAGAAAAGGTTTTGTGTTTGAAAACAAATAGAGGAAGAATAGAAAGCAATGATGCAAATAAGGAGTTCGAGAAATTATGAATTGAAAAGGAAAAGAATGTGGCGTATAAGTAAAAATTTTGTGGCTAAATGCATGGTCATGATTACCTCGATAATCGGCAAAAGTTGTGCTGTATCATGGGATGACGCGTGTTCGGGGCATTAAATTCGGAGAGACGTGCGTCTAATCAATTGTCACGGACTTTTAGAGGGAGTGATATTAATTCCCGCCAAAGATGTATTTCTACCAACTTTCCGATAACACAAAGTTATGTCATCGAAAAGTAGGGGGACTATCTGTATAAGGTAAAATATGATATGACACGTGATCGTTTAAAGGGAGGACATATGGAACCCAAGATAGCGATGGCCGAAGATCGAACGTAATCATTTTTCTTGTCACCAGAAAAGATAACGTATAAATTCAATTGTACCGTTTTACAGGTAAACAATGAGTTATTTTAGACTCGCTAAGTTTCAATGATTTTCTATTTTGGAGGTTGGTGGATTTTCTTCTCTCCGGTCAGATTCTTGGTTTAGTTGCCGGAATTTTCAAGTTTACACGTGAGAGAAATGTGATATTAGTTAGGGAAGAAGAAAATAAAAAAGTAGATAAATTCTTTTAATAAAATTTTTTTAAATAATTTTTTAAAAAGAAAATAAAATTTGTTATAAAAAGACAAAATTATGTGACAAAAGATGGTTGGTGCGTGCATTATACTACTTCTCCTTGAACTGGTACTGGTCGCAAAAGGTGATACTTATTACAGTTTAAATAAAGAGAGGGAGGGTCATATGACTCCCCCAAAGTATAAGGGTATATCTGGTAAAGTGGGACAACCTCAAGGATAAGTGTTTCAATTTTGATCCGCATAGTCAATATTATTTTGCATTTATTTTGCAGTAGTACATATACATGTTTAACCTAAGGCTGTCTAATGGAACGAGACAGGATAGAACATAACGAGAAGTTAACGGGATAAGGTTGACCGGGTCTTAATCGGATCGAAATAATCGGGACGACCCCCTGGCCCGTCCCATCCCACTTACTAACGAGACAAGACGGGGAACGAGCTCTTAGTGGGATTCTTCTTTTTTAAATATATATATTTAAGCACTATAAATTACTAAAAGTATTAAAATTGGCAACGACTAATATTTTAAAGTCGGCATACTTGAAACGACTACTTTTTTTAATAAACTTTAAAATTAATAAACTATAAAGAAGATAAGTAAGAAATTATAAAATATATAAAAAAGACTGTGACAAAATATTTTAGTATATAATGCACAGGGACCGGGGGTAAGAAAGAAAAGTAAAAGATAAGCCACATACAACAATTATTTTTGCTATATTTTTTTGATCTCTATATTTATTATAGGGATGTTGTACATCACCAATAGTAGGGTTAAATTGTTGTTGGACATAATTCAAACCTCCGCCAGATCCAGTAGGAGCACCAGAAGTGCCACTAGGATCCGGCATCTCTTCAGCATCTATTTGAGCTTGTATCCACATAGCTTTGTGTTTAGTTTCTAAGTGTTCCAGTCCCACCTGTTTTTCACCCGTCCCATGTGTAAATAGTGATTTGCAAGTAGCAACACATGCATCTTTAGTGAAAGTAAAAAATTGTCATATAAATGATATTCTCTAACGTGTTGCCTCGATATTACCCCTCGTAGGAGGTACAAGGGGAGATAAAGCTCCAAACCGAGATTGAGTCTAAATTGGAGCTTTTGAAACTGGATTAGTGGGTATTTTATTTAATTCATTTTCTTCCTCATTAATATCAAAATCATTGCCAAAATGTCTTTCTAAAGTTTCATTATCTAGATTTCCTCCGAATTAATATCATAAAAGCCGGGGCTGACTAAAAGAAGTTTCATCAACATGAATACAATCCTCTATACATTTTTTAGTTTTAGGAAGAGGGTTAGGATTATTACTAGAACTAACACATTCACTATTTTTTAAGAAAATGGGTTGGATGTTGCCTAATATCTTTTTAGGAACTATAACTTAAATACAAATTAAATACGATAATTAAAAACAAAAATTAAATACAAAAATTAAGAGATGAAATGAGTGTACAATAATTAATTACACCATGTACGTCCGAAGGTGACGTATAATGAATATGAGACTTATTAATCATGATTTAAATGAGTTTAAAGTCATAATATGACTATATATGATGGTTGGACAAAATACATAAAGTTTGGGGAAAATCGAATTAAAGTTGCAGAAAAATCGACTAAGAATTTGCCATATAATGGAGCTTTTTGAGAAATAAATTTCGTATGCTATATGAGGTATTTTTGGGACATATTATATACCAAATTAAAAGTATTAAAATGTAATTTCCAACGCTCTTAACCGTTCATTCATACGATATCCGGATAAAAAGATATAAGCATTGGAAAAATGGGCGAATCAGAGGGTCCCAAGCTAGCACCTTTTGACTTTTCAAAAGTTTGATAAATATGTTTTAACTCGTCTCTCTCTCTCTCAATTCATTTTACATAGAATCTGACCAGAGACACCATAAAAGAACGGTCTTTGAGCTCTCTAATAACTTCAAATAATACTAACATCCCGGGTACGAAATCGAGAAGCGATAACATCAGAACGATCCCTACGACGTAAGTATCACTATATCACCTCTCTTTTTATTTATAGTTTGAGTTTTGGAATGTATTTAATAGTTAATAAAAATTTATAATTTCTGTATTTAAGCTTTAAAATATCAAAAAAAGTTGATAAATTCGTTTTCTAATAGTTAGACCTCACGGGACGGTGATTGGAAGCCGTGAGTTCGAGTTATTTGATTTGTAGTGGACTGTTTTGTGGGATGTTTTGTGTTGCTTTTGGGCTGTCTATTGTGCTGCTGATTTATGGAGTTTGGAAGGATAAAAATGGCATGGAGAAACGCCACATGTGGTAGGGTAGTAGGCTGGTCGCTCGTCGTTGTAATTGCAGGCTAATTGATAATTTGTTGATTGGGTGTATTATGGTATATTTGGGGGTTTTGTTGTATTGAAGGTCCCGGATTGTAATAGGGTTGGTTTTAAGTTGCTGATTGTATTATGTTTGTATCTCGCCTATAGTAGGATTGAGGGAGCAGTAAAATCAGGGAAATTGCTGCCCGTTTTATTTTAGAATCGAGTTATCGTTTGAGATACGTAATATACTACCGCCATCTAAATCGTACACGTATTTCTTTGCTATAGGGTTGACGCTCTAGTTTTCATAAGCTTGTTGTTGAGTTGCATTGACGACTTGAGGTATGTTAAGGTTATCCCTTCTTTCTTTTTGGCATGATCTAAATGATACAAACGAAACGAGCAAAATACGCAACTTTCATAAATGACTCTATTCATAGAAATACTAGGGGTGTCTATATTCTTGATTCCCCATGTGAATTATTATTATATCTTCTGTTCATGGGTCCCAGAAAAATATGTATTTGATAAAGTTTATCCGAAAGGAATATAAATTTTATGATATTCGAGAAATCTTATTAACGTATTTCTTATGCATGTCATGCATTTATACATGTACATTGACCAATGACCAGAAGGCGTTATATACACGTATATTATATGTATATGGGATATGAGAAAAGGTTAAGGCGTTATATACATACCACCACCTGATCAGCTGGTATATGTTGATGATTTTGCCCACAGTGGCCGAGATGATATGATGGGATGCCCTCATAGGCTTGATGATGTTATGTACACCTATACCTACGCATAATACGATATTTACACGCACGTGCATGATATTATAAATGTTTCAGGATTCACAAAGTTATTTAGACTCACAGGTGGAATTCTTTACCCCATGTTTCATCTATGTCTTTTATGTACTGATTTTTATGCTTTACATACTCAGTATATTATTAGTACTGACGTCCCTTTTTGCATGGGGATGATGCGTTTCATGCCCGCAGGTGCAGGTAGATAGGCTGACGGTCCCCCTTCTTAGGATCCTTGATCAGCGAGAGTTGGTGTGCTCCATTTGATCCGGAGCTGCTTTGAGTTTTGGTACGGTGTGTGTGTATATATATATATATATATATATATATATATATATATATATATGGGTACGACGGGGCCCAGTCTCTTCCTTTATATAGTTGTACACTCTATTAGAGGTATGTAGACAGTCATGTATAGTTATATAGTATGTGGCCTTGTCGTTTCGCCCTACAATATATATATGTATGTATATATGTCTTTTGGACATGTTTTCCCCCGTAGGTTGTTCATATAAATTAATAGTTTATTTTCTGACGTTATGCATGACCTACACTTATTTTATGTTTATATCTTAGACGAATGTTTATGGGTGTTCGATAGATAGAACTCGGGTACTCGTCACGGCCTTTCGGTTTTGGTCGTGACATAATATTAAAACTTGAATAATTTACACAAATACTTACTCTAAATACTTGAATAATTATTTTAAAACTCGAAACTTTCTACAAATATTTGCCCAAATACTTAAAACTTAGATGATTATGAAAAAAAGAGAAAGAATGATGAAGATAGAATGATATATATATATATATATATATATATATATATATATATATATATATATAGAGAGAGAGAGAGAGAGAGAGAGAGAGAGAGTGACAAAATTACAGAATTGTGAGAAAACATAAAGAAGGATGGAGAGTATTTTTTAGTTAAAATTAGGCCCAAATATATAATTTAATAAACTTGAAGATTAAAATAAATATTTGTGTGGGGGGAGGGAGGAGGTAGGGGATGTTTCAGGTATTAGGGGCTAAACTAGCCGTCTTTTTCCGTTTCCAACGGCTATTTTAAAAAAATGAGCAATTGACCAACGACTATAATTTAAGAACACAAATAGGCAAGACATCAGACTGGGGCCGGGCCGGGGCTGGACTGTAGTCGGGACCAAACGGACGTCCCGTCCCACGTCCCATGACCCCTACCCCTCGTCCCCCTAACACTTAGCGGATCGGGCCAGGTCAGGTCGTCCCGTCCCGTTGGACATCCTTAATTTAACTTAAGAAAATAGTTTTAGAACAAACAATTGATTTTATAATTTTAGACCACTAGCAAACAAATTAATTCAAAGTGCATATAATAAAAAGAAAAACAATAACAAAATAAAATGAAATTAAGATTGAAATAAATGAATTCTTATTGAGTGTTGATCTCGGATATGGCTATGCTAGAATGAAGTACAATCCTTAGAGGATATAATGACAATGATAACTTTGTAGAAAACTATGTAAGTACGCATGCACTAATCTAATGTATTGTGAGCAATCAAATATCTGTTACATGTGAATAAAATAAGATATTTATAGCCTAGGGGGGAGAGTTTTCGTTCCTAGTATCCAGCCTATACACTGAGTGTATGGTTAGTTGGACGGCGAGATCTTCGCTAGTGATAATTGCAATAGCGTAACATATGGGAGCCACAATCTCAGTAAGGCTCCGGGTATACCAGAGTTCGATAACGGAAGTATTTAGTCTGCTCTGGGTGCATGCTCTTCTGGTTGCCTTTCTTTCGGATTTGAATGGACGGCTTCGGTCACGGTTCCATTGATCCCAGGTTTTAACTTTGTGCTCATGCATTTCGAACCGCTACCACAACGTGTCATCATTTTGCTTTATCACCAAGGACGGATGTAGTCTTTAGGCTACGGATTCAATCAGGGGGGATCTACGTTAGGGATGGGGGGTCACCGAAATCCGTTGACCTCGGCAAATATATTGTATATATATTTATATATATCTTTAATACATGGAGGACCTCTTAAATAATTTATGCGGCTCCCTGAGTCATAAAGGCCGGACAGAAGAGTTAGTTTGTGGAAGTGCTCAAGAGCCTTCTTTTGCTTGACGACCCAGGTTCGAATTTGGGATCCTACAGTCTATATTATTTTATTTTTATTTTTTTAAATTCAATAATTATTTAATTACTTAGTATTCAACTGAATTATTTTTTTATATTATCTTTTTTGAATTCAGTTATAGTTTAATATTTTTATATAATAGTCAACTTAATACTTAATTAGCTTAATATTTTTTAAACCTATCAAAGGTCCGAAGTCGAACAGAGAACAATTAAACAAATCTCTTTTCTCCAAGAAACAAACCCTTCCTACCTCCCTTCAACTTTAACTTCAACTTTCTTTTTCAGTTCTATCTTCTTTGCATCTCTTTGAACTTCGAATCCCACAGTTTTATTAGGTGAGAGAGACTCTTCTTCAAATCTTTGATTATTTGAGTAAGTTTTTCTTCTTTTTACAAATATTGCTTCACCGATTTGTGTGATTTTGACCTATATTAGCAGTTGACCTAGATTGGTTATGAGCAGGTTTACGTTCTTCCCCATTCAAAATATTCCTTTTTACTAACACTATCAAATAAAATTCCAATTAGTAGTACTGAAGTTGAATAAATAATTGATGAGTAAAGTACTCATGTAGATTCCTCTCGTTGTTAACTTAATTTTCTGAAATTCTTTAATATACTAGATAATGCTCGCAAGAAACCAAATTATATTCGGATTTCAAGGATACTGTTCTTTTAGTTTTTGAATTCGCTATTATTCTTTTAGTTTTTGAATTCATTGTTTGAGCAGACAACAATCATGGTGCACATTTACATGATGTTAAATCTTTAGTTGGTATGCTAATTCTTTTATCTTAATAAATTAATTTCTTAGGTATTTGAAGATTTTGTGCTAATGCTATTTGAAATAATATATCAGTGAAGTGAATGATTTGAAACCAAGCTGTATTCGGATTTCAAGGATATCTTTTCAAAAATTAGTAAGTGTTCTTTCTATCTTTAAGATAATAATAATATAGTTATGACTTATATTAAAATATAAGGGTGTGATTTCTCTATTAGAAATATTATATTTGCTTGTGTTCGTGATAGAAGGGGTGTGATTCCCCTATTAGAAATATTATATTTGCTTGTGTTCGTGATAGAAGGGGTGTGATTCCCCTATTAGAAATATTTTATTTGCTTTAATCTTGATGGAAGGGGTGTCCCTATTAGAAATATTTTATTTGCTTTAATCTTGATGGAAGGGGTGTGATTCCCCTATTAGAAATATTTTTTTGTTCTGTTCTTGATGGAAGGGACGTGATTCCCCTATTAGAAATATTCTCTTTGCTTTATTCTTGATACAAGGGGTGTGATTCCTCTATTATGTGTTATTTCTATTCTAGTATTAATATAAGGAGTGTGATTAATCATATTAAAATATTATTTTGCTTGGAATTGTTGCTTTGTAGGAAGTTTTGTTGATGTGAACTGAGATGGACATATTTTTGACGAGGTTTAATTCTTCTCAACCAAGTTCTAGTTTTAAAGACAATTCCCCCCATATTGTAGAGGAGTTTGATGTGAAATCACTTAATCCTGACCATGGAGAGAGAATACACATTGATCGATATAGCTCCAGATACGGGATGAAGTGAGAAAACACTACATCCAAAGAGTGCCTTGCCAACTAGTTGATTACAAATTTTCTAAAACTTTATTCGGGAAGAAAATGCGACAATTTAGTCCGGGTTGGTTTAAAAATTTGCATTCTAGATGGTTAGAGTATAGTGTGAAGAAAGATGCCGCAATTTATTAATGTTGTTATTTATTCAAAAATAATTATATTCATGGAAGCATGTGTGACTCTTTCATAAAAACCGGCTTTAAGGCTTGGAAAAAGGTCCCGAAACACTTGCTCTACATATTGGTGAAGTAAAATAGCCTCCACCATAAGTGTTTTAAAAAAATGCTAGACTTATCAAATCAATCTCAATTAATTCAAGCTGCTTTAGAAAGGCAATCTTAGAAACAAAAAAGTGAATATCGAATTCGTTTAAATGCCTCAATCGATGTTGCAAGATTTCTCTTGGACTTCGGATTGTCTTTTAGAGGTCATGATGAAAGTAAATCTTCAAAAAATAAAGGCCTTTTTCTAGGGCTTTTAGAATGTCTTGGAATTAGGCTTCCACATGTAGATAGAGTTATATTAAAACATGCTATAAAAAATTATATGATGACTTCGCCAAAAATTCAAAAGGATATTGTGAGTGCTTGTATACAACAGACCGTGAAAGCTATAATTGATGACTTGGATGGAGATTATTTTGGGATATTAGTTGATGAGTCCAAGAATATTTCTGTGATGACCCGTTAGGTCATTTATAATTTTACTCTTCATTTCTGTATTCTGAAACCATGAATAGCTCCATTTAGCTTTTCTCGATTTGCGTGTGCAGTCCATGTCCTCTTTTCGGAAAGTTGTTATGAGCAAAATTGATGAAAATATGAAATCATACCTTAAAACTCATTTGTGTTGACTACGGTCAACGTTTTGTATAATAGACCCGGATCAGTATTTTAACGGTCCCGGTGGGTTTGTATCGTAATTTGGAACTTGGGCGTATACCTAGAATCGAATTCAGAAGTCCCTAGCTTGATCTAACGTAATTTGTTGAAAACTAGAAGTTTAAAAGTTTAAAGGATTTCTAAGTTTGACCGTGAGTTGACTTTGTGCTACCGAGTTCGGAATTTAGTTTCGGATCTTGGTATAAGTTCAGTACAGTATTTATGATTTATCTGCAAAATTTGGTGCAAAACGGAGTTGATTTGACATGATTCGGACGTCCGATTGAAAAATTACATGTTCTTAAGTTTTATTAAAAATTCTATTCGTTTTGGTGTCCGATTCATAGTTCTAGGTGTTATTTTGGTATTTTGATCGCGCGAGCGAGTTTGTATGATATTTTTAAACTTGTGTGCATATTTGGTTTGGAGCCCCGAGGGCTCAGGTGTATTTCAAATAGGCTATAGATGATTTGAACTTAGGAAAAGTTCTAGCTTTTGAGCTTCTGCTATCATATGGTACTTTCTTCTTCGCGATCGCGAAAACACTCCCGTGATTGCGAAGTGCAACATGGGCTGAAGAGGGATTTACCCTACCTGAATGTGGGGAACAGGTTGCGAACGCGAAGCTTTGGAGGGTTTACCCTTCGCGAACATGACCACCCACACACGAACGCGAAGGTTTGTGGGACTATAGGAAGGCTAGGCAGGTGTGCTACGCGAACGCGGTCCCTGGGTCGCGAACGCGATGGTAATGGGGGAAGAACCATCACGAACGTGGAGCACATTTCGCGAACGCGGAGCACATCTCGCGAACATGAAGGCCATTTGGCCCACAGTGCTTTGCGATCGCGTCGGGCCTTTCGCAAACGCGATGAAGGCCTGACGCGAGTGATTTAAAATATCCTAAACACATGATTTCACCCATTTTTCACCATCTTCTCATTAGAGCTCGGCCTAGAGGCGATTTGGAAGAGAAATATCATTACCCTTTCATAGGTAAGTGTACTTTAACTTATTTTCTTCCATTTCCATCAACACCCATTAATTTCTAACCTTAATCTATGTTCTTTCATGGTAGAAAATTAGGAATTTGGAAAGAATTGAGGGTATTTATAAATTTGGGATTTAGACCTCAAATTGAGGTCGAATTTTGAAACTAATTACATAATCGGGCTCGAGAGTGAATGGGTAAATGAGTTTGGTCCGAATCTGGGGTTTTGACCAAGCGGGCATGGGGTTGACTTTTGTTGACTTTTTGGGAAAAGTGTAAAGATCTTAACTTTATGTATTGTAATTAATTTCTCTATCATTAGTTTACGTTATTGAGTCTATTTTGGTTAGATTTGATCGATTTGGAGGCGGATTTTAGAGGAAAGGCCCCGGTTGAGCTTTGATTTGCTTGCGGAGAGAAGTAAGTGTTGGGTCTAACCTTGATTTGAGAGAATATAGTGGCATATATGCGAGGTAGCGAGTGTATATACACCGTAAAAATACCCGTTTTCATGCTTTTCCATATTTTATTAATTATTTTATTCCATGTCTTATCTATTACATGCTTTAATTGCCTCATATGCCTTAACTCACTACTTGTTTCTTATTTATCTCATATTAAAATATTCGTTTCTTCCATACTTCCATGATTAATTGCTACTTGCCTTAATTGTCTTACTCGTACACTTTAACTGTCATATATTTGGCTTGTCTTGTTGCTTAGTAGTAATTATAGCATTTCTTGATTTGGTACGAGGTTCCTTTATGGCTTTGCTTTCATATTCTTTAATCATAGAGATTCTTGTGATTTGAATTATTGAGTTGGTTACATTTATTGATTTTTAATTATGGATCGGGCTGCATGCCGCAACAAGTGGAATAAGATAGGATTGATATTGATATGGTGGGATCGGGTTGCACGCTGTAATGAATTTTATATGTGCTTTTGATATGGTGAAATAAGGGAGTAATATGATTTTGATTCTAATTATATGGTGGGATCGGGTTGCGCGCCGCAACTGATTTCACATTTATTATTGATATCGATATGGTAAAATAAGGGAGGATTGTATTTGTACGGTGGGATCGGGTTGCGTGCCGCAACAGATTGTGTGTTTTGTATTCATTGTTGTACTGTGTTAGCTTTCGATGCTTTCATACGAGATTCTGAGTACTGGTGTTTCTGGTTTTACCGCTTCCGAGGATTGAGTTTATTTTCATAAGTTAACTGCCTTACTTTCATGTATTCCCTTCCTGTTATTATTATTATTATTATACTGCGTACAGGTTATTGTAAGTGACCCGTCTTAGCCTCGACACTACTTCATCGTGGTTAGGCTCGGTACTTACATAATACATGGGGTCAATTGTACTCATACTACACTTTGTATTTCTTGTGCAGATTTTGGAATCGGTCCTAGCGGCGGTCAGTAGATTGGTCGGATTGATTGCCGGATTAGAGACTTGAGGTACAACTGCTCGGCGTTAGAAGCCCTTAAGTTCCCTTCTACCTTATCCTAGCTATTTATTTCATTTCAGACAGTTTTACTTTCATTCTGACCATTATCTGTAATATTCTAGTCGTTCGTGCACTTGTGACACCAGTTCTGGATTGTATCTAGATATTGCGGTTGCTATGGCTTTTCACACTCTATTTCAGTTCTATTTCAGTTATTATAGTTTAATTGGTATTAGTTAATTTGATTTGTTAAAAATGGCTAAAAACTATTCTTATGTTGGCCTGCCTAGCAAGTAAAATGTTAGGCGCTATCACAATCTTGAGGGTGGCAATTCGGGGTGGTGATAATTTGGTATCAGAGCACTAGGTTGCCTAGGTCTCACGAGTCACTATCAAGCTTAGTTGTGTTTGGAGGATCGGTACGAAGATGTCTATACTTATCTTCCAGAGGCTATGGAGTTTAAGAAAAATTTCACTTCTTTATTTCTCCATCGTGCGATTTTATTCTATCATTGATGATTGAACCATTCTATTCTTGTTCTCTCGCAGATGGCGAGAACATGCACTGCATCTACGGCCGGACAGGAGCCGGAACCCCATGTGGCAGCTACTACTAGGGGCAGAGGTCGAGGCCGAGGTAGAGGCAGAGCTCAGCCTAGAGCTCGAGCAGCAACACCCATAGTGGAGCCTCAGACCGGTACCTTCCCGATGGCACCATCCGTTACTCGGGCTGGGGGAGGAGCACATACTCCCGTTACTCACACCCCAGAGCAGGTGGCTCCCTAGTATCAGACTCCAGTAGCCCCACCAGTTGGCGTGGTTCAGCCGGTTGTTGCGGCACAGGTCGGTGATAGGCCCGCTATGTCTTCTGAGGCTTTGTTGAGGTTGGAAAAGTTTACCAAGATCTTCCCTATTCACTTCAGTGGTGCATCTTATGAGGACCCACAGGATTATCTAGACTGTTGCCATGAGGTGCTGCGGAACATGGGTATAGTTGAGACCAATGGGGTCAATTTTGCACCATTTCAAATGACTGGTTCCGCCAAGAGGTGGTGGAGAGATTATATGTTGACTAGACCAGCTGGGTCGCCTGCACTTACTTAGGATAAGTTCTCACAGAAATTTCTAGAGATGTTTATTCCTATCACTCTGAGAGAGGAGTACCGCAGACAGTTTGAGTATCCTCAGTAGGGTAGTATAACTGTTACCAGTACGAGACTCGATTTGTGGATCTAGCTCGCCATGCCATTATCTTGCTTCCTACTAAGAGGTTGAGAGTGAGGAGATTTATTGATGGACTAACTTACACTATCAGGCTACAGATGGCCAAGGAAACCAGGAGTGATATTTCTTTCCAAATGGTCATAGATATTGCTAGACGGATCAAGATGGTTCGTGCTCAAGAGAGGGGGCCGGTGTCAGATAAGAGGCCTCGTCATTCTGGTAGTTTCAGTGGTGCCTCATCTGGAGGCAGGGGTACCTTTGGTAGGGACAATCCTCCCAGGACATTTCAGTCAGCGCTTCAAGCATCTCACAGTGCTTCAGGGAGTCGTGGTCCTTATGTACCTCATTCTGGGCAGCCAACCTATAGTGCACCAATAACTTCTACCAGTGCGCCTCTAATTCAGAGCTATCACCGTGGTTATCTGGCCCGTTCGGGTCAGCTTCAGCCTCCACAGCAACAGGATGGGTGTTTTGAGTGTGGAGGTACTAGAACATCATGAGGTTCTGTCCGAGATTGTTAGGTGGCATGCCACAGTAGAGTTCTCGTGCCATGGTTCCGGCACCGGTTGCTCTAATGCCCACTCAGCTAGCTAGAGGCAGGGGTCAGGCAGCCAGAGGTGGAGGTCAGGCCGTTAGAGGTGGAGGTCGGGCTGTTAGAGGTGGAGGCCAGCCATCTAGAGGTTGCCCCAGAGACGTAGTTCAAAGTGGTGGGGTTTAGCCCCGATGTTATGCTTTCCCAGCTAGGCCTGAGGCCGAGTCATCTGACGCCGTTATCACATGTATTGTTCTAGTTTGCCATATATACGTTTCATTTCTATTTGATCCGGGTTGTACTTATTCCTACGTGTCATCCTATTTTGCTTCATATCTGGTTGTGCCTCGTGATTCTTTGAGTGCTCATGTGTATGTGCCCACATTTGTGGGAGATTCTATTATTGTAGATCATGTCTATCGCTCATGTGCGATTAATATTGGGAGTCTCGAGACTAGTATAGATCTTCTACTTCTTGATATGGTAGATTTTGATGTTATCTTGGGTATGGGTTGGATGTCACCTTATCATGCTATGTTGGACTGTCACGCTAAGACGGTGACCTTAGCCATGCCAGGGTTGCCTCGATTAGAGTTGAGGATGACTCTTGGCCATTGTACCAGCTGGGTTATTTCTTATGTGAAGGTTCGACGTATGGTCGAGAAGGGATGTTTACTTTATTTGGCCTATGTCCGTGATTCTAGTGAGGAGGTTCCTTCCATCGATTCAGTACCTGTTGTAAATGAGTTTCCAGAGGTGTTTCCTATAGATCTGTCGGGGATGCTACCCGACAGAGATATTGACTTCTGTATTGATTTGGTTCCGAGCACTCAGCCTATTTCTATTCCACCATATCCTATGGCCCCGCAGGAGTTGAAGGAGTTAAAGGAACATTTGCAAGATTTGCTTGATAAGGGCTTCATTAGACCTAGTGTCTCGCCCTGGGGTGTGCCCGTGTTATTCGTAAAGAAGTAATATAGGCCGATGAGGATATGTATAGACTATCGGCAGTTAAACAAGGTCACTATCAAGAACAAGTTTCCGTTGCCGAGGATTGATGACTTATTTGATCAGCTTCAGGGTGCCAAGGATTTTTGGAAGATTTGAGGTCTGGTTACCATCAGTTGAAGATTAGGGCATCCGATGTCCCTAAGACAGCTTTTCAGACTCGGTTTGGGCTTATGAGTTCCTAGTAATGTCATTTGGGTTGACAAGTTCCCCGAAAATATTTATGGATTTGATGAACCGGGTGTTCAAACCCTTTTTGGATTCTTTTGTGATTGTATTCATTGATGATATCTTGATCTACTCCCGCAGTCGAGGGGCGCATGAGCAACATCTTCGGATTATACTTTAGACTCCAAGAGATAGCCAGTTATATGCCAAGTTTTCAAAGTGTGAGTTTTGGTTAGACTCAGTCGCCTTTTTAGGGCATGTTGTATTAGCAGAGGGCATAAAGGTAGAGGTAGTTTAGAACTGGCCTAGACCTACTTCAACTAGAGAGATCCGGAGTTTCCTGGGTTTGGCGGGTTATTATCGCCGGTTCATGGAGGGGTTTACATCCATAACTGCCCCATTGACTAGATTGACTCGAAGAGTGCCCCATTCAGATGGTCGGATGAGTGTGAATTGATCTTTCAGAAGCTCAAGATAACTTTGACTACGACGCCAGTGTTGGTGTTGCCCACAGGTTCAGGATCTTACACGGTGTATTGTGATGCATCTCGTATTAGGCTTGGTGCAGTATTGATGCAGGATGGCCGGATGGTTGCATACGCATTGCGGCAGTTGAAGGTTCATGAGAAGAATTACCCTGTTCATGACTTAGAGTTGGCAGCCATTGTTCATGCGCTGAAGATTTGGAGGCACTATCTTTACGGCGTGTCGTGTGAGGTATTCACGGATCTTTGGAGTCTACATTATTTGTTCAAGAAAAGGGATCTCAACTTGAGGTAGATGAGGTGGTTGGAGCTGTTGAAAGACTATGATATCACCATTTTGTATCATCCTGGAAAGTCAATATGGTGGTAGATGCCTTGAGTAGAAAGGTAGTAAGTATGGGTAGTCTTGCGTATATTCCAGTTGGTGAGAGGCCGCTTGATGCAGCTGTTCAGGCTTTGACCAATCAATTCGTGAGGTTAGATGTTTCAGAGCCCAATCATATTCTAACTTGCATAGCTGCTCGGTCTTCCTTGTATGAGCGCATCAGAGAGCATCAGTATGATGATCCCCATTTTCTTGTCCTTAAGGACACGATCCGACACGGTGGTGCCAAGCAAGTTACTATTGGAGATGATGGGGTTTTGAGGATGCATGGTCGTACTTGTGTGCCCAATGTGGATGGGTTTGTGAGTTGATTCTTGAGGAGGCCCACAGTTCTCGGTATTCTATTCATCCGGGTACCGCCAAGATGTATCAGGACTTGTGGCAGCATTATTGGTAGAGGAGGATGAAGAAGGATATAGTTGCAAATATAGCTCGGTGTCTAAATTGTCAGCAAATAAAGTACGAGCATCAGAGGCCTGGTGGTTTGCTTCAGAGGCTAGAGATTCTTGAGTAGAAGTTGGAGCATATCACCATGGATTTTGTTGTTGGACTCCCACGAACTTAGAAGAAGTTCGGAGCAATATGGGTCATTGTGAACAGGTTGACCAAGTCGACACATTTCATTCCAGTGGCAATTACCTATTCTTCAGAGCGGTTAACTGAGATCTACATCTGTGAGATCGTCCATTATCATGGTGTGCCTATGTCAATCATTTCTGATAGAGGTACGCAGTTCACCTCGCACTTCTGGTGGGTCATACAGCGTGATTTGGGCATGTGGGTTGAGTTGAGTACCTTATTTCACCCCCAGACGGATGGACAGACCGAGCGCACTATTCAAATATTAGAGGATACTCTTCGCGCTTGCGTTATGGATTTCGGGGGTTCTTGGGATCATTTCTTGCCGTATGCGGAGTTTGCCTACAACAACAGCTACCAATCGAGTATTCAGATGGCTCCCTATGAGGTATTATACGGGAGGCGGTGTCGTTCGCCAGTTGGATGGTTCGAGCCGGGGGAGGCTCGGTTGTTGGGTACATATTTGGTTCAAGATGCCTTGGATAAGATATCCACACCTTTTCACCAGTCCAAGTACCTTTCTATGTCTGATCAAGGACGAACGTTCGTTTTAAAGGTGGAGAATGTGATGAGTCGATAGGTCATTTATAGTTTTACCCTTCATTTCTGTGTTCTGAGACCTCGAATAGATCCGTTTAGCCTTCCTCGATTTGCATGCGCAGTCCGTGTCCTCTTTCCGGAAAGTTGTTATGAGCAAATTTGATGAAAATCTGAAATCGTGCCTTAAAACTCATTAGAGTTGACTACGGTCAACATTTTGTGTAAACGAACCTGGATCAGTGTTTTGACGGTCTCGGTGGATCCATATCGTCATTGGAACATTGGCATAAAGGGGGGGATAAAACTAGAGAGTCGGGAACTTTCACTGCAACTAAAGAGGCTCACACCTTACATCAAACTAACCTATCAACCAGAATCAAATTCGGAAGTCCCTAGCTTGATCAAACTTAATTTGTTGAAAACTAGAAATTTAAAGGTCTAAAGGATTCCTATGTTTGACCGTGAGTTAACTTTTGCTACCGGGTTCAGATTTCAGTTCCGAAACTTGGTATAAGTGCAGTAATTATTTATGACTTATCTGCAAAATTTGGTGCAAAACGGAGTTGATTTGACGTGATTCGGATGTCCGATTGAAAAATTACATGTTCTTAAGTTTCATTGAAAATTTCATTCGATTTGGTGTCTGATTCGCAGTTCTAGGTGTTATTTTGATGTTTTGATCACGCGAGTGAGTTCTTATGATGTTTTTGGACTTGTGTGCATGTTTGATTTGGAGCCCCGGGGGCTCGAGTGAGTTTCGGATAGGCTACGGATGATTTGAACTTAGGAAAATATCTGCTTTTTAGGCTTCTGCTGTCATCTGGTGCTTTCTTCTTCGCGATCGTGAAGAGCAACCTGGGCTAGGAAGGGATTTACCCTACGCGAATGCGGGAAATAGGTTGTGAATGCGAAGCATTGGAGGGCTTACCCTTCGCGAACGCGACCACCCACACGCGACCGTGAAGGTTTGTGGGACTCTGGGAAGGCTGGGCTGGTGTGCTACGCGAACGCGATTCCTGGGTCGCGAACGCATTGGTCGGGGGGGAGGGAAGAACCATCGTTAACGCGGAGCACATCTCGCGAACGCGAAGGCCATTTGGGCCACAATGCTTCACGATCATGCTGGGCCCTTCGCGAACGCGATGAAAGCCTGATGCCAGTGAGTTAAAATATCCCAAACACGGGATTTCACCCATTTTTCACCATCTTCTTCCATTTTCATCAACACCCATTAATCTCTAACCTTAATTTATGTTCTTTCATGGTAGAAAATTAGGAATTTGGGAAGAATTGGGGGGTTTTGTAAATTTGGGATTTAGACCTCAAATTGAGATCGGATTTAGAAACTAATTACATAATCGGGCTCGGGGGTGAATGGGTAAATGGGTTTTGGTCCGAATCTCGGGTTTTGACCAAGCGAGCCCGGGGTTAACTTTTGTTGACTTTTTAAGAAAAGTGTAAAGATCTTAACGTTATGTATTGTAATTGATTTCCCTAGCATTATTTGATGTTATTGAGTCGATTGGTTTGGAGGCGGATTTTAGAGGAAAGGCCCTGGATGAGCTTTGATTTGCTTGCGGAGCGAGGTAAGTGTTGGGTCTAACATTGATTTGAGGGAATTAGAAACCCTTGAGTTATGTGCTATGTGAATTACATGTGTAGCAGCATATATGCGAGGTGACGGATATATATACGCCATCAAAATACATGTTTTCATGCTTTCCCGCATTTCATTAATTATTTTATTTCATGTCTTAATTGTTACGTGCTTTAATTGCCTCCTATGTCTTAAGTTGATACTTCTTACTTATTTCTATCATATTAAAATGTTTGTTTCTTCCATGCTTCCATGATTAATTGCTATTTGCCTTAATTGTCTTACTCGTACACTTTAATTGTCATATATTTGGCTTGTCTTGTTGCTTAGTATTAATTGTAGCATTTCTTGATTTGGTACGAGGTTCCTTTATGGCTTTGCTTTCATATTCTTTAATCATAGAGATTCATGTGATTTGAATTGTTGAGTTGATTACATTTATTGATTTTTGCTTATGGATCGGGCTGCACGCCGCAACAGGTGAAATAAGGGAGCATTGATATTGATATGGTGGGATCGGGTTGCACATCGCAACGGATTTTATATGTGATTTTGATATGGTGAAATAAGGGAGGAATAAGATATTGATTCTAATTATATGGTGGGATCGTGTTGCGCGCCGCAACAGATTTTATATGTTATTATTGATATGGTGAAATAAGAGAGGATTGTGTTTGTACGGTGGGATCGGGTTGCACGTCGTAATGGGTGAAATAAGGGAGGATTGTGTTTGTATGGGATCGAGTTGCGCACCGCAATGGATTGTGTGTTTTGTATTCATTGTTGTACAGTGTTAGCTTTCGATGCTTTCATACGAGATTCTGAGTACTGGTGTTTCTGGTTTTACCGATTCCGAGGATTGAGTTTATTTTCATAAATTAACTGCCTTACTTTCCTGTATTCCCTTCCTGTTATTATTATTATACTGCATACAAGTTATTGTAAGTGACCTGCCTTAGCCTCGTCACTACTTCGTAGAGGTTAGACTCGGTACTTACATAGTACATGGGGTCTGTGTAATGACCCGGCCGGTCGTTTTGAGTATTACAACCTCGTTCCCCCATTTACTGCTCAATTTATGCTTTATATTTATTATGTGACTTGTCGGGGGTAATTGATTCGGGTCCGGTGAGGTTTTGGAATGATTTGGAACACCCAGTTCCAAGGTTTAGAATTTAAGTTGAAAAGGTTGACCATATGTTGACTTATGTGTAACGACCCCAGAGAATATTTGCTAAGGAAATTAAGGTTTTGTAGTGCCCAGGTAGATCAATTAGTACAAAGGTTTTGACCCGACCTAACTTCGATTTATAGCCCTTGAAGCTCATTTTGGAGCAAAAATCTGACATTTTTAGAGAGAAGAGAGAGTGTTCTAGAGAGAGGAAGAAGGTCAAGTGCTTTGTTCATCAAGATCTTGTTCAAGCTTTGAAATCCAACAAGGAAATATCACAAGATCTTCACTCAAGAGGTAAGGTTCTAACCCCTAGTCTTCAATTTCGAGTTTGGGCAAAGATGGGTGATTAAGAGTATGATTCTAGGGTGTTAGAGTATTATTTATACACACACATACCAATAAGGTTTGTGGAAAGATTGTTGAGTTCAAATGGGTAAAGATTGAGTTAAAAATGGTAGAAATCTTCATAGACTTTAATTGAAGATTTGAGGGTCGAGTTGATGTCAGAATTTTGTGAAATTTATATGGTTAGACTCGTGGTTGGATGGGCGTTCATATTTTGTAACTTTTGTCGGGTTCCGAAATGTGGGCCCCATGGGAAAATTTTGAGTTAATTTTGGATTTTTATTGGAAAATTAGTATTTTCTTATGGAATTAATTACAATAATTATTGACTGAATCGAATTAATTGTAGCTAGATACGAGGCTTTCGGAGACCAATTCTAGTGGCAAGAGCACAACGGAATAAAGAATTACACGGTTTGAGGTAGGTAACAGTTCTAAATTTAGTCCTGAGGGTATGAAATCTGAATTATATGTTATGTGATTGGTTTTGAGGTGATGCACATGCTAGGTGACAGGCGTGTGGGCGTGCACCATAGGAATTATGACTTGGTCAAATTCCATGGAACTGTGTAGTTTAATTATCTGTTGATATCTGTACATTATCTTCGTGTTAGAGAAAATTAAGCTGAGACTCGTATTAAAAATCATGCTTAGACATATGCTGTTATTATTGGTACCCACTAGGGCCATTTTCTGTGGTTGAATTATATGTTCAAATTATAATTTCATACTTAGTCATGTTCATTCATTTTATATCATATCTCAGTCTCTGTTGCTATTTATTGATACATCATATTATCATTTTTGGGATGATTTTTATGACATCTTGAGCTCGAGATACTGGAGAGGTTGATGATTGAGTGAGGTCGAAGGCCTAATTGTGAGGATATTTATGGGATCGGGCTACACGCCGCAACATATTTCATTGATTTATCCCATGATTGGCTTGTTATAGCGCTTGGGCTGAAGGAGCCCCTCCGGAGTCTATACACACCCCTAGTGAGTGCAGGTACCTACTGAGCGCGAGTGCCGAGTGCCGAGTGATGAGTGACTGTGAGGAAAGAGTGACTGTGAGGAAAGAGTGACTGTGCGGCTGGAGTGAATGGGAGGACTGAGTGACTGTTACTCTGAGAGGATGCATTGATTTCATTATTTGCTGCATTTCAGCAGTCATATATCACTATTTTGGAAATTTCATAATAACATTATTTTTTGTTTCAGTCAAATTTGATATGAAATTTTAAACGTTGAACTTGAGAGCATGCCTACCTTTTTATGTTGGAAAGTACTGTATTTGGACTTAGCTGAGAAGCTCGTCACTACTTTCACTTATTGAGTTGGTTGTACTCATACTACACCCTACACTTCGTGTGTAGATCCAGGTGATTCCGGACACAGTGGGTGTTGATTCTTTCACAGAGTTGATTTTCCGGAGATTCAGAGGTAGCTGCTATATTTCACAGACCTTGTCTCTCCTTTCCTATTCTTTTTTATTGTATTTGGTCTCAGATTATTATAGATCGGGTTTTCCAGACTTATAATGTATAGATGCTCATGTACTCAGTGATATCGGGTTTTAGGAATATGTTTTACCTAGTAATTGTGGGATTTTCTCTTAAACTTAAATATGATGTTTTCAGTATTTAAAAGAAATTGTGGGTTATTGATGTTGTCAGCTTGCCTAGTATCGAGATGGGTGCCATCACGACGTGTGAGATTTTGGGTCATGTTGTACAGATTTTGGAGTCGGTCCTAGCGGCGGTCAGTAGATTGCTCGGATTGATTGCCGGATTGGAGACTTGAGGTACAACTGCTCAGCGTTCACAGCCCTGAAGTCCCCTTCTACCTTATCCTAGCTATTTATTTCATTTCAGATAGTTTTACTTTCATTCAGACCATTATCTGTATTATTCTAGTCGCTCGTGCACTTGTGACACCAGTTCTGGGATCGTATCTAGATATTGCGGTTGTTATGGCTTTTCACACTCTATTTCAGTTCTATTTCTGTTATTATAGTTTAATTGGTATTAGTTAATTCGATTTGTTAAAAATAGCTAAAAACTATTATAATGTTGGGCGCCATCACGGTCCCGAGGGTGGGAATTCCGGATCGTGACAATTTCATGCCATGAACAAATGTCCCTTGCTTTACGGTATGTTGACAAAAAAGGCCAAGTGAACGAGCCATTTATTGGTCTTGTTCGCGTTACTGATACATCTGCCATGTCGTTGAAAGAAGCAGTACTTTCTTCGCTAATGAAACACTCATTAAGTCCATCCAAAATACGTGGACAAGGCTATGATGGAGCTAGTAATATGTAGAGAAATGGTTTTAAAGCTTTAATTTTGCAAGAAACTCCGTCGGCATATTTCGTTCATTGTTTTGCTCATCAATTACAGTTGACGCTTGTTGGTAAAAACTTTCTTTGCTAAGGTTACTAGCGTGTTGAATGTTATTGGAATTTCATTTAAGTGTAAAGATCAATTTCGGAAACATCAAGTAGAATTGTTGGAGCAATTGCTATAGAGTGGTGAAGTTCAAAGTGAGAAAGGATTAAATCAAGAGCGAGGGCTTCAAAGGCCAGGTGACATTCGTTGGGGATCACATTGTAAAATATTGGATAACTTTGTTGTTTTAGTTTCTTCTATTGTTCATGTACTTAGGGTGATTGAATGTGAAGGTGATGTTAATGATAGGTTGCAAGCAGAAGCATTTTTTAGTCAAATTAAAGAATTTGAATTTGTTTTTTTGCTTCACTTAATGTTGAAAGTGTTTATAATGTTAAACGAGTTGAGCAAAGCTTTACAGAAGAAAGAGCAAAATATTGTCAATGCCATGGTATTTCTTGACATCACAAAGGAAAGGTTGCAAGAAATGAGAGATAAAAGATGGGAATGAAGGATAGGAATCATTGATGGATGAAGTATCTTCATTTTGTGCAAAACATGATAATTTGGTGCCTAAGATGGAAGAATTATATATTCCTGGAAAGTCGAATCATAGGCCTTTTAGTGTTACTTATTCACATCACTTACGTGTTGAGCTTTTTTATGCTATAATTGATTTGCAACTTCTGGAGTTTAATAGTCGTTTTGATGTTGTGAGTAGTAACTTGCTTCTTGTTATGGTTAGCTTGAATCTGGCTAACTCATTTTCTAATTTTGATAAGGAAAGAATAATGGCATTGGCTAAGTATTATCCCGATGAGTTTGCTGAATTGAAACTTCGAGATCTTAGTTGCCAACTTGACACTTTCATATGGCACATGCAACATGGTGACCCTAGGTTCTCTGATTTGAAAGGAATTGGTGATTTGGCAAAAGTATTAGTTGAGGCATATCTTGTGGAGACTTATTCACTTGTTTATTTGCTTGTGAAATTGACTTTAATTTTACCTGTCGCAACTGCAACAGTAGAAAGAGCATTCTCATCCATGAAGTAGATCAAAGATGAATTGCTTAGTAGTATTAGTGATGCATTCTTAAATTATTGTTTACTTTGTTACTTTGAGAAGGAAGTATTTGTAAATATAAGTAATGATGCTATTATTGACCGTTTTCAAAATATGAAAGCGCGTTGAGTTCAACTATGAGTGGACGATGTACTTTTGTTATATTAGTATCAAGTTAATGGTATTCGATAATATTGATGTTTTTATTTGATGATAAATTATCATAATCATTTCAAAGAGTTGCACTTGAACTTTATCGCTAGTAATTGCCATATTAAAGACAATGGTGCCCCCATTATGCTTAAATCCTGAGTCCGCCTCTAGATTCAACTGAACCCATAACTTTCGATGCAGAGTACGAATTTTTATGTAAAAACCTACTAAAATATCAATAAGTATTAGATTTGAACCCATAATTTTAACAATACAATGAGTTTAATACTAAAAAATTTAAAACGTGAACCTAGGAGTGGCAATTTGAGCCCAAACCCATTATATACAGTAATTGTTGTATATAATTTTGAATGTGTTGACAACATTTCCTTTTCCTTCTGAGTCACTACACATTTTTCCATACAACATTGTTGCCTTACTAATACTCCCTCACGTGGACAGCACGTGCTGGCCCCACCCAAACCTTCTCACCTTTGCCTTACACATGTGTCAAGGCAATTGCACCCTTTTATATACTACTAGTTTCTTCTCACGTGCGTTGCATGTATATGTTGTATCATGTAATACGTGATTTGTAAAATAATATAAATATTATTCAAACAAACTTTTGAGTAACAATTATATATGAAAGATTAAAAGTACAAGTTTCTGTGGATAATCAATGTTGATCGTAGTGTATATAGTGACTTCTTTGCTGAGGTCGGGATGATTGAATATTGTGTGAATCTACGAAGATGAACAATTAAATTTTAATAAGTACATGTCATTTTTTATTTATTTTATTTTATGAGGTACAAATATGTAATATGCGTACTTCACCTAATACTTGCTTATAGACAGTATCCCTGATGTATGTTCCTTTCGTCCGTTTCAGTAAATAAATATTTGTATATGTCCATTTAAGAACGGAAAAGGGCCTAAAATGCCCCTTTACTATATGAAATAGGACATGCTAGCCCTCCGTTAAAAGTTGGTCTCTATTCTGCCCTTGCCGCCAACAAATGGGCTCGTATATGCCCTCTATCACTAACGGAAGACTCATAAAGCCAGTGGAATATATGTGAGGGCAAGTTAGACCTAGTTCGAATTTTATAAGGGCATATATGAGTCAGTTATAATAGTCATTTCTCAAACGCTTCATAACTGCATATCACCAAACTAATTATCACACCAAATAAATATGTTTTATTTATTTTTGACTTTTAGGATGAAAAATATTCCTATTGGGAATGGCAAGATGAAGAGTTTCCTCCTAGAGTTTCAAATCTCATATGCATTTTAAAAAAGGAAAAGGAAGCTTTAATTCGTGAAAGAAATGCTCTCCAAAGAAAAATTTGATCTTGAAAATGTTATAATGCTCGTCGATCGTGGAGTAATAGAAGCCTTGGAATTGGAAAGAAATGTTCTAATGAAGAAAGTGACCAATTTAGAGTATTCAGTTGTGCTTGATGCTAAATTTCGGAAGAAGATGTGGATCTTCATATGTGTGATATTGGGATATTTTTGTATGTTCTTTAGATCAATGGGAAATAATATGTAATGTTAGTGTTATTGTGGCTTAATTGTTGTCTTTTATAATGTAATGAAGCATTATATTTTTGTACAAAGATTTAATGAAGTCATTGTCGTTCATTTGTTGTGTCTATGACTGAGTTTATTTGCTATGATAATTAGTTTGGTGTTTTCAAATAGGTGTCTAAGTAAACTGATATGGAGTTGTGAAGTATTTGAGAAATGACTATTATAATTGACTCATATATGCCCCTCTACAATTCGAACTAGGTCTAACTTGCCCTCACATATATTTCACATGGCTTTATGAGTCTCTCATTAGTGATGGAGGGCATATACGAGCCCATTTGTTGACGGCAAGGGCAGAATAGAGATCAAGTTTTAACGGAGGGCTAGCATGTCTTATTTCATATAGTAAAGAGGCATTTTAGGCCCTTTTTCGATTTAAGAATAAATGTATCACTCATAAGAAGCATAAGGTGTGGCAGTTCAGCCAACATAAATGGACCTTTAGACCCAAAGTAATGCTAGTATTGAAAAACTTTACCAAAATCACGCGAATCCATGGTGCCTCCACAATAAACATTTTCAAAAATCGTTCTTGTTTCTCTTGTTTGAAGAACCAAGGGGGAAAAGAAACATGATTAAAGATGCCTCGTACGAATATCAGACAAAGTAGGAATATATAAGAAATGGAATAATTGTGACTTTTAAGGAAAGGGTATGAAGAATTTTAGTATTTTTTTAATTTTTTATAAATAGGATATTTAAGTTATTTAGAAAGATATTTTGGTAATTTAACTTTTCACTTTTAAGATTCCACTTTTATATTAATATAGATAGATTACTATTTATTATATATTTGGGTCTCACTTGCGTATCTCAAGTTGCACCCTCATATCCTTTATTTACTCTTATTATTTAAGAGTTTGATATACTCATTAAGGAAAAATAATTCAATTTCTTTAATAATAATAAGAGATAATTAACTAAATTACTCTTATCTCATATTTGAAAGGATATAATTAACACCTTCTTAAATTTGTAAAGTGGCAATATCTTGAACCAACTTTTTTCAATTGAAATACCAGGTAAAAATAATTGGAGAAACAGATAACATGTGCAAGAGGTAATACTTCTTTACTAGGTCAAAAACTATATTCGTTCTTTGCCGTAGGATAGAAAATTTATTGCCGCACATTGTTGAATTTCTAACAGGACATTAGTATAGTGGTTAATGTTGAGATGCTAAGAGCAATAGTCTTATCGAACAATAGATTTGTGTACAGTGAAAATGAAATGCGACTCCTACTAAGAGCTTTCACCAATTTGGCATTGATTTTATGGGTAATACATAGTAGCAGTGGTGGCAAAATGAATGAAAAAAGTAATTCATTCATATTATTCATTAAAAAATGAGTTGAATAATAAACTTTTTAAAAATTAGTTAAATATGGATAAGATTTATATTATCCACTTAAAATATGGATAATTAATAGATAATCAATGTATTTAACTTTTATATTAATTTACAAAGACTCAAATTGGGGTTATTCAAGTTTGGAAAACTAAAACTTTTTCCAAGAGTGTTCATATTCAAGAAAACATAAATAATATGAATATCCATATTATCCACCAGTAATTTATAATTGTATAATAATACTCATTGCCCGACGAGAGTGCTAGGAGATAAATTATGTCATCTTAAAAGTGTGTAAACTTTTTATCTTAATTTTCTGTTTGATAATATAAATTGTCTCATTTCATCCCAAAATAAATCCTTTGTGATTATACTTGGTGCAAAGTTCGTAATATTATTGCATGTGTTGCCTTTTCTAGCGTGACAGATTATATTAGTATTATCAGGATAGTACTTCAAAAATTTTTAATAAAATAGGAGAGAGCTGACTACAACAAAAAACTTTAAGAGCATTTAAATTATACTAATATAAATATTTAAATTATGCTAATAACTTTATAAAAATATAGAAAAACTGTCACGACCCAAAATCCCAACCTGTCGTGATGGCGCCTATCTCAATACTAGGCAAGCCGATAATCTCCATAAACCACAATTTCTCTTTAAGTTTGAAAATATAATATTTAAATACAGTAGAAAATCCCACAAATACTGATACGAACACTTCCCAAAACCCGGTGTTACTAAGTACATGAGTATCTAATATGAATACAAGTCTGGATAATACGGTCTATGATAATCCGAGGCCAAATACAGTAACAAGGAGATAGGGAAAGAGAGACAAGGTCTGCGAAACACAGCAGCTACCTCTGAATCTCTGGAAAATCAACTGTGCGAGAGAATCAACACCCGCTATGTTCGGAAATACCTGGATCTGCACACGAAGTGCAGGGTATAGTATGAGTACAACCAACTCAGCAAGTAACAATAATAAATAAGGAACCGAAGATAATGACGAGCTACATAGTTACAGTTCATTTCCACTAATTTCAGCAAAGAATAGACATGCTTTCAAATCCGACAGTTTAAGTCAAATCAATTTTATACAGTTCAAGTTCATGTAATCCGGATAAAAAATCTTTCAGAGAATTTCACAACAATGACAGATAGAAACTAAGTGCAACAACAAATGAAAAGCAAGTACAACCTCTCACGCAACAGATACTCAACTTGTCACAACAGCTCAACCACTCGGCTCTCAGCCCTCAACACTCACATTCAATGGGTACCTGCGCTCACTGGGGGTGTACAGACTCCGAAGGAGCTCCTACAACCCAAGCGCTATAATCTGCACTGCCAACTCATGTGCTGCACGGACAACTCACGTGCCATAGTATCAATATCTGGATCCGCACGGCCAACTCACGTGCTGCACGGATGACTCACGTGCTATAGTATAAATATCTGGATCCGCACGGCCAACTCACGTGCTGCACGGACAACTCACGTGCTATAGTATCAATATCTCACAATCAGGCCCTCGGCCTCACTCACTCATAAATCTCTCCAATCTCTCGGGCTCTCAATAATCATGAAATTAGCCCAAACAACAATGATATGATGCATCAATAATAAATAATAGAAACTGAGATAAAATAAATAAGTAAACTATGACTGAGTACCAAATAATAATTTAGTAGATAAATCAATATGTACACAACCTCTGTAGGTCCCAATAGTACCAACATATAGCCTAAACATGGTTTATAACATGTCTTACAGTCAAATTTCCACAACACATAAAGAGCATATAGCTAAGAACAAATTATTCAACTTTACAGTTTTACGGGTCGGACTAAGTCGCAATCCCTTCGGTGCACGCCCACATGCCCGTCACCTAGCATGTTCGTCACCTCCAAAGTAATCACATGATACAAAACAATCCGGGGTTTCATACCCTCAGCACCAGATTTAAAACTGTTACTTACCTAAAACCGCGTAATTCTTTATTCCGCTATGCCTTGCCACGAGAATTGGTCTCTGAAAGCCTCGAATCTAGTCACAAATAATTCGTTTCAGTCAATAAAATTTATTGGAATTAATTCCATAAGAAACTACTAATTTTTCATAAAACTCCGAAATTTAGCTCAAAAATCTCCTGTGGGGCCCACATCTCGGAACCCGACAAAAGTTATAAAATCCAAAAGCCCATTTAACCACGAGTCTACCCATATAAATTTTACCAAAATCCGCGCTCAACTCGACCCTCAAACCTACAAATCTTATTTCCATATTTCTACGTTCAAATCTCTGATTTACACCTGAAAAACATGTAATCTAGTCGAATTATTCGATGATAATTCAATATTATGGAGTAGAAATGATCACAAGGGACTTACCTCAAGTTTTCCTTGATAATCTATCAAAAATCGCCTCTCCTCAAGCTCCAATTTGCTAAAAATGGTGAATGGGACGAAGTCCCCTGCTTTATAATTCTGCCCAGACAGCCTCGGTCCTGCCTCGATCTTGGCCTTCGATCGTGGTCCTCAATCCTGGGCCTCGATTCTGACCCTCAATCCTAGCCCTCGATCATGGCCCTCGACCCTGGCCTTCGATCATGGTTTCGATCCTGGTCCTCGGCCCTGCCTTCGATCGTGGCCCTCGATCGTAGATTTGATCCTGGTCCTCGACCCTGCCTTCAATCGTGGCCCTCGACCATGGGCTCGATCGTGTCTTGATTCTGGGCTCGAATCTGGGCTTGATTTCTGGCAGAAGGACTTTCCAGCAAAAGGAAATTGCAGCAGCTGTTGTAGTTCAATTTTTGGATCCGTTAACCATCCGAAACTCACCCAAGGCCATCGGGACCTCAACCAAATACACCAACAAGTCCTAAAACATCATACGAACTTAGTCGAGTCTTCAAATAACATCCAACAACACTAAAAATATGAATCACACATGGATTCAAGTCTAATGAACTTTGAAACTTTCCATTTCTACAAACAACGCCGAAACCTATCAAATCACGTACGATTGACCTCAAATTTTGCACACATGTCATAAATGACATAACAGACCTATTAAAATTTTCAGAATCAAATTTCGACCCCGATATCAAAAAGTCAACCCCCCAATCAAACTTTCCAAAAATTCAACTTTCGGCATTTCAAGCCTAATTCTCTACGGACCTCGAATTTTTTTTCCGTATACGCTCCTAAGCCCAAAATCACCATACGGAGCTATTGGAATCATAAAATTTCAGATCCGAGGTCTTTTACATATAGGTTCACATCCGGTCAACTTTTCTAACTTAAATTTTTAATTTTGAGACTAAGTGTCTCATTTCATTCTGAATTCCTTCCGGACTCGAACCAACTAACCCGATAAGTTATAAAATAACTATAAAGCATAAACTGAGCAGTAAATGGGGGAATGGGATTATAATACTCAAAACGACCGGCCGGGTCGTTACATTCTCCCCCTCTTAAACAAACGTTCGTCCTCGAACGAGTTTAGAATAATACCTGGAGTCTCAAATAAGTGTGGATATTTGTTTCGCATCTCCTGCTCAATCTCCCAAGTAGCTTCTCCAGATGGCTGGCCTCTCCACTGCACCTTCACTGATGTTATGCTCTTTGACCTCAGTTTTCTAACCTACCGGTCTAAAATAGCCACCGACTCCACATCATAAGTCAAATTACCGCCCAACTGTACTGCACCAAAATCCAGAATATGAAACAGATCCCCGACATATTTTCGAAGCATGGATACGTGGAACACTGGATGAACACCTGATAGACTAGGTGGCAAAGCAACTTCATAAGCCACTTCTCCAATCTTCTTAAGTATTTCAAAAGGCCCAATATACCGAGGGCTCAACTTGCCCTTCCTCCCGAGCATCAACACACCCTTCACCCTCAACTTGCCCTTCCTCCCAAACCTCAACACACCCTTGATGGGTGAAATCTTGAGCAGAACCTTCTCCCCAACCATGTGAACAACATCACGAACCTTCCTGTCGGCATAACTCTTCTGTCTAGACTGTGTCGTGCGAAGCCGTTCCTGAATCACTTTGACTTTCTCTAAAGCATCCTGAACCAAGTCGGTACCCAATAGCCTAGCCTCACCCGGCTCAAACCAACCAACCGGAGATTGACACCACCTCCCATATAATGCCTTATACGGAGCCATCTGTATACTCGACTGGTAGCTATTATTGTAAGCAAACTCCCCAAGTGGCAGAAATCTATCCCAAGAACCTCCAAAATCAATGACACAAGCGCGTAGCATATCTTCCAATATCTGAATAGTGCGCTCGGACTGCCTGTCTGTCTGAGGGTTAAATGTTATACTCAACTGAACTTGTGTGCCCAATTCTCACTGCACTGCTCTCCAAAACTGTGATGTAAACTGCGTGTCCCTATCTGAAATGATGGACACCGCCACACCGTATAGGAGAACAATCTCGCGGATATAAATCTCAGCCAACCTCTCCGAAGAATAATTTGTACCAACTGGAATAAAATGCACGGATTTGGTCAACCGATCTACAATCACTCAAACCGCATCAAACTTCCTCAATGTCCGCGCAAGCCCAACTACGAAGTTTATGGTAATACGCTCCCATTTCCACTTCGGAATTTCAAGTCTTTGTAGTAATCTGCCCGGTCTCTGATGCTCGTACTTTACCTGTTGATAATTTAGACACCGAGCTACAAACTCAATTATATCTTTCTTCATTCGCCTCCACCAATAGTACTGCCTCAAATCCTGATACATCTTTATGGCACCTGGATGAATGGAGTACCGCGAACTGTGAGCTTCCTGTAGAATCAACTCACACAAACCATCTACATTAGGCACACATAGCCTGCCTTGCATCTGTAATACACCGTCATCTCCAATAGTGACTTCCTTGGCATCACCGTGCTGAATTGTGTCCTTAAGGATAAGCAGATGTGGATCATCATACTGGCGCTCTCTAATGCGATCATATAAAGAAGACCAAGAAACCACACAAGCCAAAATTCGATTCGGCTCGGAAACATCCAATCTAACAAACTGGTTGGCCAAGGCCTGAACATCTAAGGCTAAAGGCCTCTCTACTACCGGTAAGTATGCTAAGCTGTCCAAACTCTCCGCCTTACGATTCAAGGCATCAGCCACTACATTGGCCTTTCTGGGATGATAGAGAATGGTAATGTCATAATCCTTAAGCAACTCTAACCACCTCCGCTGCCGTAAATTAAGATCCTTCTATTTAAATAAATATTGTAGACTCCGATGATTGGTATATACCTCACACTAGACACCGTACAACTAATGCCGTAAAAATTTTAGGGCATGAACAATAGCGGCTAACTCAAGATCGTGGACTGGATAATTCTTCTCATGTACCTTTAACTGCCTAGACGTATAGGCAATCACCCTACCGTCTTGCATCAGCACTGCACCGAGACCAATACGCGACACGTCATAATACACAGTATAAGACTCTGAACCTGTAGGCAACACCAAAACTGAAGTTGTAGTCAAAGCTGTTTTGAGCTTCTGAAAGCTCTCTTCACACTCATCCGACCACCTGAACGGAGCACCTTTTTGGGTCAATTTAGTCATAGGCGATGCAATAGACGAGAAACCCTCCACGAAGCGACTATAATAACCGGCCAAACCGAGAAAACTCCGAATCTCAGTAACTGAAGATTGCCTGGGCCAACTCTGAACTGCCTCTATTTTCTTCGGATCCACCTTAATTCCTTCACTGGACACTATATGTCCCAAGAATGCCACTGAATTAAGCCAGAACTCACACTTAGAGAATTTGGCATAAAGTCTCTCCTCTCTCATCCTTTGTAATACAATACCCAAGTATTGTGCATGCTCCTCCTAGCTACGTGAGTACACTAGAATATCATCAATAAATACTATGATAAATAAATCAAGATATGGCTGGAATACTCTATTCATCAAATGCGTAAACTATGACTGAGTACCAAACAATAATTTAGCAGATAATTCAACATGTACACGACCTCTGTGGGTCTCAGTAGTACTAACATATAGCCTAAACATGGTTTCTAACATGTCTTACAGTTAAATTTTCACAACACATAGAGAGTATATAGCTAACAATAAATTATTTAACTTTACAGTTTCACGGGTCGGACCAAGTCACAATCCCTTCGGTGCATGCCCACATGCCCGTCACCTAGCATGTGCGTCACCTCCAAAGTAATAACATGATACAAAAAATATTCGGGGTTTCATACCCTCAAGACCAGATTTAAAACTATTACTTACCTCAAATCGCGTAATTCTTTATTCCGCTATACCCTTGCCACGAGAATTGGTCTCCGAAAGCCTCAAATCTAGTCACAAATAATTCATTTTAGTCAATAAAATTTGTTAGAATTAATTCCATAAGAAAATACTAATTTTCCATCAAAATTCGAATTTAAGCTCAAATATCGCCCGTGGGGCCCACGTCTCGGAACCCGACAAAAGTTATAAAATCCGAAATCCCATTCAATCACGAGTCTACCCATACCAATTTTACTAAAATCCGACCTCAACTCGACCCTCAAACCTGAAAATCTTATTTTCAAATTTCTAAGTTCAAATCTCCGATTTACACCTCAAAAACATGTAATCTAGTTGGATTATTCGATGATAATTTAATATTATGGAGTAGAAATAATCACAAGGGAATTACCTCAAGTTTTCCTTGAAAATCTATCAAATATCGCCTCTCCTCAAGCTCCAATTTGCCAAAAATAGCGAATGGGACGAAGTCCCCTGCTTTATAATTCTGCCCAGACAGCCTCGGTTCTGCCTCGATCTTGGTCCTCGATCCTGGGTCTCGATCTTGGGCCTCGATCCTGGGCCTCGATTCTGACCCTCGATCCTTGCCCTCGATCATGGCCCTCGACCCTGATCACACCCAACAACACTAAAAATACGAATCACACATAGATTCAAACCTAATGAACTTTGAAACTTTTATTTCTACAAACAACGCCGAAACCTATCAAATCACGTCTGATTGACCTCAAAATTTGCACACAAGTCATAAATGACATAACAGGCCTATTAAAATTTTCAGAATGGGATTTCGACCCCGATATCAAAAAGTCAACCCCCCCGCCCCGATCAAACTTCCTAAAAATTCAACTTTCGGCATTTCAAGCCTAATCCTCTACTGACCTCCAAAAAATGTTCCGGACACGCTCCTAAGCCCAAAATTACCATACGGAGCTATTGTAATCATAAAATTTCAGATTCGAGGTCTTTTACACATAGGTCCACATCCGGTCAACTTTTCTAACTTAAATTTTCAATTATGAGACTAAGTGTCTCATTTCATTTCGAATTTCTTCCGGACCCAAACTAACTAACCCGGTAAGTCATAAAATAACTATAAAGCATAAATTGAGCAGTAAATGGGGGAACGAGATTATAATACTCAAAACGACCTGCCGGGTCGTTACAAAAACTTCAAGAAGCTTTATAGAAAAGTTAACCTAACAATGAAGATTTAGTAGGGATCCAGAAGGCACTGACGTAGTTATACAATTTTTAAAAATAGAAATAAAACAATTAAAATTTATACCTTCGCTCGAGGAATTAAAGAAGATGAATTCACGTTAAAACTTAGTGCCTCAAACAAATATTAAGGAGCAATATTAAGAAGACAAAGCAATAAAAACAAACTTAGATGCATATCTAGGTATCTAGATGATTATAATTAAATTATAAAGTTAATAAAAGGAAATTATTACTATATTAAAAATATGAAACAAAAATTAAGAAGACAAAGCAATAAAAAAAATACTTAGATGTCTGTCTAAGTATCTAGATGATTATAATTAAATTATAAAGTTAATAGAAGGAAATTATTGCTATATTAAAAATATGAAACAAAAATTAGATAATATGACCGTCATCATATTATCTATATTATGGTTGTTATAGCTAAACATGGATCATAGTCACATTTTTTTGAGGAAAAAATATAATTGTCCAATATTTTAAAAACTTTTACAATGTCATAGCAGTAGCACTTGATTAAAATTTCTAGCAGTTACATATTTACATTTAAAATAAAAATCCGTAACAGTTATCCTACCCATGTTCCTAAATTTTAGGAAATTGCTATGTATTTAAATGCTCAACTGATTTCACACTCCACTCATAAATGAATTTTCCTTGTCTTTTATCTCTATTCCGAAGAATGATTTTGTCATAAATGATTTCTTGATGAATGTGATTTTAGTTTTTCTCTCTCTTCCAATTATGCTTCTATAAAAATATCTACTTGGATAAATAGTTGGAATATTGACATTATAACTATTACATACAGTATGTGTAAGTGATATATGCATGCTAAACAATTATTTTATGAAGTATATAGTATTAAAATATTATGGGTATAAATTATAATATTTGAATATATTATACTAGAAATATAAATGTCATATAAAGTTACATTGTTAGTTTTGCTTTGTGTCTTTTATATTCAAAATTCTATGAGGTGCTAATTATACCCGATGTATACATCGCATATATTTGAATTGAAATAAATATATATAGATCCAAATCACGTGTTATATAAATCTAAAATACCGAATTCTGCAATGTAAAAAATGCATTATATATATCTAGGGTACAATCACTTTATAATTTGTATAAAATATGTATAAATTTAAAATAATTACACTGATAACACCTTCCAATTCTGAAAAATACACAAATATTCCAATTATATGTTGTGATTATGACATGTATAGTAAAATAAGTCACAACCAAATGGTATTCAGAGATACAAAAATATACCAATAATACATTGTATATATAACATGCATGGTATAATTCAAAGTTTATACAAGTGCGTTCTTTTCTCGCCAAAAGCTTTGCGAGAAAACTTCTGCCGTTTCTCACTTATAATTTAAAATTTTTAATGATTTTGGTGAACCTAACAATGGTCATGAAAAAATGATGGTGGTGTCTAGAAGGAGCGGGGAGAGACATGGAAAGACTTTGATAGAATATTGAAAGCTAGAGATATGGATGAATAATAAAGAAAAAAAGAAAGTTGTTAGGGGTGATGAGAGAGAAAGTATAAATTGATCCCTTAATTTGTGGATAATTGATTTTTAAATTTGTTAGTCATTTAATGTTTAAACCTTTAATATCCTAGACTTGTAAATGAATTTGCTATTTTTATAATAAATCAAAAGTGATGTTATTTAAACAAATAACTTTAAATAAGCGACTTATTGTGTAAAAATCTCCATTTTTTTATACACCCCTTCCTGGAATACATTATCTATTTTTGTCTTCATACATTAGTTATTAAAATAAACCATATAAAAAATAAAAAAATTAAGCATGTATTCTTATTTATAAAAATATAATCAAGCAACTCTTCGCTCTTTTCAACATATCACATTTAAATGTAGTTCTTTAGAAAAAAATCAATGTATTCTTTTTCTGGAGTACTTTCTTAAGCCTATGTTAGAGAAATTTTGAATAAGATATTATATTAAATTATTCAAGTGTATATTAAAAATAATTGCAAACATTAAAGAGTATAAACATACATTACTAAATTTAAAACAATAGAAGTCTATATCGCATTTGAATTTTTGGTAAAATTTGACAAATTTAAGTTCAGTATGGCAGAAACTATCAATAAACCAATAAGTTAAAAAATATTTTATCTTAAGATGAGTATGTGAAAAAGTTATGAACATAAAGGAACGAAGAAGTTTAAATTACAACTATGCAAAATTTAAAACTTTTAGAGTAGCATTATCTTTTGATTTGCACAATTAAGAGATTTTCGTGCCACTATTTTAAGTTTTTGAATTGAATAACTAAGAGCTTGCAAACATAATTTGGAACTTACGGGTCAAAACTTGACTGCAAGTCCTGGCAAATAGTAAGATGTTCAGATGAGGAAGACTTGCCATGAGTTCAACGCATCATTAAAACTCCAATACAAATTATGTCACAACTTCGATATCAATTATTCACAAATCCAAACGATTTGCACAAAAATTTTGTGAGCACATTTTTTGTTCAAAATTGATCCAAACCAAATCTAAATTTAATATCCAACCTTCTAATACCTATCACAATAATTTCCGATTATTAAATTTAATCCAAAACTTCAAAGACCAATAGACCCATTTTGCCTTCTTTACCAATCAAGCTCAACAATTGTGTTCTTAAAATTCTCTCAAACAAACCATTCCAAACCAACTACAAATATGCAAAGAATATTTTATTTTTCTTATAACTCAAATGAAAAAGAAAAAATGAGAAGTAAATTTTAACATATGATGTATATTGTGATGACCCGATAGGTCATCTTATATTTTAGAACCTAATTCTGCATTACGAAGTCTCAAAAACCTCATCTTAGCCTTTCTCGATTTACGTGCATAGTCCGAGTGTTCTTCCGGAAGGCTTTTATGTTGAAAACTGATAAAAAATAAGAAATTTTACCTAAAAACTTTATTTGAATTGATTTCGGTAAATATTTTTGGTAAACGGGCCCGGATCCATATTTTGGTGATCCTGGTGGGTCCGTATCAAAATATGGGACCTGGGCATATTCCCGGAATCGAATTCGGAGGTTCCTAACTCGAGTTATGAATTTTTGAGGAAAATTAAAAGTCTGAAAATATAAGGTCTTCAAGAATTGATTGAGGTTTGACATTGTTAGTTATGGGTCCGTAATTTTAGTTTCGGAGCTCAGTATAGCTCAAATATAATATTTATGACTTATCTATGAAATTTGGTGACTAACGGAGTTGGTTTGACGTGATTCCGACGTCCGGTTGTGGAAATAGAAATTTTAAAGTGTTCTTGAGAATTTCATTTGATTTGGTACTAAATTCATAGTTCTAGGTATTATTTTGGCGATTTAATCGCGCGAGCAAGTTCATATGATATTTTTAGACTTATGTGCATGTTTGGTTTGGAGCCCCGAGGGCTCGGATGAGTTTCGGATAGGCTTCGGGGTGTTTTGCACTTAGAAAAATCTGGTTTTCTGCAGCTTCAGGTGCCTTTTTGTTTCATTCTTCACGTTCGCGAAAGCACTCTCGCGAACGCGAAATAGAAACTGGAATGGCTGGGTTTTTCTTCTTCGCGAACGCGAAGGCTAGGTCGCAAACGCGGAGCGATGTGGGCTTTACCTTTCGCGAACGCGACCAGCTCAACGCGGACGTGTAGTGTTTGGGACCTGGGGGAAGGAGTCAGTCACTCTTTATCTCGAACGCGAGCAAGGACTCGCAAACGCGAAGGCCAGGGGGCGTAGCCTTCGCGAACGCAATAAGAGTTTTTCGATCGCGTAAGCTTGGCAAGCTCTGCTCTTTGCAAACGCGACAGTGTCCTCGCGAACGCGATGAACACTATCGCCCAGCTATTAAACAGTCCCATTATGGGACTTAAGCCATTCTTTCAACTTTTCAAAAGCCAAACAGCTTAGAGACGATTCTCCCAAGCTAAATTCTTCCCCAAAGTGTTGGTAAGTGATTCTAAACCATTTTCTTTCAATTACCCATTACATTTTATGAATTTCCAACCTAAAATCTCAGATTTCCATGGTAGAAATTGGGGGTTTGGGTAGAATTAGAGATTTTTTGGAAAATTGGGATTTAGACCTCAAATTGTGGTCGAATTCCAAAACTAATTGCATATTCGGGCTCGGGGGTGAATGGGTAAATGGATTTTGGTCTGAACCTCGGATTTTGACCAAGCCGGTCCGGGGTCGATTTTTGACTTTTTTGGGAGAAAGTTTGGGAAATCTAAATTTATGCAATCTAACTGATTCATTTAGCAATATTTAATATTATTTAGTTATTTTTGAATAGATACGAGTGGTTTGTAGGTGGATTCTAGAGGAAAAGCTATGATTGAGTATTGAGTGGCCTTCGGAGCGAGGTAAGTGTCGTTGTTAACCTTGGCTTGAGGGATTAGGCATTATTCGCTTATTTTCTATGTGTTTGTATGTTGAGTACAACATATAGGTAAGGTGACGAGTACCTATGCATTGTTGTCGAGTCATAACATGCTAGTGAGTCTTATTATTGTAATCGTGGTATTCCTTGATCACATTGTTCATGATTAGACTAGCTATTCATTATGTTCAACAACTCTTATTATGTTTTACGGAAATTGGTATTGACTCAAAGCTGAGGTTAGTAACGTGGAATTGAATGTTGAAGTAAGACTTGTTCTTGGTATTTCTATCTCCCTATTGTTACTGTTCATTGTCTTGGTGAGGGAGAGTGTTAAAGCACGAAGGATGATGCCGTGCCATATTATGAGAGAGTTAATGAACGAAGGGTGATGCCGTGCCGTTTCTATTATTTCTTATAGTGAGGTTGAGAGTAAAAGCACGAAGGGTGATGCCGTGCACTTTCCTTTACTGTGTTTACTTGTTTATTTCTATTAAAGATGTATCGATTGATCATGTTCTCATTCCTATTGTGATTCCTTGCCATGTAATCCGCTCAGCATGTTCCCTTCCCAATATTTCTCGCCTTGCTTCTTTAATTGTTGTTATTGTTGTATATATTGATATATATATTGCACAAGTTTATTTGTAGGTGTCTTGTCCTAGCCTCGTCACTACTTCGCCGAGGTTATACTCGACACTTACCAGTACATGGGGTCGGTTGTACTGATACTGTACTCTGCACTTTCTGTGAAGATTTTGGTACCGGACCGAGTTGACCCTGAGTCTAGCTGCTGGCTTGATCAGTTTGGAGACCCAAGGTAGTCCTGTTGGCGTCCGTAGGCCCTGGATTCCCTTTCTATGCATTTCCTTTATTATTTCATTTGTAACAAAAACAATTGTATTTCCTTCAGACATTTACTTGTAGAGAAATCTTAGAAGTTCGTAAATTATGACTCCAGATCCGGGTGGTAGTAATTAATGTAGTTTTTGCACTCACTATATTTTATCTTAGCTAATTTGCTGTTATTTACTGAATGGAATTAGGATTGGTTTAATAATTCTCTAACGTTGGCTTGCCTAGCAAGTTAAATATTAGGCGCCATCACAGTCCCGACAGTGAAAATTCCGGGTCGTGATAAGTTGGTATCAGAGCACTAGGTTGCCTAAGTCTCACGATTCATTATCGAGCTTAGTAGAGTCTGGAGGATCGGTACGGAGACGTCTGTGCTTATCTTCCAGAGGCTATGAAGTTTAGAAACAAATTTCACTTCTATTCTTCTCAGTCGTGCGATTTTGTTTTCTCAATACTGACTAAACTCTTCTACTCTTATTCTCTCTCAGATGGCTAGAACACGTATCGCTTCCTCAGCTGAGCAGCAGCTAGAGCCCCTAGTGGCAACTCCTACGAGGGGGTAAAGGTCGAGGACGAGGCAATGCCAGAGGCTGAGACAGGGGCAGGGCTCAACCCAGAGCTCGTGTAGCAGTATTAGCAGTGTCACCTCAGGTAGAGTTGGGCTAGGAGGTTCCAGTCCAGACTGTTCCTGCCGGACTAGCTCAGGTTCCGGAGAGGTTCATTTCTACCCCAGTACTTCAGGACGCTTTGGTCCGTTTGGTGAGCGTTATAAAGAGTGTAGCCCAGACCGGCATATTTCCCATGGCACCAACCGTCTCTCAGGCTGGAGGAGGAGCCCAGAATCCCACTACTCCCGCTCTGGAGCAGGTAGCTCCCCAGTATCAGGCTTTAACAGCTCATCCAGTTAGAGTAGTTCAGCCGGTTGTTGCGGCACAGGCCGAAGATGGATCAGCTATGTCTTGTGAGGCTTTATGAAGGTTGGACAAGTTCACCAAACTCTTTCCAGTTCACTTCAGTGGTGCTCCTTTAGAGGATCCCCAAGAGTATCTCCACATCTGTCACGAGGTTCTATGAAACATGGGTATAGTGGAGACCAATGGGGTCGATTTTGTTGTATTTCAGATGAATGGTTCCGCCAAGAAATGGTGGAGAGATTATTTGTTGACCAGACCAGCTGGGTCACGTGCTCTTTCTTGGGACCAGTTTTCTTAGCTCTTCCTAGAGAAGTTTCTCCCTATCACATTGAGAGAGGAGCATCATCGTCAGTTCCAGCGTCTCCAGCAGGGCAGTATGACCGTTACTCAGTATGAGACCCATTTTGTGGATTTGGCCCATCTTGCTCTTATTCTACTTCCTACTGAGAGAGAGAGAGAGAGAGAGAGAGAGAGAGAGGGTGAGGAGTTTTATTGATGGACTTGCTCTGCCTATCAGATTGCAGATGGCTAAGGAGACTGGGAGTGAGATTGCTTTTCAGGCGGCTGCCAATGTTTCCAGGCGAGTCGAGATGGTTTTAGCTCAGGGGAGTGGTCAGGGGTCTGACAAGAGGCCTCGTCACTCCGGTGAATTCAGTGGAGCCTCATCTGGAGGCTGGGGTACTTACGGTAGAGGCCATCCTCCCAGGCCGTTTTATTCAGCACTCCAGGCATCCCACGGTGCCTCAAGTGGTCGTGGCCCTCAGATGCATTATTCCGACCAGCTAGCCTACAGTACACCACCAGCCCCTATTAGTGCACCTCCGCTCCAGAGTTTTCATGGTGGTTACTCAGGTTGACAGGGTCAGTTTCACGGCCAGCAGTCACAGCAGCCGAGGTCTTGTTATACTTGTGGTGATCTGAGGCACATTGCTAGATTTTGCCCTCGGACATCGGGCAGCTCACAGCATAAAGGTTCTCGTGCCATGGTTCCGGCACTAGTTGCTGCACCACCTGCTCAGCCAGCTAGAGGCAGGGGTCAGACAACTAGAGGTAGGGGCCAGACTGTTAGAGGTGGATGTCAGGCCATTAGAGGTGGAGACCAGCCAGCTAGAGGTCATCCCAAGGACGTAGTTTAGGGTGGTGGGGCCCAGCCCCGGTGTTATGCTTTTCCAGCCAGGCCTAAGGCTGAGTCATCTGACACCGTTATTATAGGTACTATTTCAGTTTGCAGTGGGGATGCTTCAGTTCTATTTGATCCGAGATCTACTTACTCATATGTGTCATCCTATTTTGCTTCCTATTTGGTCGTGCCTCGTGATTCTTTAAGTGCTCCTGTGTATGTGTCTACACTAGTAGGAGATGCTATTGTTGTAGATAGTATTTATCATTCGTGTGTGGTCACCATTGGGAGCCTTGAGACTCATGTAGATCTTCTACTTCTCGATATGGTTGATTTTGATGTCATTCTGGGTATGGATTGGTTGTCACCTTATCATGCTATATTAGATTGTCATGCCAAGATGGTGACCTTAGCCTTGCCAGGGTTACCTCGATTAGAGTGGAGAGGGACTCCTGGCCATTCTACCAGCAGGGTTATCTCTTATGTGAAGGCTCGGCATATGGTCGAGAAGGGGTGTCTAGCTTATTTGGATTATGTCCGCGATTCTAGTGCGCAGGTTCCTTCCATGGATTTAGTGCCGATTGTTAGTGAGTTTCTAGAGGTGTTTCCTGCAGACCTGCCGGGGATGCCACCCAACAGGGATATTGATTTCTTTATTGATTTGGCTCCGGGCACTCAGCCCATTTCCATTCCACCATACCGCATGGCCTTGCCAGAGTTGAAAGAATTGAAGGAACAGTTGCAAGATTTTCTTGATAAGGGCTTCATTAGACCTAGTATCTCGCCCTGGGGTGCACCTATGTTGTTTGTGAAGAAGAAAGATGGATCGATAAGGATGTGTATAGATTATCGGAAGATGAACAAAGTCACCATAAAAAAAAAATGTATCCATTGCCGAAGATTGATGATTTATTTGATCAGCTTCAGGGTTCCAAGGTATTTTTGAAGATTGATTTGAGATCTGGCTACCATCAGTTAAGGATTAGGGCATCCGATGTCCCTAATATAGCTTTTCGGATTCGGTATGGGCATTATGAGTTTCTAGTGATGTCATTTGGGTTGACAAATACCCTAGCAACATTCATAGATTTGATGAACCGGGTGTTCAAGCCCTACTTGGATTCCTTTGTGATTGTGTTTATTGATGATATCTTGATCTACTCCTGCAGCCGAGAGGAGCATGAGCAACATCTTCGGATTGTTCTTCAGACTCTGAGAGACAACCGGTTATATGCTAAGTTTTCAAAATGCGAGTTTTGATTGAGTTCAATTGCTTTCTTGGGTCACGTTGTATCAGCAGGGGGTATTCAGGTGGATCCTAAGAAGATTAAGGCAGTTCAGAACTGGCCTACACCCACATCACCTACAGAGATCCGTAGTTTCTTGGGATTGGCGGGTTATTGCCATCGGTTTGTGGAGGGCTTCTCATCTATAGCATCCACGTTGACCAGGTTAACCCAGAAGGGTACCCCGTTCAGATGGTCGGACGAGTGTGAGGCCAGCTTTCAGAAGCTCAAGACTACTTTGACTACGGCACCGGTATTGGTGTTACTCCCAGGTTCAGGATATTATATAGTATATTGTGATGCATCTCATATTGGTCTGGGTGCGGTATTGATGCAGGGTGGCAAGGTTATTGCATATGCTTCGCGGTAGTTGAAGGTTCACGAGAATAATTACTCTGTCCATGACTTAGAGTTGGCAGCCATTGTTCATGCACTAAAGATTTAGAGGCACTATATTTACGGCGTGTCGTGTGAGGTTTTCACGGACCATCAGAGTTTACAGTACTTGTTCAAAAAAAGGATCTCAATTTGAGGCAGAGGAGGTGGTTAGAGCTATTGAAAGATTATGATATCACCATCTTGTATTATCCAGGAAAGGCCAACGTGGTGGCCGATGCCTTAAGTAGGAAGTCAGTGAGTATGGGCAGCCTTGCGTATATTCCAGTCGGTGAGAGACCGCTTGCACTAGATGTCCAGGCTTTGGCCAATCAGTTCATGAGGTTGGATGTTTCTAAGCCCAGTCTTATTCTAGCTTGTACCGTCGCTCGGTCTTCGTTGTTTGAGAACATCAGGGAGCGGCAGTATGATATCCCTTATTTGCTTGTCCTTAGGTACACGGAGCGGCACAGTGATGCCAAGCAGGTTACGGTCGGAGATGATGGAGTTTTGAGGATGCAGAGTCGTGTTTGTGTGCCTAATATGGATGGACTTTGTGAGTTGATTCTAGAGGAGGCTCACAGTTCCCGATATTCTATTCATCCGGGCGCCGCCTAGATGTATCAGGACTTGCGGCAGCATTATTAGTGGAGGAGGATGAAGAAGGATATAGTTGCATATGTAGCTCGGTGTCTAAATTGTCAGCAAGTCAAGTACGAGCATCAGAGACCTGGTGGTTTGTTTTAGAAGATAGAGATTCCTGAGTGGAAGTGGGAGCATATCACTATGGATTTCGTTGTTGGACTCCCAGGGACTCAGAGGAAGTTCGATGCCATTTGGGTCATTGTGGACAGGCTAACTAAGCTAGCGCACTTCATTCTTATTGCAGTTTCATATTCTTCGGAGCGGTTGGCAGAGATTTACATTCGCGAGATCGTCCGTCTTCATCGTGTGCCCGTGTCTATAATTTCTGATCGAGGTACGTAGTCACTTCACACTTTTGGAGAGCAGTACAGTGTGAGTTGGGCACGCGGGTTGAGTTAAGCACAACGTTTCATCCTCAGACAGACGGACAGTCCGAGCGCACTATTCAGATCTTGGAGGATATGCTCCGCGCATGTGTTATAGACTTCGGAGGATCATGGGATCAGTTCTTGCCCCTTGCAAAGTTCTCCTACAACAACAGCTACCAGTCGAGCATTCAGATGGCTTCCTATGAGGCACTATATGGTAGACAGTGTCGATCGCCGATCGGATGGTTTGAGCCGGGAGAGGCTCGGTTATTGGGTACAGATTTGGTACAGGATGCATTGGACAAGGTCAAGATTATTCAGGATAGACTTTGCACAGCTCAGTCCAGGCAGAAGAGTTATGCCGACCGTAGAGTTCGTGATGTAGCATTCATGGTTGGGGAGAGGGTGTTGCTTCGGGTATCACCCATGAAGGTTGTAATGAGGTTCGGAAAAAAGGGCAAGTTGAGCCCTAGGTATATCAGACCTTTTGAGATTCTGGAGAGAGTGAGAGAGGTGGCTTGCAGGCTAGCATTGCCACGGGGATTATCATCAGTTCATCCGGTGTTCCATGTGTCCATACTTTGAAAGTATCACGGCGATCCGTCCCATGTGTTAGATTTCAGCTCTGTCCAGTTGGACAAGGATTTCATTTACGAGGAGGAGCCGGTGGCTATTCTAGCCCGGCAGGTTTGCCAGTTGAGATCAAAGAGTTATCCTTCAGTTCGAGTGCAGTGGAGAGGTCAGCCCGTCGAGGCAGCTACTTGGGAGTCCGAGTCAGACATACGGAGTTGATATCCATATTTTTTCACCAGCCCAGGTACTTTTCTATGCCCGTTCGAGGACGAACGGTTATTTTAGAGGTGGAGAATATGATGACCCGATAGGTCATCTTATATTTTAGAACCTAATTCTGCATTACGAGGTCTCAAAATCTCATCTTAGCCTTCCTCGATTTGCGTGCACAGTCAGAGTATTCTTCCGGGAGGCTTTTATGTTAAAAACTGATAAAAATAAGAATTTTTTCCTAGAAACTTCATTTGAATTGACTTCGATCAATATTTTTGGTAAACGGGCCCAGATCCGTGTTTTAACGGTCCCGTTGGTCCGTATCAAAATATGAGACCTGGGCTTATGCCCGAAATTTAATTCGGAGGTCCCTAGCTCGAGTTATGAATTTTTGAGGAAAATCAAAAGTTTGAAAATCTAAGGTCTTTAAGAATTGATTAAGGTTTGACATTGTTAGTACCGGGTCCGTATTTTTGGTTCCGGAGCCCGGTATAGGTCCAATATAATATTTATGACTTATCTGTGAAATTTGGTGTGAAATGGAGTTGGTTTGATGTGATTCGGACGTCCGGTTGTGGAAATAGAATTTTTAAAGTGTTCTTGAGAATTTCATTTGATTTGGTACTAAATTCGTAGTTCTAGGTATTATTTTGGCGATTTGATCGCGTGAGCAAGTTCGTATGATGTTTTTAGACTTGTGTGCATGTTTGGTTTGGAGCCCCGAGGGCTCGGGTGAGTTTCGGATAGGCTTCGGGGTGTTTTACACTTAGAAAAATCTAGTTTTATGCAGCTTCGGGTGCCTTTTGGTTTCCTTCTTCGCGTTCGCGAAGGTACTCTCGCGAACGCGAAGTAGAAACTGGGATGGCTGGGTTTTTCTTCTTCGCGAATGCGAAGGCTAGGTCATGAATGTGGAGTGATGGGGCTTTACCCTTCGCGAACGCGACCATCCCAACGCGAACGCGCAGTGTTTGGGACCTGGGGAGGGAGTCAATCACTCTTTATCTCGAACGCGAGCAAGGACTCGCAAACGCGAAGGCCAGGGGGCGTAGCCTTCGCGAACGCAATAAAAGTTTTTCGATCGTTAAGCTTGGCAAGCTCTGCTCTTTGCGAACGCAACAGTGTCCTCGCGAATGCGATGAACACTATCGCCTAGCTATTAAACAGTCCCATTACGGGACTTAAGCCATTCTTTCAACTTTTCAAAAGCCAAACGGCTTAGAGATGATTCTCCCAAGCTAAATTCTTCCCAAAGTGTTGGTAAGTGATTCTAAACCATTTCCTTTCAATTACCCATTACATTTCATGAATTTCTAACCTGAAATCTAGGATTTCCATGGTAGAAATTGGGGGTTTGGGCAGAATTAGAGATTTTTGGGAAATTGGGATTTAGACCTCAAATTGAGGTTGGATTCCAAAACCAATTGCATATTCGGGCTCGAGGGTGAATGGGTAAATGGATTTTGGTCCGAACCTCGGGTTTTAACCAAGCGGGCCCGAGGTCGATTTTTGACTTTTTGGGGAAAAGTTTGGGAAATCTAAATTTATGGAATGTAATTGATTCCTTTAGCAATATTTCATATTATTGAGTCATTTTTGAATAGATACGAGTGGTTTGGAGGTGGAGTCTAGAGGAAAAGCTGTGATTGAGTATTGAATGGCCTTCGGAGCGAGGTAAGTATCGTTGTTAACCTTGGCTTGAGGGATTAGGCATTATTCGCTTATTTTCTATGTGTTTGTATGTTGAGTACAACATATAGGTGAGGTGACGAGTACCTATGCGTTGTTGTTGAGTCATAACATGCGAGTGAGCCTTATTATTGTAATTGTGGTATTCCTTGATCATATTGTTCATGATTAGACTAGCTATTCATTATGTTGAACAACTCTTATTATGTTTTATGGAAATTGGTATTGATTGGGTATTGACTCAAAGTTGAGGTTAGTAACGTGGAATTGAATGTTGAAGTAAGACTTGTTCTTGATATTTCTATCTCCAAGTTGTTACTGTTCATTGTCTTGGTGAGGGAGAGTGTTAAAGCACGAAGGGTGATGCCATGCAACGTTTTATGAGTGAGTGATAATGCACGAAGGGTGATTTTGTGCCATGTTATGAGAGAGTTAATGCACGAAGGGTGATGTTGTGCCGTTTCTATTGTATCTTATGATGAGGTTGAGAGTAAAAGCACGAAGGGTGATGCCGTGCACTTTCCTTTACTGTGTTTACTTGTTTTTTTCTGTTAAAGATGTATCGATTGATCATGTTCTCATTCCTGTTGTGATTCCTTGCCATGTAATCCCCTCAGCATGTCCCCTTCCCAATATTTCTTGCCTTGCTTCTTTAGTTGTTGTTATTGTTGTATATATTGATATATATTGCACAGGTTTATTTGTAGGTGTCTTGTCCTAGCCTCGTCACTACTTCGTCGAGGTTAGACTCGACACTTACCAATACATGGGTTCGGTTGTACTGATATTACACTCTGCACTTTCTGTGCAGATTTTGGTACCAGACCGAGTTGACCCTGAGTCTAGCTGCTGGCGTGATCCGTTTGGAGACCCAAGGTAGTCCTATTGGCGTCTGTAGGCCCTGGCATCCCTTTCTATGCATTTCCTTTACTGTTTCATTTATATCGAGAACAATTGTATTTCCTTTAGATATTTACTTGTAGAGAAATCTTAGAAGTTTGTGAATTGTGACTCCAGATCCGGGTAGTAGTAATTAATGCAATTTTTATATTATTCCGCACTCACTATATTTTATCTTAGCTAATTTGCTGTTATTTACTGAATGGAATAAGGATTGGTTTAATGATTCTCCAACCTTGGCTTGTCTAGCAAGTGAAATATTAGGCGCCATCACGGTCCCGACAGTGGGAATTTCGGGTCGTGACATATATTTATTTAACTTCTAAAACAAGGTACTCATATAATCATTGTCAATTTGAATGACAACAAATAAATTTCTTGACATTCTCTTGAGGTTGCGCCCGTGCCTCGCACGGGCACTGCCTTAATAGTATATATATATATATATATATATATATATATATATATATATATATATATATATATATATATATATATATATACGAGGGAATAAGCAGGCAGTATGTCAACATGTCTGATTGGGATATCAAGGATAATTTGGTCATTTTGTTTAAATGGAATAGTATAATTGGTCAAAAAAGAATCCTACTATAGTTACTATATATATTTTTAACTATCTTGACTAAATAGTCTTTTGCTTATGTCACCATCCATAGCTACACATTTTTCCATACAATATCTGTTGTCTTAACATTATAATCTAATGTGGCCACCACATCCCTGTAACGATCCGGTTGGTTATTTCGAGTATTACAGCCCCGTTCTCCCATTTACTTCTCGCTTTATTCTTTACAGTTATTGTATGACTTGCCGGGGTAATTGGTTCGGGTCCGGAAGGATTTAGGAGTGAAATGAGACACTTAGTCTCATAATTGAAAACTTAAGTTGGAAAAGTTGACCGGATGTTGACTTATGTGAAAACGACCTCGGATTTGAATTTTGATGATTCCAATAGTTCCGTATGGTTATTTTGGACTTAGGAGCATGTCCGAAAAATTATTTGGAGGTCCGTAGTGGAATTAGGCTTGAAATGGCAAAAGTTGAATTTTTGGAAAGTTTGACCGGGGGTTGACTTTCTGATATCGAGGTCAGAATTTGATTCTGGAAATTGGAATAGCTCCGTTATGTCATTTATGACTTGTGTGCAAAATTTGAAGTCATTCCGGATTTATTTGCTATGTTTCGGCACGAGTTATTGAATTTGAAAGTTCAAAGTTCATAGATTTCGATTTGAGGTATGATTCGTCGTTTTGATGTTGTTATGTATGTTTTGAGGCCTCGAGTAGGTCCGTATTGTGTTATGTAACTTGTAAGCATGTTCAGACGGGGTCCCGAGGGGCTCAGGTGAGTTTCGGACGATGTTCAGATCATTTTATTGCATTTTTGGATTTTTGCTAAGCTGCTGGTTCTAGTGTGATCACATCTGCGACTGGTTTGCGCAGGTGCGATGGTCGCAGAAACGACATAGGAGTCGCAGAAGCGTGAAGGGGAGCTAGGCGTGAGGATCGCAGGTGCGGGTGCTTAGACGCACCTGCACAACCGCAGATGCGGTTCAAGTGCACAGAAGCGCGATCGCAGAAGCAGCTGAAAGACCGCAAGTGCGAGGGATTGTTGGGTCAGTTGTTTTCGCAGAAGCGAAGTTTTACCGCAAAAGCGGTGGTCGCAGATGCGACGAATTGTCTGCAAATATGGAATCGCTGGGCAGAAGCTATATTATCGAGGGTTTTGGTTTTTTCTTCATTTTGGGAGCTATGGAGCTTGGATAGAGGCGATTCTTGAAGCAATTTTCATCTTGTGGACTGGGGTAGGTGTTCTCTACTCATTTTTGATTTTATATCACGAATCTACCTTCGTTTTTGGTAATTGGATTGTGAATTTTATATAGGAAATTGGGGGTTTTGGCCTAAAGTTTCATAATATGAATTTTTGAGTTTTGAACATCGAATTGGAGTCGAATTTGAGTGAAACTAGTATGGTTGGACTCGTAATTGAATGGGTTGTCGGATTTTGTGAGTTTTGTTGGGTTACAAGGCGCAAGCCCGGGTGTGATTTTTGGCCGATTTTGGGTTTTGATTAAGGATTCGATCTTATCATTTGGAATTGTTTCCTTGGGATTTATTTAATGTATTTGAGTTGCTTTTGGCTAGTTTTGAGCTATTCGGAGGTCGCTACGCACGTGATGGCATCTTTGGAGCATCGCTTGGCTTGCTCGACATTAGTATTGGCTTGTTCGAGGTAAGTAACTCTTCTAAACTTAGTACTGAGGGTATAAAATCCTGAATTACGTGTTATGTAATTGGTATTAAGGTGACGCACATGCTATGTGACGGGTGTGTGGGCGTGCACCATGTTAATTGGGACTCTGTTATTTTTATGGCACTGTATAGTGGTCCTACTTTATTGATGTCCGTGCTTTCACCATGTGATAAAGTAATTGAGATGTCAATCATGCTAGACATCATGTTTAGGCTTTATGATGATACTGCTAGGACCCATAGTGGTCGTTTTTTGCTGTCATTTCACAAATTTTATTGATATTTCGTACTCAGTCATATTCATACATTCATATCATATATCAGTCTCAGTTGTTATTTATTGATACATTATATCATTGTTGTCGGGCTAGTTTCATGACATTGTGAGCCTATGAGTGAGACTGGAGAGATTGATGACTGATTGAGGATGAGGGCATGTTTGTGAGGATATTGATACTATAGCACGTGAGTTGTCCATGAAGATCCAGATATTAATACTATAGTACGTGAGTTATCCGTGCAGTACGTGAGTTGTCTGTACAGCACGTGAGTTGTCCGTGCGGATCCAAATATTGATATTATGGCACGTGAGTTGTCCGTGCAGCACGTAAGTTATCTGTGTGGATTATAACGCTTGGGCTGTAGGAGCCCCTCCGGAGTCTGCACACCCCCAGTGAGCGCAGTTGATTGTATATATGTATATGGATTGGGTTGCACGCAGCAACGAGCCTTATGGCTATATATATGTGGATCGGGTTGCACGCCGCAACGGGCGTAATGGTCATATGTGGATCAGGCTGCACACCGCAACATGTATTGTGCAGTGCCGAGTGATTGAGTGTGCTGAGCATTGAGCATAGTGAGAGGGAATGCGAGACAGTGAGATTGAGTACTCTGAGAGTGTGAGTACATGAGCTCATCATTGAGATGAATAGCATTTGACGTGCATACTTGTGATACATGCATAGAGATGCATTTCCTTCTGCTACCCGATTTTGGTGACATTTATGATTTTACCTATATCTTGACATATAGGCATAGAGACGTACTTTTCTTATGCTATCTGAAAATGAAACATCTTACTTGTTATTAAAAGGAGTTTTGGGAAAATCACAGTTTTCAAATTTACTCGTATTTTGGCATTTTCGGTAAAAGATTTGGGTTTTCATCGAGATACTTGAAAAGAAATGCCTATTTTTCTGGAACTGTGAACGAACTGAGCATTTTATTTCTGAGATACCTCTTTTGTTACTTGTACTATGCTGTTATGAACTGTTGTGGAATATTGGTGTTGGACCCGACCTTTGTGTTAGCTCGTCACTACTTTCAACCTAAGGTTAGGTTTGTTACTTATTGAGTACATGGGGTCAGTTGTACTCATACTGCACTTCTGTACCTTGCGTGCAGATGTTGGCTATTAATGTTTCTGTGTTCAATGGGAGCTGGATTTGAAGATGTACCTGCATCCCGGTTGTAGCTGCCTCTTGTTCATGGTAGCCTTAGATCTATAAAACTATGTTAATGTATTTGTTTTCAAGCAGATGATGTGTTTACTTCATTTCAGTTTTGTAAACTCTATTCTTAGAAGCTCATGATTTGTACTACCAGTCTTTGGGAAATGTATAAGATTCGGAGAATTTCTTTACTTAACTGTCTTATTAAATATCATTGGAATTGGATAGTTGTTAATTGGCTTACCTAGCGGGTTGGGTTAGGTGTCATCACGACTAGTTGAATTTTAGATCGTGATAATCCCGGCCCCACTCAAATCATATCTCATCTCTGCCTTACACATTTGTCAAGATAATTGCACCCTTTCATATGGAGTACTATATATTTGGGCCATGCTTGTGTATTTGAAGTTCATACCTAGTATGCTCCTTATTTTATAATCACGGGCCTTTTGAATAGAATAATTAATTCCTCGATATAGATGATTACATTATATTAGTTCTATTTGTCATGCTTAGATTATTCAACTAATAAAATATACTATATTACTTCCTCCGTTTCAATTTAGATAACATATTTCGCTTATCGAAAATCAAATTGTGTGAAGTTTGACCAACATTATAATTGTTTTTAATCATATTGACATGAGAAAAATTACAACTTATAGTACTTTTCGTATAGTTATTGAATATCTAAAATTTAATTTTAAAATATTGAGTTGAATATATATATATATATATATATATATATATATATATATATATATATATATATATATATATATATATTAGTTATAGTAACAAATAAATGAAGAGCTCATAAAAAATAAAATCTTGAATATAAAGAAATAAAAAAAAATCAATATTCCAATACTAAAGAAATATAATAATAATTGGATTAAGAGAAAACAAGGAGATCCCAGCGGCAGCAACATTACATTTTCATTTCTAAATCATATGTTCCCTTAGTTAGCTAATTTATATGTTTAAATTAGTTTATCTCTATTTTAATATTTGTTTTACATCGTTGAATGAAAGATCTTAAGATTATCAAAAAAATTAGTATCGCTTATTGTGATGACCAAAAGTGTCATCTTTAAATTTAATAAGTAATTCTATATTCTAAGACTTCGAAAAGTACCATGTATCATTCCTCGACTTGCGTGCGCAGTCCGTATAATTTTTCGGAAAATTTTTATGTGAAAAATGGATTAAAATGTAAAATAGAGCGTTAAAACTCAACTGAGTTGACTTTGGTCAATATTTTGAGCAACACAGACCCGGATCAGTATTTTGATAATTTTGGTAGGTCCGTATCATGATTTGGGATTTGGGCGTATGCCCGGAATCGAATTCTGAGGTCCCTAGCCTGAGATATGAAATTTTGATAAAAAATTAAAAGTTTGAAAGCTTAATGATCTTTAAGAAATTACTAATGTTGGATTTATTGACCTCGGGTCCGTATTTTAGTTCTCGAGCCCGGTATAGATCCACTATAATATTTATGACTTGTCTGCCAAATTTGGTAAGAATCGGAGTTGATTTGACGTGATTCAGACGTCCGATTGTAAAAATATAAGTTTTAAAGTTTTCTTAAAACTTTCTTTGATTTGGTATCTAATTCGTAGTTCTAGGTGTTATTTTGGCGATTTGATCGTGCGAGCAAGATCGTCTGAGATTTTTGGACTTGTGTGCATGTTTGGTTTGGAGCTCCGAAGGCTCGGGTGAGTTTCGGGTAGGCTACGGAATAATTTTGAACTTAAAAAATCTGGTTTTTCTGCAACTTCAGGCTTCTGGTATTTCCTTCATCGCGTTCACGAATGTACTCTCGCGAACGCGAAGAGCAAACTGGGCTGGCTGAATTTTCCTTCTTCGCGAACGCGAAGATTGGGTCGCGAACGCGAAGCTATGGGGACTTCACCCTTCGCGAACGCGACAAACTCAATGCGAACGTGAAGCTTTAGAGGCCTGGGGGAGGGGTATGTTGTCCTTCTACGCGAACGCGAGCACTAGCACGCGAACACGAAAGCCTGGGGGAAAAAGCCTTCGCGAACGCGAAGGAGGACTTGCGAACGCGAAAGCCACGGGCTGCTATTCATCGCGAACGCGACAGGCCCTTTGCGAACGCGAAGAAGGCCTGACGCCTGTGACTTAAAACAGAACCAGAATGGGATTTTTCCCATTTTTCACAAACCCTCAATTAGAACCCGATTTAGGGGCGATATCAAAGGAGTTTTTCACGATTTCGAACTGGGTAAGTGTTCTTTATCATATAGTGATTGTATTTCATAAATCTAAGTCTATATTCATCGTTTATTTCGGATTTAGATGAAAGAAATTGGAATTTTTGTAAAATCTTTCAAAAACGAAAAATTTAGATTTGAAGGTCCATTTGACATCGGAATTGGATAATTTTTGTATGGGTGGACTCGTCTCGGAATGGGTATTCGAATTTTCGTAAGTTTTTCTGAGATTTGAGACGTGGGTCCTACTGCCGAATATTTTATTGAATTTCGGATTTTTATCTGAAAAATTTATAAATTCATATGGAGTTAATTCCTATGATTCGTATTGAGTATATCGAATTGTTTGTGAATAGATTTGAAACTTTTGGAGATAAATTTTAAAGGAAAAGTTATGGTCGAGTAATTGATTGGAATTTGCAAAGCGAGGTAAGTATCGTGGTTAACCTTGACTTGAGGGAATAGAACCCTTAAATTATTTGTTATGTGAAATGCATGTGAATGACGTATAGGTGGGGTGACGAGTGTCTATACATCGTCAAATTAATTGTTTGCCTGCTTACTTGAAAAATCATAAATTGTTTTAAATCATAAATTAATTATTATAATAATTATTTCTCTCCTATTCTTTGTCAAATATTAATTCTTTAATTTCTGCATTAATTGTTACATGCTATTTGAATTATGTGTTTTAATTGTTATTTGACATTTAGTATATTAAATATTAAACTGCATATTTTCTCCCTGATTTCCATAATAATTTGCTATTTGTCATTGTTTATTTCATAATTAAATTATAATTATTGTATGTTTGTTGTCTTATAATTTTATATTAATTATTACATTTATTGGTGAAATTTCTTCTATAAGAATTGGTAAATGGATATATTGAAGGATCGGGTTGCACGCCGCAACAGACTTATTAAAAAGTCCATATTGGAGGATCGGGTTGCACGCCGCAACAAACTTATTAAAAAGTCCATATTGAAGGATCGGGTTGCACGCCACAACAGACTTATTAAAAGTCAATATTGGGGGATCGGATTGCACGCCACAACAGACTTATTAAAAAGTCTATATATACTTGATTGAAATAAATATATAACAGACTTGATTAAAATGAATATATTGGAGGAGCGGGTTGCACGCCGCAACAGAACCGAATGTGAATATATTGTGAGAGCGAGTTGCACGCTGCAACAGAATTGAATGTGAATATATTGTGAGAGCGGGTTGCACGCTGCAACAGAATTGATGGAAATGATAATTGATTATGACTACTGAGTTGGCTTCAATTATTATAAACGAGTTACCTGATTTATTTCTATTATTGTTGTTGTTACTAATATTGCGTACAGGTAATGTAAGTGACTCGCCTTAGCCTAGTCACTACTTCGTTGAGGTTAGGCTCAGCACTTACCAGTACATGGGGTCGGTTGTACTGATACTACACTTTGTACTTCTTGTGCAGATTTTGGAATTGGTCTCAGCGGCGTACCATAGACTTGCTTGGATTTCAGCTACTCAGAGGAGACTTGAGGTATAACTACACGGCGTTCGCAGTTCTGAAGTCCCCGTCTACTTTACTTTAGCTGTGTGTTTGTTTCCAGACAGCTTTATTTTATTCAGACCTTTATTTGTATTTATTCTAGAAGCTCGTGTGCTTGTGACACCAATTCTGGAATGGTATTTAGATACCGTTGTTTTTATGGATTATTCAATATATTTTAGACTTTACTTCCGCATTTGTTCCTTGTTATTAACAAATTCAAAAATTATTTTAAAAATAGATAATATTATTTTAACATTGGCTTGCCTAGCAAGTGAAATGTTAGGCTCCATCACGGTACGAATATGAGAATTTTGGGTCGTGACACTTATAAAAAAAATATTACACTTGAAATTTTTAATTGAAAATGATTAAGACATGTAGTGTTGCAAATGATTAGTGTTCAAAAAGTTAGTGGCTTTTTTTCGAGTAACCTTATGCAGTTTAACTTCAATCCCTACAAAAGGTTATGAACTACTATAAGTCATAATCAAGTTGAGTATATGTTGATTTTAGAATCTTTAAAAATTTTACACTTATCCGATAAAATAAACCTTTTATTCATTCAAAAATATGATTAAAATTGTAGAATAAATAAATAACATAAAAACAGAAAAAAGATTTTATCTTAATGAATTAAGGTAAAATCCTAAATTACAAACTTATAAAATAGCTAGCATAAGATACGAAAGGAATCAAGGATGATCAATTATAATATAGCAGACGCTTTTAAACTAATTGAATTGAAAATTCAAATGCGCCCCATGTTCTCAATTAATTTTTTTAAAAAAATATATATTAGTTGGGTGTTTTGCTAAAAAATTTCTACGTTGATAAATTATTTTCTAAGTTAGTTTTCAAATTTTAGTTAGATAACAAAACTATTCTACCTTTACTAATTATTTGAAATATTGTGATATTACAATATGTGTATATATAATATATTATTCAATTTAAACATTATGAATTTTGAAACACTTTGTTTTTTCAATTGGAGATAAGAACATTTCAGGTGGTTGTAGTTGCAAATAGACACATCGTTTGAAAATAATATTTAAAGTTATTGAAACTTTATAAAAAAAAAGCTACGAGTAATAGATCTTTTATTTCAATAAGATTCATGTGCTTTATGTGATTGCATCCAAATAGTGAGTGATTTTAGAGACATAATATTAATTAAATTTGTAAGTCCAAACAAGGAAATTGAATCATCAAAAATTCGTGTGAACTTGAAATATGAGAAATTAAAAGTTAAAGTTGGTGATGTTTTGTATTCAGCCAATTTTTCAAACGTAAAAAGAGGGAAAGTTTAATATTTTGGATAATTTTTGTCTATAGTCAAATAAGATTTAAATATTAAATATTTTTATAGGTGTATAATAGTCAATCGATTTAAGAAGACAAAAATAGATCGGAACAAACGATGTTCTTATAGAGACATTTGATCGTACAAAATACAAATACTTATATAACATAAAAACAAGTGAAGAAAAGATCATACGTCATGTAACTACTTCCATATATTAATATTTTGAACATAAATTAAAATACAAAACTTATTAATAACCTTTAAATTGGACAAAACGTATAAACATGTAGAAAAAAAGACACTGCAAAAATAAATCTCGTATCATATAATATAATTATTGGGCCATCTATACTTACTAGTTACCTTAGCCCGTGGTGAGCCCGGGCCCAATTTCAAAAATTAAAGCTTGCAAGAGTATTTTCTTACTTTGAACTTCTATTTGACTTTTAAAAATATATATTCCTATAAGTTCTTGAAGTCCAAGTGAGTCTTAGCATGTTAATCTTGTTTGACCTGTCAATTTTTTTTTTGTTTTTTAATTTTTATTTTAGAGAATTTAGCAAGTAAAATATTAGATTCAACTTTTAATTTGGTAATTGATTCTACTAATGAAAGAATTCTTATGCACATTATAAAATGAGATATTTATAGTGTGATGTCGTAAAGATTAGCTGATTAGACAATTTGATATTAAAAAGGCGATAACTACGTTTTGTAAAATTACTATACACATCGAAAATCAGAATAATATTTTTCATATAATGAGGTGACATAGGTACAAACAAAAAAGAAGGTATATAAAATTTTTAATGCACTGCATTCGACAAACCTCTAAATCTAAGTTTTAAATAATGAAGCTCTAGAATGCAATCATTTTCAAGGCTGAATGGGAAAATTGGCTTATTGTGATGGACACTTATGTTGGTTATTGCACATTCACACACGTTAACAAAATAGCAAATCTAATAGGGCCAGGGGAAGAGTTGGCTTTCATTAAAAGAATTACATTTTGTTGTTACTGGTATTCCACAGGCGCCTTAATTATCTTCTGATCTTCTTATTGAACTATCTTTTCCAAATGGTTTACATCATTATGGATTACGTTTTTCCTGTCTTCCCTTGGATGGACTGCTTGGTCAGTAAAGTAACTGACATTTAGGTATATTGGGATTTTAAGTTTGTGTAACTTAAATAGGGTGAATGAGAAATGAAGGGAAAATGCAATATTTGAGTTTCCTTTGGGAAAGGGACATTGTCCCATATCGGAGGAAGAAAAGACTTTTGATGGGTATATATACAATTGATCTTCTTCTAGCTCTTAAAGAGTTAAGAAAAAGGCAAGTCTCGCGCCGTCGTCGCTCGGCCGAGCTCGGCTACGGATTTGGATTGATTGATTAATCTTTTTGGACAAAATTCCTTTCAATTATTTAATTAATTAATTAAATAATTAACGAAAAATTCAATCCAGAATAACCCATGACCCGCGACCCGGTTCGGTCAGGCCCGTTTTCTTTCCCGGATAATTTTAAATATATTTTTTCCGCAATACTTCAAACACCCCTTTTCAACAGCCATGGCTGTTTCTGAAAGGTTGCAAACCTTTTCAGAAACATTGCCATCAACTCTATAAATAGAGTTTGAATCTCAGAATCTTTCCTTACGAAAGTTTCTGAGCTTCTTCTTCTTCTTCTGCACAATATTTTCTAGTGTGTTTTACGACCATTGAGTGGTTCGCAGTTCATTAGAGTTTTGGTACCTATACACTGGTGAGTTAAATCGTTCTATCCTGGGAGGATATATTCCAGCACCTCGGGTACTTGAGGGGAATAATTTCCTTAAGGACACACTGTGTATTCAGTGGGCTCGATTTATTCCTATATTGTTTTCTTGTTTTTCAGAATCTATTTCGTTAAACAAGTATTACTAACTTTCTGTTTTATTTTTTCAGAAAATTTAATTGTTTACTATAGCAATACAGAATAATAACAGGCTATATACATGACCAATTTAGTCATTAGTGAAACCGAAGTCAATGAAGGTACTACCGTAGAGAAATTGAAATCTTTGCTTCACATGAAAGGGAGAATTAACTAAAGAATGAGACTTCTAAGAGGAAGAACAACTTGCTCTGTTCCCTGCCAATTCGTGACAAATTTAGCATTATGCTACGAAGGGATTAAGCTAATCCACTTGAACTTACTTAGGAATCTTGAAATGAATTAATTCTATAAAGATATAGCTTCAAGAAATACTTGTTGCCCTTTGTCCTAATTTCAGGAAGCTTTCAATGTAACACATTGGCTTTGCTTATAACAGGACAAATAGTAGGCCTATCTTGCTTGACTACAATGGTCCTAAGATGCATGAGGATGAGGTTCATTTTCTTGTTGATTTTGATGTGATTAGAAAACTTGGTGCTTACTGAAACTTCTTTTTGTCATATCGATTCTTGCTTAACCCATACCTCTAAGTAAAATACTATTTATGGTACGATGGAAATCTAAGTTTTTCTGCTGATAAAATATAAGTGTGACATATTCTTGCTGCTTGTCAGGAATTTCACTTTTGTCCTAATGTTGGAATGTACTGTTTTTATTTACTAGAGTTTCTTAGATGTGCTAAGGATAGTAAAATAACCTCCTTATTATGTAAAAGTTCTCAAATAAGTTAAACTTGTTACAGTGCTATCTAGAATTTTGTTAGACAACTCAGAGGTATGAATGTCAAAAGCATGTGGATTTTTTCTTGGCAAAATAGCCTCTGACCATCTAAACTTGTACCCAATTGTCAACCCGGTAAATGAACTTAGAAGTTTTCTATTTTAATACTTTTACTTGACAGAATGAGTACTAATAAATGCCCCAGCTAAGCGTGTTCCTCAATCGCTATGACACAGTTGACACGTCATATTCTTAACCTATTATTGTTTGACAAGTGTAATTTACAGGTCCCAGTCATGTTTTACCAATTTATTAAAATTTTAAAAAAAATCTTTCTCTTTTTCTATACCATGACAGCCCCACCATCACCATATGCTTCATCCACTATAGACATCATCCTCATCTACTCTAAAACCCCCTCAAATCAACTATGAACTCCATCTTTCTTCATTCTAAAACTTCCAAATCAATTAAAAAAAATACCAATTTCTTAATATTTTAACTTTTTTTCTTTCTATTCGTATTCGCTATACCTGCTAGGATCTTGGGGGCGAAACAAATTGGGGAGTTGCATAAGATATATGGCAATTCCGATAGAATTCAACTCTCAAAACCTCCAACATCCAAATCTGCAAGTGAGAGAAGCACAATCAATTCGCCCCGAAAAAATCCACCAGTGACCTCATCAAAACCACCTTTGATAATCATCACTTTTTTATCTTTAACTGCTAAGATCAATCAAAATCACAATCCCTGAAAAATCAAAAAGTTGTACAAAATTTTCATTATAAGAAAAAAAAATTAATCGTGAAAAGAAAAAGGAGGAGAAATTAAAGGGGAATTAGGGGAGGTGGAGGGACCGACGTTAATGGGGAAAAGAAAAAGGGGAAGAAAGACGGGGGATTAGCGAAGGTGTAAGGAAAGCAAGTGAATGATTTTATATTTTCTTTGTTTCTTTATTGTTTATAGTTTTAGTTTTTTTCTTAAAATGAATACTAGCATAGTTACGCGCCTTACAAGCATGATTTGCATGTATCTCTGCTGCATCAACTATGTCATCACCACGTAAGTATGGTCAATGGTCAAAGTAGTTTATTAATGTGAAAATGATTAAGTTGAAGTGTTCAAATAAAAAAATTTTAAGTTCATTTACCGATAATTGGATGCAAGTGTAAGTGGCTCGGAGGTCATTTTGCCTTTTTTTTTTTTCTTTCACCATATTGATGTTAGAGACATAAAAATTGTAAAGTTCACCAAAAAAATTTCATAGTGTTTCTGTTATCTTTGACATGTAAAATGGGTCACCGGCTTAGATGATACTTTGTGCAGCTTTTTACTTCCTTTTTTTACGGTTATAACACATAGAAGTTCCATTTTTCCCGCCTATTGGAGCTCCTCCGAAGCCTTTTGATTATCATTTGGTTATTATTCAAGCCAGTATTGGTGGTTTGGTGTTGCTCCTTGCTTCTTGTGTTAATTGCAAAAGCAAGATATACAAATTAAAGTCCATGTTCAGCTGAATATTATACAAGGGCTACTTTGGTTTCTCCAAAATTTTACTGAAAGCTAGAGCAACTTGACCGGTGGTGGCAATATAAGAACTCCCCGGTACATACTTACTAGCAATTAATCTGCCTTCCGCCTGCTTCTGTTCATCTTCTTTCTCTCTCCACTTCATCTTCAGATTTAGTTTACCGATTTTGCTGCTACTTCCGACATCACCGATTATTGAAGGTCTTTGTGCAGGTAAGTTGGTGCATTGATTTGAACGGTATTTCTTGATCTTCCCCCCACTCTGTTTTTTTCATGCGTTGCTTCTGGGTTTAATAAGTCTTAAGGAATCACCAACTGTTTGCTAGATCTCAATTTGTTTTTTATTTAGCAGCTTTTCTTTCAGTTTGCCTGCTATGTGTTTGTGAAATTGCCTTCTAAAAGTTTATCTTCCCATGTCACAATGCCAAGCTGAATCAGGATTCTCACTTATCATATAAAATGTCAAAATTGAACCTCCCATGAGCACACATTTGAATGTATCAGTTGGAACGATAGTCATTTCACGCAAATATATGGCTGAGTACTTGAACTGTGGTTAAGATGGTATTAAAGAAGAAGTGACTGAAGTAGAAGAAATTTAAGCTATCTTTGACTAATAGTGCCATTATTCTGTCACAACAAGTTTTCAACTGATCTTGGAGTTTGAGAAAGCTTATGGAAACTTGCCTTTGTGGTTCTAGCTTAAAATAGAACTCCCAAATTCTGAAAGAGAGGCCAGCATGTATTACAGTAGTCATTACCTATTAATCATTAATCACTAGCTTTGTTAGAGCCTTGGAGATAAAGCAGCATATGCTCTTTCCTTAAAACGATGAGAATGAAGCTTTACCACTGATATTTTCTATACCAAATAAGGCTATTACAGGTACTCGCACAAGATTTACTTTGCTTTTATGATTATGCATTTTTTGGTGAGCTTGTGGTTACTAACATCTTATTGATAAATAATTAGTAGTATTATAAAATTTTAACTTGGCCAAACAGCAAGAAGATGAGTAATGCTAACTCCACTTCACTCATAGATAAGAAATGCATTAGAGAATGAAATAAGAGTCAAACTAAACATAAATGAGAAAGTGGAACCGAAACAAAGAGATTGTCTGTATTGCTTTTTCATCTGAAACAGAATTGAGAGCATTTTATGACTCTTTGTTCATCGA